>NW_025835334.1:600000-939883 GCF_002878395.1 Capsicum annuum
ACAGAAAAAAAGATTCATTAACAAATGAAGGACTAGGAATATTTTTTTAAGAAGTAGGATCAGGTTGTTGTTGAGATTCCTTAAATCTAAATTTAGTCTAAGGACCTCATAAGTTAATATTGAAAAATTTATCTTCAGTTTCTCGTTGTCAGTTTTGAGCATTTTAGAGACACATGGGCTTCTTTTGGTTAGATGCTCTATTTTTACTTTGAGCATGCTAATTTTTTCAACCTTGGTAGCTTGGTGAACTTCATTTATTCCATTTCCTTGTTGAAATCCCTTTGAGAAATGCTACCTAATTTTACACATTTAGTTTTGACCAATATCTTTATGCCAATCAGTTGTAGCACATTCTATAAGGGTTTAATTTTCAAAGACAAAACCAAATTGGTCAAATACCTTGTTCAGTAAATATCCATAAGTCATGCCACGTTTTCCATTTTTCCTAAAAATCACTTTGTGAATTTCTTTCATCATTAAAGTAGGTAGATTAATGAAATAAAAATCCACTAAGGCATTTCATCACATACAAATTAGTGGCGGAGGCAATATTTTTCTTTTGTGATCTTGGCAGAATCACCTTGTTCATAAAGTCAAAGACCAATTGAAACTCACTCTTGAGTAATTTCCTATTAACTGCACCTACTAAATTTTCAATGACCTTTGATGTATTAGCTAAGAATTCTATTGAAGGTAGTTGCTTCGAGACAGTTATCATACATTATCTAGGAACTTCCAGAATTCCTCCTAGTATTTCATCATTCAGCTTTATTTTTTTCCTTGGACTTGTGCAGTCAGATCAACCCATCTTTTGAGAATTCCAAAGTAAAATAGAATTCACTAACTATGTCAACAAAAATAGTTGAAATATATCCTTCCATGAGATGCATCTATCCTTGATGTTTTACTAACTTAACTAGTTCCATCATTCCTCTCTATCTCATATCTGAGGTAGTGGTATAGACTGCATACACTTACCCTCCCCAGACCCCACTTGGTGGGAATATATTGGGTATGTTATTGTTATAACTAGTTCCATCATACCAGGTTTTGTTAGCGCATTCAAATATATAATCCTCCTAGGTAACAACTTTTGATTTTTCAAGAACCTATTTTTGACTTCCTTGGATATAATCTTACTATTCTTCCCTTTCTTTCTTCTAGTATAAGTGATCACAAATTCTTTTTCAGCTGCTTTCCTTTTCATGGGACTAGGTCAATCAAGTGTCAGCAACATCTCAATAAAAATTCTAGACCATTTTCCAGAAGATCTTATTAATTTACTTATATTGTTCTCTTGTGATCAACTATGCTCTTTCCAGGGCTATTTGACAATAACATGAGGTTTTTAGCAACCCAGGTTTCATCTACAACAACATTATCAGAATAGTTGTGTAGATTCAGGGATGATTTTTCATCAACAGGTTAAGTGATTAAGGAGTTAGGATTTGGATGATTAATAATAGATGGATGTTATTCAGGAAGGTTTTGGATAGGATTTTTAACTATGCTAAGTCAGAATCCATTAAAGAAAATAAAAATAGGAGAGGTGCAACCATTAGGAAAGTATTTTTCTTATAAGGATTTTTGGATTTAAGATTTTCCTTTTTGATACGAGAAGGAGTGGGTGCAACAAGATTTAACAAATAATGAGCACCAGTAAGGGTTTTCTTGTGGGAATAGGATATGATCAATTCCACATTTTAGATGACTCACCACCCCTTTAAGAAAAGGACAACCTTTTTCTGACACAAGGATAGAGAGGATGTAACTTTTTCTTGAAAGAAAAGATAAATATTGCATATACAAGATACTAACCTAAGGTATGGGATAAAGTCCCTCTCTAGTTTGTGTGAACCTTCAACTTTGTTCTTATCACATCAAACCATTGATGTATGCCTGCAATGGTACGGTAATGAGTTAGAAAAATATGTACCTATTTTACCAAGGATTCCTACCGCTTGAACATAGCCATATTTTGCAAGGGAATCAGATCATATAGTAAGTCAGGTTGGTTTGGTAAATCCCTGCTACAACTTTTTAGTTTTAACAAACCATTTCATTACAGAAGTTTTCCTGAAGGTTGGTCTAAGTAACAGTTCCTAGAATTATGATCTTTTAAATTTTCAAGGTTCCTTATGCACTACTTTAAACTAGCCAGCATCTTTTAGAATCTTTTCCCAACTTTGTGAGCTCATCTTTGGGATAGGAATACTGAAAAAGCAATGTTCCCAACCAGCTAATGTTTGTTTTACTACAAAATCAACTGCAATATGTCTTCTTGATTTTACAAGGACTTGGTCCCTTTTCTTTTCTTTTTCACCTCCAATATTGAGATACTCCCAATGGTCCATTTTGTGCATAGGACAATCTTTATTGAAATGCTCAAACCGACCACATTTGTGACACTCCTCCATAGTGACACTTTTTATTTGCTACTTCTACTTCTTTGAAACTGGCCACTCTTCCTCAAATCTCTAACATTTCTTTTTTTTCAAGTAGGGAACATTAGTGTCTTCTTTATTTTAACCTGACGTTAAAGATTTTAAAGCCAAAATGTTTTCCTTTTTGACTTTCATTTTCTCTTAACCTTGCTGCTTCTTAAGTTCATAGGTTTTTAGGTTCCCTACAAATCATCCATAATGAGGGTTTTAAGGTTTCGTGCCTCATTTATGGTATCCACTTTGCTTTCCCATGACTTCGTAAAAACTCCTACAATCTTCCTCACTTGCTTAGACATTGTAATCACTTCTCTTAAGCAGTGTACCTCATTTTTAATGGAAGTTAATTTTGTATGCATTTCATGTATTGTCTCTCCTTCTTTCATAGTTAAACTTTCATATAGAGTAGTCAATAAATCAACTTTTGTATCCTTCAAATCAGTGGTCCCCTAATGAGCTGTCAAGTAGTTCCAGATTCTCTTAGCAATTTCAAAAGTTAAATATCATATTGTATTCATCTATTCCTATGACAAAGACAAGCAATTTTTGGCTTAATATTTTTTCTCAATTCTTTTTCCATCTTCATCGTCATATTCTCTTCTATTTTCACCATAGTTTTTGTTATATCTCCTTCGTTGACTTCTTTAACTGCCACATGAGGACCATCAAGGATTATATCTGTTAGCTCACTGACCTCAGCCATAATAAAGTCAAACATCATTGCTTTCCATACAGTGAAGGACCAGGTCCCCTCAAAGTAGATTACAGGCAACTAAACTCTAAAGTTCATAAAAACTAAAAGTTGTGTAGGAAAATAACAACGCATAATATTTAAAATGGAAACCCCCTTGCTTAAGGGTGGAAAAACCATGGCTTGCCCATACAAGAACCCAAGAAATACACTATAATAAACCTTATTATTACATAATTGATTGTAGCTACTAGTAGTAACTCAACTACAGCCTCAACTTGGCAACTCTACCAAGACTACTCAAAAATGATTAGTGTAATCAGTATCAACCTTAGTCAACTCTACCTAAGAACTTTCTAAGCAAAAAAAAAAGATCATTACTCTTATAAATTGAGTAAGTTGATTAAAATTCAGGACTTAAGAACACTCACTCTTCTAGCTTAGTACAAAGATAAGAACATGAGCAATACTTGAGCAATGTTAAAAATAATTTTGCAAAAACTATTTAATGAAGAATCATTTTTTCCTTTTATAGAATAGTGATGATTAGGCTTTAAATATCATTGGTCCAGGTGTGATAATTAGTATAAGAAACACCTGTCAGTTTGTTGCATAAACAAATAAAGCTGTGCAGATGCGTTCCAGCTGTACTATTACTTTGAACATCTATGGACCTAGTCCCTTGTAGTCATCTGCTCATCATCAAAACTATACATAACAATTATTAATGTCTAATTTATTGGTTAATATTATGAGATTTATTTATTATATTACTATTTTGGCTATCATTTCGACTACAAAATATACCATTGAATGAGCCCTTGACTATGATATTGTCTTGCCATATATTTTGTTATTGACTATTCTATTAATAAGCTATATATTATTCTTTGGATTATCTATTTCTTAAGCTATTAAAAAGCTACATTCTGCGCAAATGATAAGCCATTAAATATATTATTGATAAGTCCTTACTGATGATATTGTTTATGATTAAAATCATGCCAAACAATTATGTTAGTGATCATATTAGAAAAAATCCTTACTGATGACCTTAGCAATTGTCTTATTGTTTGTGCTAGAAGTCCTCCTTGTTGATTATATGAGAAATTATGTTATTAATTATGCCGGCAATCATGATGCTTGATTATGTTAGCACTTATGACATTAATTATATACCCAATAAGGACAGATTATAATTATCATGATATAGTAATACTCGACAAAGTAGGAGGATATTATGATGATATTGATGCCCAACAAGGCCAGAGTATGATTTTTATGATACATGGATAATCTCAAAGACGGAGGATATTATGATGTCATTGATGCCCAACAAGGCCAGATGATAATTATGATGATATATTGATTCCTAACTATGTCGGAGTATATTATGATAATATTTATACCCGACAAGGTCGGAGGATGATTATGGTAATATGTGATACTCGACAAGTCCGAAATATATTTTGATAACATTGATATCCGGCAAGGCCGAAGGATGATTATGATGGTGTATTGATATCCGGCAATGCCAAAGGTAATTATGATAATATTGATACCCACCAAGGCTGGAGAATGACTATGATCATATATTGACACCCGGTAAGACTAGGGGATAATATTATGAAATTGATGCCCATCAAGGCCAAAGGATGTTTATAATGATGTGCTTATATGTACATATACCGATTTAAGTCCGATTATGCCCTATGTATGGCTTTTATATATATATATATCGTTATATATAATTGGGTTTGATATTGATATTTGGGATGTGGGTTATATCCCAAAAGTGGTAAAAATTATTAAGTAGTAGACTTGTGAGAATTAGTGAATATTGTTGATTAGAGATAAATAATTATAAAAAGGCATAGTTGATGCTTAGTGGTAAATAAAGATTAATGGCGGATATTGTTTAAGTTACTAATCAAGACTAGTTGATAAATGCACAATAGTTGGAAAAGGGTAACAAGTAATAAATATTGGTTAGTTAATGAATATTGGCTAGTTGCTCAATATTAATTAGTGGACAAATATTGGCTAGTTGATAACTAGTGATACATGGTTATATTGTGAATTGTTGTTATTTAATGACTAAAGGTTATATGCTGATAGAAATCACATGGTTTTGTTAATAAGAAATAGTTGGCTAATAAACGGTGACTAGTGATTATTGATGATAAAGTTTATAAATGATGGCAATATTAAGGAATTTTGGTACACTGTCAAATATTTGTAAATGACTAATTAATGATAAGCTTTTGAATAATGGTGAAATAATGAGTTGGTTATATGTCAGTGATGAATTGTTACTTTATTGTATCTTGAGCGTACTCTTTGCATATGGGAGTCTATGATGAGTTATTTACTTTTCCATACCACTTCATGTATGGGTACCAATTTTGTATTTGTGATTGCTAATGTTGATTCTTTATTATAAGTTATTATTTATGCATTGTTACTTACTATGTGCGATGATATTGGGATATGTTATGCTTATGTTATACTGTTATTCTAATGTAATTACTTATTATGTAAGACAATGTTTGATATGATTTATGTTCATTTCTGTACATCCACTTAGTTATGTTATCTTGAATTTTATCATTTTTATATCATAATATATATCAGTTGGCAGATGATGCCTACTAAGTACTCATTATTTTTGTACTCATACTACACTTCTATTCCTTTTTTGTACTGATTCGAGTACTAGCTTTCATCATTGATTGTTGATCATACTGTGTTGATATTTCTAAAGATAGGGCAAGATATTGGCATTTGAGTTTCCAAATTCACTAGATGTATATATTCTATTTTTTGTTATTGAGACAGATGTTGTTGACTATTCTAAGTCTTTATGTTATAATAATATTAGATGATCTTAACCTATCTCTACCAGGTCATGGTATGGTATCTTGTACTGACTATTCTTATCCATGTGAAATGTTTTACCAATTTATAAATTATGTTCTTAAAATTAGCCTACGTTGGGCATTTTTCACCAAATTAACCCATTGCATTAAATTTGGGTTATGGTATTTTTTACCTACTGGTGGGATTTAGTAGGTTCCATTATGACTCATAAATAAGGTTGTGATAAATTGGTATCAGATATTAGGTTACATAGGTATTATAGGTACAAGAGTAAGTGTCTTGTAGTGTCCTGCAGATCAAAACGATGATATTTGCTTCCTATATTTGAGAGGATACATGACATTCTTAGGAGATCATTACTTTTTGCACATATATCATGGTTAGTCTTTGAGTTAGTTTGTTAAAGTATTCCACTAACTTTATTCTTTTATAGATAGCAAGGACACGTGCTATTATCACGCGGGATGAGGGTCGTTATACTGAGCCTAGGGATCTTTATCTTGTTTGTTAATGACTTAGAAGTTGTGGAAAGACACGTGATATATCCCAGCTAGAGGCCCAGATAGCATTGCACCAGGGATTAACCCTGGCTCCACCTGGGTTTATTTCTTCATTTGTGCTCAAACATGTGTTGATTTATCTTTTGGGTATAGTTGGCAGTGTGTTGTCTCATGGTGCATAATCTATATATTAGAGTGGTATTGAGCTGGAGTTGTAGCTTATAGATGTGACTCCTAGAGTTGAGGATTCTTCTATACCTGTAGTTTCTCAGCCGGTGGTTGCTCTGCCTGCTATTTTCATTGAAGAGTAAAAGATGTTGGGTAGATTCTTAAGATTGGATTTGCCAAAGTTTTCTAGTGCTCCGAGTGATAATGAGTATGTGTTTTTGCTGGCTTGTGAGGATAGGCACTATAATTTAGGCTTTGTTGAGACTCGTGGTATGGATTAAACAACATTTTAGTAGGAATTGGCTGATCTTTGTGGAGAGGTTATATGACTTCTATACAAGATTGATCTTTTTCTCTGTGATAGCTCAGTTTTATGAGAGATTCTTGGAGAAGTACATGTCTTGCAACCTTAGAGATCATTTGATGGATCAGTTCTCTAGATTGGACCAGAGCTTTAGGATAGTTATAGTGTATGAGGCCCATTTTCATGAGTTTTCTAGGGATGCAACTTCTATTCTTGATATTGAGTATGAGAGAGTTTGTTGTTTTATTAGAGGTTTGAGTCTTCCTATTTGTATGTCTACTAAAAGTTTAATTGTTGTGGTTAGGTTTTTACTTAGGTTAAAGATCATTCTCATATGATGGAAGAGATGCACTGTAAGGGTAATGATGGTAGTGTGGCCTAGGTTTAATGGAAAATTTAGTGGGAGCCATTATAGTTCCTAACCTAGAGATAGTACTTCTCAAAGTCAGTATCCTCTAAGTCCATCCTGTTAGCCAAAAAGTCAGCCTAAAAGTCTACCTAGTCGACCAGTTTAGGCAGTACTTCAAATTACAAATAGGGTATGTCTACTACAAGTGATCCCCCTAGGAATGGCAGCGATCAGTATTCGAGAGGTTCATAATCTAATCAGTCAAGATGTGGTGGTTATTCTAGGTTAGTTGGATTTGTTGTTTCTTGTTTAGCTCACATTTTATGTTATAATTATAAAGCTTCAGGTCCCTATTAATGAGATTTCCCTAATTATGTGGAAATTATTCTTTCACTCTAGGTGCTTTCCCTATTAGAGTAGTTTATCCCTCTGATTGGGGAGGTTCTCATAGTCTCAGGGGTGGTTTCCAAGGTACTCGAGGAGGTTCTCAAGTAGGCAGGACAAGAGGCCAATCATGTGCCTAGCCAGTTGGCGGGCGTGGTCAGTTTTATGTAGTACCTACTAGACCCGAGGCTCAAATATCAAAGGATGTTATTTAAAGTATGATTTTGGTGTTTCCCCAGTTGGCCCTTACGTTATTTGATCTAAGATCCACTTATTCTTATATACCTACTTATTATGCCCCATAGTTGGAGTTGTCTTACAACTTATTAACTAGGCCATTGCCCATATCTACTCATGTAGGTGATTTTTTTGTAGTGGATCGTGTTTTTAAATGATATGTTGTTACTGTTTGGGATGTGATACTTATGTTGACCATATTATTCTAGATATGGTGGATTTTGATGTGAATTTCGTCACAAACTTGTTAGAAGTTCTAAAGAAGTTCCTAGTTTTCATGAGACTAAAGTGTATGCTCTGAAAGATATTGTTTTAGTACTTTATCTATCTTACAAGTTTGAGAATAAAGAAAGAATGTAGGTTTAAAATGAAGTGCAATGACTCATGTTATTTACATTACCTGTTTTCTTATTTATGATTATGTTGGTTTTAATTCAAGCTATGTGAGTCATCTATACGAGCATGAATGTTTTCTATAAGGATTTGTGATATTGTTTATTTAATTTCTTACACCTCCATATACTCAGTACATTCCTAAAGTGCTAATCAACATATACGTCTATGTGCTACATTGTCTCATAATGTAGGTACAAGACTTAGTATGCACATTTAGATTCAGACAGGTCGCAGCTTCCAGTCAGCAGGTGATGAATCCTTTAATTCAAGGGTTTAAGCTAGATAGACAGTTTGAGTAGTTCTTTATTTTCCTATTTTAGTCGTATGGAGTTGGGATAGTTGGGAGTCATGACCAGACTATCTAAAGTCAGTAGTAGTAGAGTCTTCAAAGATATTCAGTAGAGTTAATATAATCAGTTTCATTTTTATTTTGGGAAAAGTAGAGTTCTAATCTTGTAAAGTTCAAAAAAGTTTTATTTTCTCGCTGAGTTTGTATAGATTTAAGCATTTTATTAAGTTACTTAAGAGTTAGGCCAGTAGAAGGGTTAGCTTGGGGTCACTTGTGACCCTAAGCATCGTGTGATGATTCGGGATCCATTTTCAAGTTGTTACAAGTGTTGCCAATGATCCAACACCCGCACAAATTCATACAACTCCTTCTCATAAGTTGATTACCTAAGAATAGATCCATTTATCTTTTCACTAAAGTAATCTAATGGCTTCACTTCTTGCATCAATAGACGAACTATACCTACACCCCAAGTATCACAATCAATCTCTAAAGCTTTGTTATAGTTGGATAGTTGGAGTAAGGGAGACGAACTCAACATCGATTTCAAGGCCTGAAAGGACTTATCTTGTTCATTAACCCATCAAAAGGCACATTCTTTTTGGTCAATTTGGTTAAAAGAGAAACAATCGAACAAAAATCTTCACAAATCTTGTGTAAAAAATTTCTAAACCATGAAAATCTCTTACCTCGATTCAATTGGTTTAAGTCATCCAATATTTAATGAATTCTACCTTCTCTTTATTAACCTCTATAACATTTGCACTAACAACAAAACCTAAGAAGATGATTTTATAAACAAAAAATGAGCAGTTCTTAAGATTTGCAAAGAGCTTCTCCTGTAAAAAGACATCAAGCACTTGTTTCAAATATATCACATGCTCTGCAATGTTATTACTACACATAAGTTTGTCATAAAAATAATCCACCACGAACTTATTTATGAAAGTCTTGATAACACGGTTCATCAACCTCATGAAAGTTCTTGAAGCACCGGTCAACCCAAATGGCATTAGAAGCCACTCATACAACCCAAACATTATCTTGATAGTCGTTTTCCACTCATCACCCAATTTTACGAAAATGTGATTGTAACACCCCCTAAATCAATGATAAGATTAGAAATATGATTCAAGAACATGTAAAACAAAACATCATGTTTTGATAGTGTCTCGACACAAACCAGGGCCTAGCCATGACTGTTATCTCAGGTGCTATGTTGACAAGAGATCACCCCCTGTACTTAACCAAACCAAACACACCACACCCCAGGTTGGCTAAATTTTGAACATATAAAAAGAGAAGAAATAATCAATTTAAAAACATTAAGATAAGTATATAACCAAAGCAATCCATTACCTATATCAATGGCAATACCAATACTAATACTGACACCAATATGACATTTCTTATGCCAACAGTAATCCAAACAAAGCCTCTAGTCAAAAACAAGGAAAGATCTAGTCGGTACATGCCCTCGACCATAGCTAAAACTAAGACCAAAGGAATAGTAAAGTATAAAAGAAAACCTTATCGTAAAATGGGGTCTTCTAAATTATAAAAGCTCACCACTTTAGTCTGACTCGATAGATGATCTCGAATCTAAGTCATTAAGCAGGAGGAATGGGAGTAAGCCCATCCCCTACATCACATGGGGATAGAAAGTCCAAAGATAGTTTGTATGGAAAACACTATAATAAAAATCAGGGATAAGGACAACATAATGAAATAATCAACAATTTAAATTCTTTTAATAGAAATCACACACAATCAAATGCATATACATAAATATATATCACATACTAGGGTAGGGAACAAGGCTTCACATGCTTTTCAAAACTTTATCCAGGATTGTGTAGGTCAACCATTATATAAAAGTACTCAAGGCCTATATGGGCCGCAGATCTCACCCATTAGTTGGGCCCTAGTGCATGTATCCGCACGAACTGGAGAATCATCTCATAAATAGGCACATGGGGGACATGATCCCTCAAACATAAACCAAGGTTTCTTAAGCACCCAATGATATAATGACTTATGGGGGACTCGAACCTTCCTAATAATGAAATAATAAGGAGGGGGACTAAAACTGGTAAAACCTCGTGTTTACACCGCGAATGCTACCCGATGCTCATGATCGGGAAGGACCACTACAAGATAACCCATAATAGGCACCTGCTGTGAGCACTGAATAATAATACTGAAATAATGCAGAAAATAGGTTCAAATTACATAAGGTTCATAGTCTAAAAATAAATACTGAATATTGATAAATAAATACCGAAATAAGAACATCTATCTGAAATAATCAAACTTGGAAAGCCTCTAACTGTCTGAACATGGAGTTGATGGGACAAGTCCCCAAATAACTCCGACTACAGAATATACTGAACTACTGAAATACTTAAATGATAACACTATCCTGAAATTATAAGGACTCACTACTAAACATTATACTAATAGACTAGGCTGCTATGTACGGTCAGGATTCCATATATCTCAACATATGATATAAGACATCATAGTGCTAAAGAAAGAGTATACATTAGTAATTTAAATATACTGGTATGCTAAGTAAGGTAAGTTGATATGCAAGGGTTCATATGCATGAACAATAACTAACTAAGTAACATGAGTATGACTGAATGAGAGTACATATAAATTTATGAAGCTGTTATAAATACTTAGTATACAATGTTATATATAAATCTACATTATTGTAACTGAGCTCGCTGATAAATGAATTACTGATAACTAAGTTACAAATAATTAGGTTACTATTTTTGAAAGTCCTAAATCTATAGAACTAAACTGAGTTCTATACTAAGCTGGGTGACTATGCCTGATAGTATTAATTCTAAAAACTGATCTGAGATTTTATATTGAGTCTAGAGCTACAACTGTAACTATGAGAGTGTTCATCTAACTGACATACCCCAATTATAAACTGAGTTGGGGTCTATCCTGTGACCCCAATTAGAAGGGTGTTATCACCTTGCCATGGGATTCTAACAATGGTTGCGAGTTAACACTATCTAACGGGAAGACATTTTGTCAACCCTCAGTGGCAGGAAAACTCTTAGCAGATGTATCAACCCTTATCTGATAGGAAAAATTTCTCAACCTACGCTAGCTACATATTTCTATAACACAAAGAAAGCTACTAAGAGTCAAACCTTTTACTGACAGGAATGCCCCCATCCCTGGGTTCGCTCGATGCTGATTCCTACTCCTAACTAAATAGAAAATAAACTAATTTATAGACTTTACTAGGATTGACCGACCTATCACTAATCTTGTTAACTGACTAAATTGGACTTATTTCACTGATTTTTATTAACTAACTGAATACACAATTCGTGATACTGACCTGACCTGAACTGATACTAAGTTTCTCTGTGTTTTGTAACTGACTAAGTACTACTATTCATGACATTACTGACACTATTTTGTAAATACTATCGCTCAAGGTAAGCAACTAGATTTTTGGGTATTGAATACCCCTAGGATGTGAAAGTATGGAAAGTAAAGCATGACTTGATCTTGAAAGCATAACAATAAATACTTGATAACAATACATTCAACTGGGCATTTTGTCAAACACTTGAGATACATGAACTTGTACATGAATGTGTCCATATGATGAGATATCAAGATTTCACTATTTAATTCACAAAGGTATTCTATAAAACACTTGAGGAGCATGGTTATTTCACATGAGGATATTCAACACATGAACATCATGGATACAATAATCAATTATAATTTCAAGGGTTTAACTTGAAAATCATATAATTCACCACACATGCTAATTTAATTTCAGGTAATTTGTAGTAAGTCATGGATTAAAACCCAAATAATATCATGAACATAAATAAAATCAAATTCAATATGAAATTCATAAAAGCAATAAACATGTAGCATGTAAAGAGGTTATTGAACTCCAAGGGTGGAAGAAAACCCTTATATGAACACCTAACATACCTTTGTAATCAAATTCATGAAGATTGATGGTGTGATCTTGAAGCTTGAACTTGAAAGTGAATGCCCTAGAGTTTATTCTTAAGAGAAATTGAGAGGAAGAGAGTGAATTTTACCCTTACTCATGTTTTATAGATGAATAGGAATGGAAAAATGATCAGAATACCCCTATGGATATAGACATTTAATTACTGAAATCGTGCCCAGCGACATGCCGTATCAATGGCCGATGCGACAACAAACATGATGCATCGATATTGTGTTGGCTCACTAGAATTTAAGGTGAAGGAGGGTGAAAAGTTCTGCTCGATGCAATGGGCAACGCGATGCATCAAGATCACGTTGATCCACTATTTTGGACTCCTAAATATGCCTTAAATGATAACCAAAAAATCTGAAACTCACTCAAATTGACCTATTGACACACCTAATCATGATTCAATCCAAGCATTCATATTCTTTGTTCATAAGGGTTGTATATAAGATCACTAGCTTAAGAAGACTAAAAAAAATACTTCTAAGTATAAACACTTGGCTGAAATCTCTAAGTTTGGAATATCTTTTCATGCTCTAAAGGAATTAGTTAAGCTAGGATTCTGCAGGGCCTTACAATAACTCCTGTTGGGAACATTTGTCCTCGAATGAGACTGACTAAGCTGAGAATATTGATAGACTGAGTCTACATACGAAACATGCACAACTAAAGCAGGATTACATTACTAAAACTACTGATATGTTGAGTTTTCATACTGGACATGCATTACTAAAGCATGACTAAATTCGGAAGACATGACACATGACTAAGTTGTTTCACGATGTTATGCATGATATGATGATGTTATGCAACTAGAACCGATACAGTGTTTGTATAGGTAATTTGAGCATTAAACTGAGTAATTTCGCAGAAAAATGTTACCTTAAGCTAAGTCTAAGTTTGCATAGAAGAGGTGAGGATACTTGGACCACATATCTACTTCTGCTTCCCAAGTATCTCTCTCTACGGACTAATTCTTCCAAAAAACTTTGACTGGCGGAACTTCTTTGTTCCTCAGTCTACGAACCTGATGATCAAGAATTTTGACTGGAAATTCTTCATAAGAGAGTCTGTTCTGAACATCTATACCCTCTATAGGGATTACAACTACTGGTTTACCAATGCATTCCTTAAGTAAGAAGACATGAAGCCTTGGTTGCACTGATGCTAAGTATGAAGGCAACCCGGGCTTGTAAGCTACCTTTTCGAAATAACTGAGAATTTTGTAAGGACCGACATATCGGGGAATGATCTTCCCCTTCTTGGCAAACCTCTTCACTCCATTCATAGGAGAGACTTTCATATATACATAATCAGTAATCTTAAACTCTTCATCCTTTTTTCGTATATCTGCATATGATTTCTATCAGCTCTAATTTGTCCTAAGCCTTTCCCTGATTAATTGAACTTTTTATAAGGTATCAACTACCAAGTCAGGCCCTACCACTGCGGCCTCAGACACTTCAAACCAAACTATGGGAGATCTACATCTCCTACTAGAGAGCGCCATAAACGGAGCATCTGAATGTTGAAATGATAGTTGTTGTTATATGCAAACTCAATAAAAGGTAAGTTATCAACTACACTTAAAATCAATGGCATATGCTCTTAACATATCTTCTAAAGTCTAAATTATCCTTTTTGCTTGACCATCTGTCTGGGGATTACAGGTTGTACTGAGATGAACTTAGGTACCAAGGCCCTTTTGGATGGCTTTCTAAAAATAAGAGATGAACTGCGTACCTCTATATAAAATGATGGACAACGAAACTCCATGCAATCAGAATACCTCTCTAACATAGTGCTTGGTGTAATCCTCAATTGAATAAGATGTATGAACTAGAAAGTAATAAGCTTATTTAGTCGTTCTATCCATAACGACCCAAATCGAATCATGCTGATGACGGGTATGTCGTAAACCTATCATAAAATCCATGTTTACCTCCTCCTACTTCCAAGTAAGAATACTGAACTCCTGCATAGATCCATTAGGATTCTGATGTTCTATCTTCACCTGCTGATATGTCGAGCACTTAGCTATAAACTCTGCAATGTCTCTCTATACCGTACTCTACCAATAGACTTCCAGCAAGTTGCGGTATATCTTGGGGGCCACTGGGTGAATTGAGTAACGCGCACCATGCTCTTATGCAAGAATCCACTGTCTCACATGGCATACACTATTCTACCCTGAAAACATAACACACCATCTCCCCTGTGGGAGAAAAACTGTACTTTCTGATCTCTAACTGACTCTTTTAGATTAACTAGACTGGGATCCCTCTCCTACTTTTCTTTTACTTCACAAACCAGAGATTATTTTGAACTACTTTGAACCCATACAATACCGTCTACTGAATCGACCAAGCAAAAAACAAGTCGGGAAAGCTGCTGAACTTCCTAAACTAACTTGTTACTATCCTCCATGTGAGTAACACTACCCATAGACATCCTACTGAGAGCATCATCCATTGAATTGGCCTTGCCTGGATGATATAGAACACTTATGTGATAGTTTTTCAATAAGTCTAACCACCTTCTCTGATGAAAATTCAAATCTTTCTAACAGAATATATACTGCAAGCTCTTGTGATCTATGAACACATAAACATGTACTCTATACAAGTAATGCCTCTAAATCTGTAAGGCAAACACTACAGCTACTAACTCATGATCATGAGTGGGATAGTTCTTTTCATGGGGCTTAAGCTGACTAGAGGCACAGGCTATGACCTTACCTCTCTGCATCAAACACACCCCAAACCAACTCTATAAGTATCAAAATATACAACAAACCCAATTGAACCATCTGGTAAATTTAAAATTAGGGATGTAGTGAGTCGAGTCTTCAACTCCTGAAAAGTCTTCTCACAAGAATCTAAACATTGGAACTTGTCTTTCTTTTGTGTCAATCTTGACATGGGGACGCAATAGAAGAAAATCCCTTAACAAACCATTGTTAATAGCCAGCCAAATCCAAGAAACTCCTGATATCTAATGGAGAGATGGATCTGGGCCAGTTTCTTACTACTTTAGTCTTTTGAGAACCAACTCTAATGCCATCACCAAAAAATATATGACAAAGGAAAGAAACTTTTCTTTGTAAAAAATTGCAATTACTAAATTTGGCAAACAACTGAAGGGCTTTAAGGGTCTTTAACACTATTTTGAGATAGTCTACATGATCATGTTCACTGCGGAAGTAAACAAGAATGTCATCATTAAAGACTATAACAAACATCTCCAACTACTACTTGAGCACATGATTTATCAAGTCCATGAACGCTTTCGGGGCATTGGCAAGACCAAATGACATGACTAGGAATTCGAAGTGACCACACAGAGTTCTGAAGGCTATTTTCAGAATGTCACATTCTCTAACTCTGAGTTGATGATAGCTTGATCTGAAGTCTATCTTAGAAAAGTAAATGTCACCCTGATGTTGGTAAAAAAAGTCATTGATTTTGGGATGTGGATACTTGTTTTTTACCGTAACTTTGTTCAATTGACGGTAGTCAATACACATTCTGAGAGAATCGTATTTCTTATGAAAAAATAAGACTGGGGCACCTCAAGGGGGTATAATGAGTATGATGAATCCCTTATCAAAGAGATCCTTCAACTATTCTTTTAACTCTCTGAGTTTAGCTAGTGTCATTCTGTTTGGCGGAATAAAGATAGACTGAGTATTGAGAAAAAGGTCTATTCTAAAGTCAATTTCCTACTCGGAAGAGACTCCAGAAAAATCTTTGGGAAATACATCAAAAAATTTACATTCTACTGGAACAGATTCAAGACTAGGAGTCTTATAACTCAAATCCTTAACTCAAACAAGATGGTAGACAAACCCTTTGATGTCATTCTTCTTGCCCTTAGGTAAGAAACAAGCTGACCCCTAAGTGCTAAAGTACTACCCCTTTATTCAAGGATATGTTCATTCAGAAACTAAAAATAGACAATTGTGTTTCTGCATTCAACTAAAGCATATCATGAGTAGAGCCAATCGATGTAGAGAATGACATCAAAATCCATTATCTCTATCTCTACTAAGTCTACTGACATAATTTTCTGAGATACCATAACCAGACAGTTCCTGTGTACCCTTTCGGCTATGATAGATTTACCCACTGAGGTAGAGAATAAGAAGGGCTCTGCTAGGATTTCCAAACTGACTATGAAATCAACAACTATATAAGGAGTCGTAAAGGACAGAGAAGTTCCTAGATCTAGCAAAGCATAAATATGTAAATGATAAACTTGTAACATACCACTGACCATATGAGGAGAACTTTACTGATCCTGTTTGAAATAAAATGCATAGAGTTTGTTTGGGCATTGAACAATCGTGGCACTGGAATTGGCACCCTAAAATTTGAGCGACTAGATTGAACTGGGGATGATTATGCTAACTTTGCGAATCCACTCGAGGACACTCTTTGACCCTAAGGTCGGGCTTTCTACATTCGTAACATACATTACTGCCAGCTCTGTAGACACCCTAACGGTTGCTGCCATACATTTGGCAATGAAAATTTATTCGAGCACTAGTAACACTACCCTGGGGTTTAGGGCCTGATGCCTTATCTTTATTACCATCTCAGAATTTTGGAATGGAGGCATTAACTAAGGACAGAGATGGAACTAAATATTTTAGGAAAAACTAAGAACGATTACCACTCTCTGACTTAGGCTGAGTGTAGTTGAAGCTACCTGTTCTAGCTCACTTGTTCTCCCTCTCATTATTTTTATTCTTAGCCTTCTCTATCTACTAAGAAAGGACCATGAGCTTGGATATGTCCATCTCCTTATTCAACATGGAAATTCTACACTGCTTGACAACATTTTTAGAACACCCGACATAAACTTGCTCATCTTTGATATGTGAACTGCTACTACAAGAGGAGCATATCTAGCTAACTGGGTATACTTGAGTTAATATACTTTCACTGTCATGTTGCCTATTTTAGGTTAATAAACTCTGAAACCTTAGCTTTCCTTAACTCCAGTGGGGAGACCCTATCAAGGAAGGTAGTAGCAAACTCTTTCTATTCTATAGTACCTGTATTTGCACTCCTATCTGCCTTCTACTGCTTAAACCATGTATGATCCATATCCTAAAATTGCTATGCAGCTAACTGAGCGTTCTTACTAGAAGTCACCCTATGATATCCGTGACTTTCTATAGCATGCCAAGGAATTCTTGCAGGTTCACCTTAGACTAGCCAAAGGATTGGATTGAACGGGAGCTGGGCATTCATTCTAGGCTACCACATAATGAGGTAAAATGGTGAAAGCTACTCTAAATTCTATGTGATAGACGTGCTTATCTAGGGGATCTGCCTGAACAGGCAGAGGTGTTAGCTGATTTTAAGTTATTCTTTTGTTGTTTCTTTTAGGAGGCATACTCTGTAAACTATATGGGAAAACTGGATAAGATTGAGAGTTTAACTTGAGCTCATTCTCACCCATACGACATGAATACTGAAAGAAGGGAAACTTTTCCTAAAACACCTCACAGCCTCTCGTCCATAAGTATGGCGCGCTACACACCCATGCACAAGAATCTACTAGATATGGCTTTCAGACTCCCTAGGACTCTATTGAACCTTAGGCTCTGATACAAAGTTTGTAACACCCTGAGTCTGCACCCCAAATGTGACACAGTGCTTATGACCTCGAAGGACCACAAGCTAATCCATGATTGGTACCTACTATGAGCACTAAATAATAATACTAAAATAATGCAAAAAATAGGCTGAAACGCCCTAAGGTTCATAATATAAAAACAAATACTAAACAGTAATAATAAATACTAAAAGCTAAATATCTTTATAAAATAATCTAGCTTGAAAAGCCTCTAATTATCTGAACGTGGAGTTGATGGGACAAGTCCATAACTAACTCCGACTAATGAATATACTGAACTACGGAAATAGTCAAATGATAACTCTATCCTCGAACTATGAGGACTCACCACTAAATCTATTGCTGATAGGCTTAGCTGCTAAATATGGTCAGAAGCCTATGCATCTGAACCTATGATATAAGACATCATAGCACAAAACAAAGAGTATGCGTCAATACTTTGAATGTACTGGTATCCTAAGTGAGTTAAGCTGTTATGCAAGGGTTCATATGCATGAACAATAACTGACTGAGTAACATAAGAATGACTGAATGAAAGGACATATATATCTAAAATGGCTGTAAATACTGATTATGCTAAGTTACATGTAAATCTACTTTACTGTAACTTAGATTAGTGATAAATGAATTATGGAGAACTAATTTACTAATAACTAAGTGATTGTTTCTGACAGTCCTAATTTAATAGTACTAAACTGAGTTCTATACTGAGTTAGGTAACTGAGCCTGATAGTCCTAATTCTGAAAACTGATTTGAGGTTTTATACTAAGTCTGAAACTAAAACTATAACGGTGGGAGGGTTCTTCTAACCAACATACCCCAATTATAAATGGAATTGGGGTCTATTATGTGACCTTAATTGGAAGGGTATTAGCACATTTCCAAGAGAAACTAACAATGGCTTTGAGTTAACCCTATCTGGAAGGAAGATATTTTGTCAACCCTCACTGGCAAAAAAACTCATACGAGATGTATCAACCCTTATCTTGAAGGAAGATATCTCTACCTACACTGGCTACATAGTTCTGTAACACAGGAATTGCTACTAAGGATCAAACCCTTTACTAATAGGAATGCCCCCATCATTGGGTTTGCTTAGTGCTGATTCTTACTCCCATCTAAATAGACACTGAACTAATTTTTAAACTGTACTAGGCTTGACTGAACTGTTACTAATCGTGCTAACTGATTGAACTGGACTGAGTTCACTGAGTTCTATTAATTGATTAAATACACAGTTCATGATACTGAGCTTAACTGGACTGATACTGAATTTCACTATGTTCTATAACTAATTGAGTACTACTATTCTGTACATTACTGAGACTATTCTGTAACTACTAGAGCTCTAGGTAAACAACTAGATTTTAGGGTATTGAATACCCCCAGGACTCGAAATCATGGAAAGAAAGCATATCATGATCTTGAAAGCATAACAATAAATAATTGTTAACAATACCTTCACCTAGGCATTTTGTCAAACACTTGGCATACATGAACTTGTACATGAATAGGTCTACATGATGACATATCATCATTTCACTATTCTATTCACATAGGTATTCTATCAACCACTTGGGGAGCTTGGTTATTTAACATGAGGATGGTCAACACATGAACATCGTGGATACAATATTCAATTGTATTTTCAAGGGTTTAACATGAAAATCATATAATTCACCGCACATGCTAATTTAATTTGATGAAATTTGTAGTAAGTCAGGGATTAAAACCCAAATAATATCATGACCATTAATATAATCAAATTCAACATAAAATTCATGAAAAAAATAAACTTATAGTTTCAAAAGAGGTTCTTGAACTCCAAGGGTGGAGGGAAACCCTTAGATGAACACCTAACATACCTTGGTAATCAAATTCGTGAAGATTCATTGTGTGGTTTTGAAGCTTGAACTTGAAATTTAATGCCCTAGGGTTTGTTCTTGAGTGAAATTTGAGATAAATTGAAAGGAAGTGAGTGATTTTTTCCCTTACGAATGATTAATTTCGTATTTTGGGGATGAATAGGAGTGGAAAAATGGCAAAAATAGCCTCTCTGGACACAAACATTTTATTACCGAAAATGTTCCTAGCAACGCGCCGCGTTGAAAGCCAATGCGATAGCTAATACAACGCATCGATAACTCATTGGCTTAGTGGAATTTTCAATGAAGGCTAGTGAAAAGTTTTGGTTGATGCGACGTATCGAGATTGCATCGATCCAATATTTTGGACACCCAAACATGCCTTATACGATAACCAAAAAATCCGAAACTTACCAAAAGTGACCTATTGACACACTTGATCATTATTCAATAAAAGTATCGATATTCTAAGGTCATAAGGGTTGTAAAATAAGATTCCCAACTTAATAAGACTAAAATAAATATTTCTAAGTATAGACACTTAGCTAATATCACTAAGTCTAGAACCTCTTTTCATGCTCTAAACGACTGAGATAAGCTAGGATTCAGCGGGGTCTTACAAAACTTCTTTTGTATCTTTGACCCCCATATTAGCAAATATAGTTTCCAGTATCAGTCACTTGGACCTTCACATTCATGACTCAAATACACAACCTTTATTAAAGCCCTATTAAGAAAAGTGTCACACATTCTAATTCATTTAACTAAATTCCACATTAAGGCATACAATGTTGGTATTGTCATACCAACTACACTTGCAAGGTAACATATCATGCCAAAATAGTTTCCATTAACCTAGGCAGAATAACTCCTTTTGTTCATCAAGATAAATTAGGGAACACCGACTCCCATTGTTCATCAAATCATACCATTGTAATTCAAATACCTTTTAATAGCATGCAATAGTTCAAGACTAGTTCAATTTTACAAATTACCATAGTGCTTATAACTAAAACCAATTTCACATTATGGGGTTAGGGTTATAACCACTAAAAAATCCACATGTTTGGGAAAATTATAATTCCCTAATGCATTCACCATACCTATTTACCCACAAGTTCAAAAACACATTAAAAGTATGAGAATCATATATATATATATATATATATATATATATATATATATATATAAACCATGAGAAACATTGTTCAATTCATAGCATTCAAAACTCCCCAACCTTTGCTTTCAAAACCAAAATAATAATCTTAAGAAAAATACTCCAAATTAGATAATTTTGCAAAATTAACAATGAGGGAAGACTAACATGCCTTAAATACCAAGAAGTACGAAAAAACCACCCTTAAGAGCCCTAATTGATAAACCTTTTAAAACCCTAGCCTTAACATAAATAGATAGTTTAAGAGAAAATTTAGGAGTATTTTACTTGTTAATGTATTGAATGAATTCCCCAAAAATGTTTTATGGATGTGGGGTCCAAAGTGTTTTAAGGGGGAAATGTCTAAAGCACCCCAACTTAAGTGTTGGAAAAACATTGTCTTTGGTTACAAGTCAATCCTGTGACTCATACCCACAAATTATGACTCATGAACATGAATCAAAACTAGGACAGTCTCTAGGACCTCAATACTATTATCTTTATCACTTAATCGACCAACTCGAAACATGACCTTACGATTAGTGTCTTATTTTTGAGCAATACAGAACCCTAAGGAATAACACTAGCCATCCTAAGATTTGTAACTAACACTCATAACATATCCTCATGGCTCATAGTGATCCAAGTATACTCAAAGAAGAACCATGCAACTAAGATTCTGATTTGGTTACGACCAGGGTCCTACAAGATGTAACTACTTCTTATGACTCATCAACATGAGTTATGACTAAGGTAATGAGCATAAATCTTAATAATTTTCAAGGGACAAAAACCCTAGGTGTTTTAGAGGGTATGAGAAATGATTTAGAAATGTATTAAAGTCAAAAGTAACTCAATGATCATGGCCAAGTTAAAACCTTCTGTACCTATTGATTTCTTGAGAAGAATATTACTTTACTCAATTTTAGGTGATAATAACTCCTAGATTTGGAAGTATTTTTTAGATTTGTACCCACTAAATAAAAGATCTTCTAGTCCTGTTTCCAACTTATCTAGTTTGGCATAAATTTGATATTGAAGTAAAAATTTATGCCAAGCTTACTAGATGGTGTTTGTCTACCAGAGTGTGATGAATCAGGAGATGAACCATCACACCTGTGACAAACTATCAAGGAATGCCATTAGGCTTAAGCAATAAGACTAAAATTGTTTCAGTGTTTAATGGTTCATGTGATGGTTAGTCAATGATTTGATGGTACATCCCTTATCTATTAACCAGAACTATTCTATACAATTATAATATTTTCAAAGGGGTTCTTTGGTCTATTCCCACACTTTTAACACAAAAACTACTTTGTTTAAGCTATCTTAAAGCTTATATATTAGAATAAAATTTTCCAAAATCCCCATTTACTGAACATTCAGTCAACACATATAGAGAAAGTACTGAATGATGCAATTTTCTTTTTCCAAGGAAAAGTTAGGGTTCTTCAACTTCACGATCCAAATTCAAAGGTGTCACCAAGGTTCTTGTCTCCACGTATGTTTAATTTCATCAACAGATCCCCTTCCATCCATTGAGTCCTAAAGTTATGCCAATTTCTCACTTTATTTTCTTTT
Source organism: Capsicum annuum (assembly GCF_002878395.1). Taxonomy (NCBI): domain Eukaryota; kingdom Viridiplantae; phylum Streptophyta; class Magnoliopsida; order Solanales; family Solanaceae; genus Capsicum; species Capsicum annuum. Next base: position 622,904 of record NW_025835334.1, read on the forward strand.
TCTGCTTGAAGTTCATAAATATTGTCACTTTCTAGATATTCCAGCTCCTTGATCTCATTGAGTTAAAAACCCATGTTTTAACATGAATTTTAGTATCATTACATATTAAAAATTTTAAACCTTAATTTTATTTTGATTTTCATGATTGTTGGACTTGAGTTATTAAATTTCACAATTCACTTAGTTTATGAAATTGTCGTAATAGTTGCATTCTTTAGAGATGGTAGGTTATGTACACCCGCTGAACAAGGAGTTCATGCATATACTTATGAGTATTATATCCTCCAATTTATTTTTTTTGAATGCTCTTAGGTAATGCATTTATTTTCAATCTCTGGAATATTACTTTAATTGAGCATTCAAGTTATTAGTGTCATTCCATTGGCAGTAGTACTTATCACCGAGAAAACTTATGGACTAAGGCTCATCTATTATTTAGACTGAGACCTTAAGTAGAAGTCACTAAGTCCCAAAACTACGACACCACCATAGGTTCTAAAGAGTCACCCATCAGGCCAGCCTTGACACATTAGTACTTTTGGGCATAAATTTAATAGATCCATGTCAGTTAGTGTTAGTAACCATGGAAAGGTACATAAGGGTTATAAGTTGCACCCTGGGTAGAACAAATTAGGGCATGTTAGTTATTAGTAGATCCCAAAGTCCACTGTTCATAGTTCATAGTTCATAGTTTTATACTTTCATCATCTGGTATTTAGTTGTTCAGTTTATCATAAAGTACAAGTTTAAGACTTGGTAATGTATCAACCTATATGTCATATGTATCATGTTAAACTTATATCAGTTAATTCTCATCTCACATACTAAGTATATTCAAAGTACAGATTGCATACTTTCTTTGCGTGATATTATTTTGTAATATAGGTTAGAGGTTCAACATCCAAATCACACTTAGTACTCTCTCCTACTGCATCATCCTTAGAACACTGCTGAGTCATCATCATCCGAGGACTAGCTTTCAGTACAATTATTATGTTATAATTTCAGCTTCAAATATTTAGAGTTAGCTTAGGGCTTGTCCCAACAACCCATCTTAGTAAAGGATCTCAGATATACAATAGAAATTTAGTTTTTTGTTATGTTCAGTGATTTCCAATTCTTTCCAAAATTAAAATTTTGTTATGATTTTTATTTATCAATCAGAATTTAGCTTCCCAATTATGTTATTCAGCTTTATATATTATTTTTTGTGTCATGCCATTCTATGGGTTTGCTTCGGGAACTTGTGACTATAAGCACTTTCTTATTCCTAAGGGTATTCTCGAGTCATGACATGGATGGTACCCACATCGAACATCAATAATTTAGAAGATACTCGATCCAGAAAATTCACCTAACATGTCTTCAGGTCTAGTAATTTGATACCTATACTAGACAATATTTTATTCGTAGCTCTAAAATCAATGAAAATCCTCTATGTTCCATTCCTTTTTAGAGTAAGAGTGACTGGTGGGGCATAAGTACTTGGACATTCTTTGAGAAATGACTTTTTCTAGAAGCTCTTTCACTTTTCTGTATAGATCCTTAGTCTCTTTCAAAGTGCTCCTATAGGATGGTTGGCTGGGAATTTTTGAACGCGAAACAAAATCAATTTGATACTCAATCCCTATGAAGGATGATAATCCTTAGGGTATCTCCTTCGGGATTAGATCAACTTAGTTCCTGCTAAAGAGAATAAACAATACTATGCAAAGTGCTAGTATCTTTGTTAGTATGTAACAAAAGCTTCGTGTTGAGGAGTCACACTAGAAAACATTTTGTATCCACAACCTTGAGACACATGATTGGTCTGGATATCATACACATGTTCTTATTGTTCTTAGACAATACACCTCCCATCTTTATAACAATGGTTGAACTTTTACCTCTACCCTTCCCTCATCAACCCTTATCCTTTACCAAAGCTCCATTATAAACTTATAATCCTCACTCACTTAGTATGGAGTGAGAGGTGAAAGGACATACTTCTTACCCTCAATCACAAAAATATACTTATTGGACCTCCCATTGTGTATAACATAACTATCAAATTGCTCATAATATTCATAATAATAACTGACAAGCCAACATAGGAAAAATATCACAAATAAACTCCTCATTATACTCACCATATTATTTCAACTCCCACAATCAATAATCATATAACACAGGTTTTCTTGGATTTTTCACCTAGAATGAAATAGATTTTTACATTGACCAATTTCTTCTTTGGCAAGGGCTTCCATAATTTTCCTCATAACATATAAAAGATTGGTATTCACCTTCAATTCTTTTTCATCATTATGGAACAGTCTTTCCCTATCAACGAAGAAAGAAAAATTCACCCTCTCATCCAAACTTTCTTCCTTATTCCCCGAAGAATCTCTATATTTCTCACTTTTGTCTCTCTCTCTTTTACTCTTTTCATCACCCGCTTCTTAATACTAGGTTCTGTACCCATCTTGAAGTGCAGTAATAGTTCTCCTATTGGAAAACTTACTAGCAACATGCACTCTTCTTGAAATCTAAATCATTGAATTGTAGAAGGTCGAGGGAAATTAGGTTTGACATAGTTATCTCCTTGTGGCTTCTCACTTTCTTTGGACATGTAATAAAGCTTGACTTGAGGCACAACTTCCGTTGAACTTTGGAAGTGTTACGTTGATAGTACTTAATATCGCTTTTGGTCATTCCTCTTACAAAATATATCTCATCTTTTCCACATAAAATCACCTTGATATCCAACCATATCTTCTCTATTTCTCATCATATCTTTTTTATTCCCAAATGCATGTGCTCTCATGTCTTGGTCCTTCCTCAATTCCTGTCTGGACCTGATTTACGAGTCATGATGGCACCTACTAAACCCCACTAGTAGGTATGTCAAACAATAATTCAGAGCTAAACACAATGGGTTTACTTGATAGAAATGTCCAAAAAGAGGCCAAATAGGCTATCCAACGCAAGAAGTAAGCAAGACAAAAGAATTAGTTTAAAGGTAGTCATTATATAAATACCATCCCAAGACCTAGTAGATCCAGTACAAGAGAAACTAAAAATACAACCCACGTATCTAAAATAGTCTATACAATCAGTCTTGAAACTAATGAAAAGACATTAGAAAGATAAAAGAAAATGGACGACTCTGACTCTAAGAGCTCACCCTAACTCAAAAAATCAACACAACACGAACATTGATCAATGGTAGTAACTAGTACACAAATATGTAACTTATAGTGTAGTATGAGTACCAAAACAATCGGTACTCAGTAGGCATCATCAGGCGACTCAGATAAATCATGATATAAGCATGATAAAATAGAAGAAATATAACTATGTCCTGGTAAGAAGATGAAACTGATAACTATTTCAACATCACTGTGCATGGATAAATATGTAAACCAGAATAATAGCATAACATAAGGTAAAGCATCAATATATGTATTAATAACTCCAAAACTTTTCCATATAAGCCCGTTAGTATGGAAAAGTAAATAACCCATCACAAGCCCCATTAATCTTTGAAGGTACAAACAAGATAATATAACCCACCACCATCATTTATCAACTCTCATGATAGAACTATAATTCTTTCTTGCCATACCATGCCACATTCATTATTTATCCATTAACTATCATTTATCAACTAGTCATTATTTATAAACTAATCACTATTTATCACCAAGTTATTTATCTTCCACTAATCATTATATTCCAACTAATCATTATTTATCACTAATTACTATTCATTAACTATTCATGGTATTATGATCAAGATCACCTATACCATTATTTTTGTATTTGATGATCGTTGTCAAATATAATAACCCAACTTATGTTAGGGTTGAATCCATGAGGAGTGTAACTAGTATTCAATTCCTATGTTTTGTTAAAAGTTACTAAGTATTTACCCACAATGTAAACATAAAGTAAGACATTAATTAAAATTGGGGGTATGGTTTGGAATGTTGTTGAACAAAATCTACTTGAAATACAAATTTAGAGTAATAATAGTAGGTAAGATTACAATATTAGAATAACTTGGGATTGTATTTTCATTGGGAAAAATAGTGCATAGGTTCATGAGAATCAAATGCAAACTCTAGCTAATGACTATATGAGTAGGCTAGGTTAGGGGTTTTGAGTTTATTTTTTGAACCAAAAACAAAAATATCACCCATGGATCCTCTTGGATACCTCATGGGTGTGGAAAACAAATCAACCCATAACCCCAATTAGGCATCCCTATTTATAGAAAGATGCCCAAAACATAGTAAATTCACAATCCATCCTTATTTCTAAGTAAAAGTAAAAGAATAAACTAACATCTAATTATTGTTCACAAATACTACTCAACAATATCCCTCTTTCAAAGAAGATTTAGGATGTAAATGATTACCCACATCCCCCTGTCAAGGATAATATGGTAAATAGGGAATTTGGGGCTTTTAGCACAAATTCTAATTTGACAATCAAGCATTAGTGAAACCCAACATCATTAAACAAGAATCTACACTAACAATCTAGACCCATACATATTTTCACCCTTTTCCAACATAAGCCCAAGATATGTGTTTAGCTACTCATAAAGTTTGAGTTACGAGATATTCCTAAATTCACATTCAAACTTCAATTGAAGATGTAAGGAAGGGTGTTCTTCAAATTCAACTTCAATTATAACTAAAATTCTTGACAAATTAACTACAATAATGCTTTCCAATTTAGTTGGGGTTTTACAATGCTAGAACTTGAATTCTCGTTGCAAAATATCCTAAAAGGGAAAGTGTTTTCCCCTAAAGAGAATTGGAACCTACTATGAGAAATTACATATCTGCCCTTGGGTTATTTTCTACTTCATCACGATCGCCAATACTTTATCGTGATTGCAACTCTCAAAATCTCAGTGAGCCCATCCCAATCGCCACTTTGAATATTTCTAATTTTTCGTGATCGTGAACCTCAGACAATTATTGCGGTGAACGAGGTTCGGTTCCTACTTTAAATTTTTAGGCATTTGCACTAACTTTTCTCATTTTGGTCTCTTTTTAACTCATTTCACTTATTTTCCTTCATTTACCTACAAACCATGGGAATTAGTGCATTCAAATGGAAAATTCACCTCTTTTATACCATCTAGTCATAGCAGTGTGCAAAAATTTGGATGTATATGGGTGGTAAATATACCACTCATCAACACCTCCAACTTAAACCTTTGCTTGTCATCAAGAAACACTACTTCTTAGTTAATGAGACTATGTAATTTTAATCCCATTTCGATGAACAAATGATCACAATTTCATTAAATATGATTAGCACCAACAAGTAGCTTTCAAGCATGGGGAAGCTATTGCTACAGCTCCTCTAAACATGGAGTACATTTTAAAAGATGCAAAAGACATGAAAGAGCAATTATACAATAATCATTAAACCTCTAGAAGTGACTCTCCATCAATAGCGACTCAACTATACTCCTTTGTCATATTTTTGGAAAATGACAATTTCACCCACCCCCATTAGTCTACAAGTCTCCTCACAACAAAGGAATTCCATGCACTAACTTATCTATCATGATACAAGGGATTTAAATGTAGACACTCACTCTCATCAGGAATATTTCATTCTGAATGAGTATCTTACCATATGTTTGCCCTTATTTTCAATCGCCACTACTATGAATACACTTGAGTGGTGATCCCGAAGGACTTTTTCAAGCTTGTAATGTAGGATTGGGGAAAGGGTATAATATTATTTGGGAATAAAGTGAATATGACTTCCTTGAATGTTTGCATCACACTATTCTATATAACTTTGGACCATGGTCAACCTTATTTGTTTCCAACTTCACACATGCCTACTTTCACTACCTTGATTTACCCATCTCTTTGAAAGAATTTTCTTTATAATTATTTTTTTTGTACATTCTATTCTTTTTCTTTCTTTTGAGGATTACTTTCTTATTCCCTTTTTGACTTACTCTCTCTGATTACATTTTAGGCATCCATTTACACAAGCATATCCCAAGGTCACCTCTTCCAAAACTTACAACCCCCAACTTAGCCTTTTGGCCTCAAGTTGCATTTTCATGTTTAAGGAGGGTAGGGTTCAAAAAAGGGGTAAAATTTAAATTATTCAAGGCTTGTAATGTGGTTGGAAAATAATGTCTTAAAGGTTCAGAATTGGTGACTAAGGGTACTATTCCATGTATAAGTAGTCAATTTAGGTTAAAGCGGGATTCTTGTCCATAAAGAAGGCCTAAGATAATTTCATCAAACAAGAATAATCTTGAGAGACTATATTTGAGAGACTAACGGGGCAAGCTCTAGATAATATAGGCGAGCAGAAGAGCTAAACAACTACGCTCACCGAACAACACATCTAAACCATTCAAGTAGGCTCAATTACATTTTCTAGTAGAGACAAAAATAATGTATTTACCATGCACTACAAACTAAGGACATTGGAGTAACAAAAAGAGGTAAAGTATTGTTAAAATATTATTCACATCCGTGCCCTTGGTTTTAAAAATTTTCTTACAGTGGGGGTGTTTGCTTCGTATTCACACTATGCAAAAAATTTTATTAAGGGAACTAAACCAATTCGGCATTTCACATTTAGGCGCTCATGATGGCAAACCATATTGAAAATCAAAATTTACCATAGGTATACGAGTGATCCCAAAAATTCAATGCTACATGTACTTAGACTTCCCTTGAATCTAGGCTCCAAATTCAATCACAATGATTTTCCCTTATGAATGTCATCACTCAATCTATCATAGGGAAAGACTCATCTGACATTATCATTAATAACATAAAAATAAAAGAAAAATCTAAGAAAGTAAAAAAAACTATTACATGAAGTAGGCACCATCGGAGTGCCAAATTATTACAACCCAAACATATAAATCATTCAAATTAACATAAAAACATCCAACAAATATCTTTATAATACAGACCAAGGAAAAATTAATAAGTACAGAGATGAGCACCCCTAACTTAAAGCTTGCAGTGACCTCTCTACATAATCAATAAAGCATAAAAAAAGTAAATTATACTCCTTATAACCGCATGAAGGACTATCGTCGCACTCAGTCTCTGCATCATCTCCACCACCTCCAACATTATCTAAATTTTACCATGAAGCTAAGACCTTATCCTCACTCTCATCTCTTAGAGAAGGAAGTCTATCCTATAGTTTCAGGACCTTCCAAAGGACCTTCACCCTTTCCACACCCTTGTGAATAATTTATCTCTCCTCTTCTTCCTCTTCATCATTTTCTCATGAGAATCCCTTAGCTACCTATTTGACTATGTCAAAGATGAGTAGGCCCTTTCAAGCCTAGAAATAGTGGCTCCCAACTTTTTTTGGTCCTTCATACACTTCTCATAATCAGACTGAGCAATATAGTAGGTAGTGTTAGACTCTCCTAGCCTTGTAGGATACCCAGCTACAAAATCATTGATCACCTTTATCTCAATCGAGATCTCCTCAAATTGTACGGTTGTGGATGGCCTGCAAGAGTATCTGTCTTTATCTATCGACTTGCCTAAGTCAATCTTTCTTTTTTTCCCTGACATGTATACCTTTACCCCAAATCATAAGAGGGTAGCGTGGGGTCTTTTGATGTACCCAATTATCTCTAGGGTATACCTCAACCCCAACTTTTCTTTAAACTCAGTAATCAAGGATAGAAATAAAAGCAAGGAGCTTTCTTTGAGCTTGGAATGTTTTATGTCTAGTATAATAAATCCCCTAACCTTTAGAGGAGTGTTATTTAAGATGCATGCAATCCTAAAGGCTGTCATATCAGGGACATATGTCATAATAGTGTAAGGAGAAATCCCGCTAAAGATTATAACCAACAAAATTTGAGCCTCAACCGTGAAGTTATGCAGTGATATCCCCATATTTATGGCAGTCGATGAAACCTCTCTACCAGGACACGACATATAAATAAACCAACTCCCAGGTTCACAAACTTATCCTCATATGGTTTTATTTTTGCATTCGCTATCCCATATATGTCATCTATCTGCTCAACGCTAAAGTAATCGACTTGACCTAGGATCCTTATAACTGGGTCTGAGATAGAGACTATGCTGAGATTTTCGTACAACTCCCTCACTCTATGCTTATTTTCCCTGCAAGGATCCAGGGGCATGTACCTCTACCTAGTGGCCACCAAGGTGTCTTGAAAGGTCGGGAGCTTCTCTACTACCATATCTAAGAAGGTGCCTCTCTCTGGGAGTAACTTAGTTCTAGGCAAGTCAGCATAGTACAGATTGTAGCAGTCAGCACCCATTATTAGATTTAGATACCTGAGCATAACACAAAAGCAATAATTATCAACATTTACTTATGAAAACAATGTTATGTTATCCAATTAAGCTAATGGGATTGTACCTTAGAAATTTCTATGCAAGAAATAGACTAGCATTACTTTTGGTCCTGGCAGAAAAAGAACCCCAGATGCCTCGATCACGGGCCACTGAGCCGTGATTGCGCTTACTCAATCACAGGCCACTAAGCTGCGATAGTGCTAACACAATCACGATCCTATCACTATAATTGTGGTAACTGAAGTATGGTTCACCAAATGTTTCAAAATTAAAAATTTCTAATTTCTATGCCCATATATGTTCCAAATAAAATATTTACATTAGAAACATGAAACATATGCTATAGATGTTCGATCTTGTCCTTAGAACATATGAAAATGATTTAGGATTCATTCGGGCATTTATTCAAACACTTCATGTGCACATGCTAATCCTATTATTTTAGAATAAAGTAGGGTACTCAAGAATTCTTCATCTATGTAGACACCAATAGAAATGCTAAACACATCAACAAGCACAATTAATCAAAGATTTAGTATGAAAATCTCAAGTTTATGCAATTCCTAAGACATGAGTTCTATGTCCTACATGTACGCATATAGAAAAAGAATTTAAAACACATATTGATTGAGGATGTAGGGGAGAAGGCAATGAAAAAATAGATTCCCAAAGTATGATAGAAATAGGCACAATCTGAGAGAGATTTGAAAGAAGGGTGGGGTAAAATGGGGTGTCAGATCATTTTTAAAGCTGGCATGACCATGATCCGGTTCAATGTTATGCAATCAGAATTACATAACTATCACAATCGCGATAGCATGCATACCATTATTGCAGTAATTGAGCCCAAATTTTTGGTTCTCTATTTTCCCTGTTCAGTCCCCTACTCGATTGTACTACACTTCACATTTCTCAATCACATTAAAAACACCATATAGAATCACAATTTCATGGATTTATAATTAACAAAAATGAAACATACTCTACTAATCAAAATTCAAAGGATATTTTGTGGTGTTACCCCTCCCACCCAGTGCCTAATATATCATCGCAACATGACATTTTTCAAATTTCAAGTTAAATCCTTGAGGTATCCTTCATCCATCTCTATGTCCACCACATCAATGATTAACACCACTTGAAGTTCGATTGGTTGTTTTTTAGTTTTACAAACCTGAAAAGACACTTTATCATTTTGAAACCAAAATTTCATTTCTTGTTGATCCATCTAAGCAATTTTTCTCCCAGTTGACAAAAAGTGTCTTCAAAGGATGAAGGGTATTTATTGGCCAATCTCACTATATAGGACCGCAAAGTCCGTCCTCAAAATGAAAAGATCAACTTTGACCAAGATATTTTTCAAAACTCCCACCAGTTTAGCGATTGAGGGGTCCTCTATCAAGAATCTCATTTTTGTAGTAGTAGGAGTGACTAAACCAAGCCTTCAGTAAATTGCATATGGAATAAGATTGATGCTTGCACCAAGGTCATAGAATGTTTTATCAAATTTATGTGTCCCAATATTGCAAGGGATTGTGAAGGATCCCAGATCCTTTGTTTTACTCTATATCACTAATCATGATAGCACTACAACCATGGGAAACTTTTATGGTTTTACAATCCATAAGGGGTTTTTTGAAAATCAGTGTTTTCATTATCTTACCATATTGTGGAATTTCTTTAATGGCTTCTAGAAACAATATGTTGATTGAAAGATTGCTTAGATTGGGGAGAAACTTCTTGTATTTGATATTTTCCTTATTTTTCTTTAGTCTTTAAGGGAAATGAGGAGGGATTTTCATTTGGGACAATGGGTCAGATTATATTTCACGACCCTCAACTACTTTAGGAGATCCCTCCTCATCAACCATCTCTTTATTTATCATTTATCCTATCATCCACATCTTAAGACTTTGGAGCCTTATAATTAGACTCACCCACATACTTCTTCTTTGTGCTTACTAGATCATCATGAGACTTTTCTTTGACCTCAACCTCTTGTGCACCAAATTCTTTACCACTCTGGGTGACAATTGCTAAAACTTGAGCATCATTTTTTAGATTTGGCACCTATTACTAGGAATTCCACCCTTGGGCCTAGCATTGAGAATTGTTGAAATTTGGACAATTTGACACTCCAATTGCCTGATTGAAGAGGAGTATGATACAACCATTTTGTTGATTTTAGAAAAGTCTCCTTTTAATTCCTAGACAATCTTGTCCCTCCCTTCCACTCTCGTCAGGATTCAAGCAAGCACATCCTCGGCCTAGAACTTTTCCAGATCCATAGGATTTGACTCCTTGATTTTTACTCGATGATAGGGGGTACATATCTATCATACTCCTATTCCTTGTCCCTCCAATCATGATTGATATCTCTATCACACCATTACTTTTCTTGATCACGATTGGCCTGTCCTTGGTTTCCACCTAGCCTTTGATAGGCTGGACGAGAACCCCATGTAGTTTGCCTAATATCTCATTTCTTCATTGAGCTTCTTTGCTTTTTCTTCATCATATCCTTAGGATTCCATAACATTAACCTCTTTTGTTGGTGCACTCATAAAATGCTTCGTAAGGAGTTCTAATTGTGTCATCATTTTTTCTATGTTTTCCGCTCTCTCTTCTTTTTCCTTTCTTTTCACCCTATCAACAAAGGAGGTGGTTGTGGAACCTTTATCTACCTCGGTGTCCCGGGTGTGCCACCGTGTATTTTTCTTCGTAATCTGCTCAAGCAAAGTTGAAGCCACTCCATATGAAAATCTTGCATGTGATCCAAAGGCTCTTCAACATCTTTAATAGTAGGAAGTAACGGCAGGAAGAAACAAGAACGAGATACAAGGAGGCCTCTTCAACCTTCTAGTTCCTCCATAGAACCTTTACCGAAGCAATGTCTTTCGTTCAAAAATGATGAACTTACCAATCTAAAATTTCAACTAGGACTTCCTCATAAGACAAGGAATTTGAAATACCAATATCCTTAACAGTCATAATCAGAAATGGATCACCCGCATACTTCCTCAACTTTGACACGTGAAAGGCCGGATGAATGAAGCTCAAACTAGAGGGCAACTCCAATTCATACGCAATATTACCAACCTTACTCAACACCAATTATGGACTGATATATTGGGGATAGAGCTTCCCCTTCTTACCAAACTGCATTAATCCCTTCATGGAAGACACCTTCTGGAACACCCGATCGCCAACCTCAAACTCTATATCCATATGCCTCGCATCTACATAAGACTTTTGGGGACATTGGGTGGTCTTAAGCCTATCGTAATCACCTTAACTTTATACATAGGTTGGTGAACCAAATTAGGACAAAAATTCTTTTCCTCACTAACCTTAAACTACCTAATAGGAGATCTACACCTCATTCCCTACAGTGCCTCAAATGGGGCCATCCCAATACAATAGTTGTAGATATTACTATAAACAAACTCTATAAGAGGCAAATGATCAACTCAACTACCACCATAGTCAATCACGTAAGACCAAAGTATATTTTCTGATATTTGAATAGTTCTTTTAACTTTCCTATCTGATTGTGGGTCAAAAGCAGTACTAAGGCACACCATATTTCCCAAACCTCCCTGGAACTACTGCCAAAAGTGTGATGAGAACTGAGTACCATGATCCGACATGATATGAACATATGCCCCATTAAACTTCACTATTTCTTGGAGAAATAAATTTGCTTAATCCTCTACTGAATAGTTAGTTCTTATTGGCAAGAACTGAATAGACTAAGTCAGACTATCCATGATGACCCAAATAAAATAAAACTAATTCTGTGATCGAGGAAGATCGGTAACAATATCCATATTAATCATTATGCATTTCTATATAGGAAACACAATTTCATGACACAAACCTACTGGTGGCCATAAGTACTCAACCTTCACTTATTGACACATTATGAATTTGGCCACAAAATTATCCACATATTGGTTCACATAATTTTACTAGTAAATCTCCTTAAGATCATGATACATTTTTGTTGAACCAGGATGACTGGCATAACGTGACTCATGAGCCTCTATCAAGATCCTTTCTTTCAACCTATCTACATCAAGAAAACATAATCTGCCTTTGTACATTGAGATACTATTTCCACCAATCTTAAAAGATACAATCTTTTACTATCCCATATTTTCCTTAATCTTTTTAGGAAAGGATGCAATACCTGTTTCTCTTTTATTTCTGTCCCAAGAGATGACTGTGCTACCTTTTCCACAAACATAACACAATTCTTTAAATCTAAGAGACAAACTCAAAGATTAGCCAAACGGTGAATATCTCTCACCAAGTCTGACTTATCCTCATCTGCATTAGCTATACACCCTGTGGATAACCTACTAAGAGCATCATCAACCATATTAGCATTACCTAGGTGGTAATGAATACTCATGTCATAGTCCTTAAGCCATTCAAGCTACCAATTTTGCCTGAGATTTAGCTTTTTCTGAGTAAACTCATATTTCAGGCTTTTAAGATTAAATAAATATCAACATGAACTACATAAAAATAATGCCGCCAGAACTTCAATTCAAACACCATAGCTAACAATTCTAAATCATGAGTTGTGTATTTCTTCTCATAAACTTTGAACTGTCTACAAGCATAAGCAATAACCTTGTCATGCTGCATTAATACACAACCTAATGTTCACCGAAGATACATCACAATAAACTATGAATCCATTATTGCCCTCCAAAAGGGTTAAAACTGGAGCTAAAGTCAACTTATACTTTAAGTTCTCAAAAATACCCTCAAGTATTAGACCATAAAAACATTACCTTCCTTTGAGTCAGCTTGGTAAAAAGGGAAGCAATCAATGAGAAGCTTTCTACAAACCTTCTAAATATAACAAGTTCCAAATATCAGATGTAATAATAGGCCTAGGCCACTTCCTAACCACTGCAACTTTATGCGGATCGAATATGATCGCTTTACGATAAATAACATGACCCAGATAAGTCGCAGTATTCAACTAAAACTCACACTTTAAGAACTTAGAATACAAACACTGATGCTTTAGGGTATTACACATAAGGCAGAGGGGATCATCATGATATTTCTCACTTTTTAAATACACCAGAATATCACCAATAAATACAATCATGAAAAATACTTGATCGATTTAAACCTAATTTATCAGATCCATAAATGAGATTGGGCATTGGTAAAACCAAAGGACATTACCCGAAACTCAAAACGTATGTACCACATTCAGAAAACAGTCTTAGGGATATCTATCTCGCTAGTTTTAAACTGATGGTTACCAAATTGAAGATCAATTTTAGAGTAAAATTTAGCACCCTCAAGCTAATTGAAGAGGTCACCTGTAATGACCTGAGACTACCCCTTAGTCATTACATGGTTCTTACGATCCTAAGGGACCACAAGCTAACCCATGAGATTGTACCCACTGTGAGCACTGAATAATATAATCATAAATGCAGAAGAATAATGAAATTTCCATAAGGTTTTAATATTAAAATGACTACTGAATTATAAAACTAGCACAGTACTAAAATTTGAATAATCTGAATAGCTAACTGTAGTGTCTAAAAAACCTTTACACTAAATACTATAAGTTGATGTGATAGGACCCTAACTAACTCTACTAACTACTAAGATATAGACAGGAAGTGATATAATCTATCCTCAGATAATGAGGACTCACCATTGCTTCTGTACAATTGATGATCTGAGAGACTAAGTGCAATGCAAGAACTGACTGTCAGCACCTATGATATGATACACCATAATGCAAAGAAAGGTATGCGATCAATACTTTGAATATACTGGTATACTAAATGAGGTAGGCTGATATGAATGGTTTTATGAACATGACAAATAATTAACTGAATATGGAGGTAAAACATGAACTACTAAGTAGAGAATATAAAATCTATAGATACTAAAAATATGGAGGATCTACAAATACCGAGTATGCATGATAGTCTATAAATACTGAATATACATGAAAATCTGTAGACATTTGGAATGCATAACCAAGCATATAACATGGACTGAGTGAAATCTATAAATTAAAACACTAAAAAATACTGATATCTATATGCTTTGGTGAAGAAACTCTAATACTATGTAACTAAACTAAGACTGTAATTGAGAATATATCTGAGACTGTGGCAGATATCATATAACCGATATTCCGTAATTTGAGCTAATCGGGATCCAACCTATAATCCAATTTGAAGGGTGTTAATATCATGCCACGGGTACTAACGATTATTGTGTGGATCCCCTAAACTTATATAATGAACGAAGAACTTAGGGTGTCAAGCTTGAACTGATGGTAACACCTGAGAGATAGTAATGCTTGATCTGACGGGTGACTTCTCATGCCCAACACTGGCTACGTAGTTCTTGAGTTTAAGGACTGGTACTAGCGACTCTATTTATTTAATGGGGAAACTGCAATTCCTACACTCGCTCGGTTCTAAATCCTACTTCCAATTGAAAGACACTGAAATACTAGACTGTTCTGAGTTTAACTGACTGATATTTGACTATTCTGAAATTGCTCGTAGTATTTTTTGAAGGCTATTTTGTAATATACTAAAACTAGACTAAATAAACATCTATGGATTTTTGGTATTCAATACCCCCATGACTCAAAACAATTATAGTAAAATGACACTAAAACTTAGCGATCAAAACAAGAAGGCTCTTATTAAATAAATTACTCTTGTAGGCATTTTATCAAACACTTATAGTTTATGGTTTAAAACAATCATAGAAATGTCATGGAACTTATAGGAATAGCACAAATTCATCATAATAGCATTGAATCGTGGTTTATATCAACAAATAATAATATAAAAACATGGACGATTGAATAATAACAATAATTTCATGGTAACATGGTACAAAATTAATAGTACATGGAGGTTCATGGCTGAAATCATAATTTAAAATCGAATAACTTGAAAAGATCAAAACTTGAAATTTCAATAGGTTATTTGAACTCCATGGATGAAAGGAATCCATGGATGAACTTCTAACATACTTTAATGGATGAATTTCTTGAATTTCTTGGTGAGTTCCTGAGGATTGGTCTTGAATTTGTTAGGTAGGGTTTCTTGTTTTTCGAAAAAAGGGATCTTTAATTTGAGAGGAATTGATTAATGAAGGATTATTTTGGTCAATTGGGGATAAATTTTGTGTTTTAGGATGAGTTTAGGGTTTAGGAAAAAAACCCAAATACCCTTAAACGGATTTAAAACATAAGCTTAAAACTGACTATCCCAATTTTTGGCCTTGGCACGATGCGCCAATATTGCGCCAAGCCACTAGAAATGGACAATTAAAAATTGGACAAACATCATGAGACGGAGCTATCATGGTAAGCCTTTTGAATGCCAATTTGTCAATATCTGCGATACGCCAACATCGCGAAGGCCCACTGGAAATTGATAAATGGGAAATTGGCTTGCTCCGTGATGCACCATGATCGTACAGTCACACTGGAAATTGAAAATTGTCATTTGGGCTTCCTACACGATGCTCTAAGGATTAAAATGATGGTATTTAACGATTGAAACTATAAATTGCCATAACTTCTTACTTGATTATCAGATTTAGGCAAATTTTATATCATTGGAAAGCTAATTCAATTTCCTATACAATGACAGGGTCTTATTTGTAAAATAAAAAGTTTTTAGAAAATTTAATATATGAATAGTCAGTTATTGGGACTTTGATTATGCTTGGGAAAATGGGGCCTTACAATATCTCCCCTTGGGACCATTCATCCTCGAATGAAATTGGTTAAGCTAAGGAAACCACTGGATTAAGTCGACACACTGAACAAACATATTTAATACATGGAATGCATGATCGAACTGATTCATGAATGCACGACTTACACGAACATGATGTGAAACTAAAACTGAGCATGATATAGAGAAATCATTAGAATATTAGTACGTTATACTGAATCTAGATTTGCAGAGAAAATATGAGGGTAATTGGTCCACATATCTGATTCCACCAAAGAACTTTGACTAGTGGAACTTCTTTGTTCCTTAGTCTACAAACTTGATGATCACGAATTTTGACTGGAACTTTTTGTTACGAAAGACTACTCTAAATACCTATATTTTCTAAGGGAACAACTACTGCTGGATCCCCAAAATACTTTTTCAACAATTAGACATGGCACACTAGGTGTACTAAGGCTAAATCTAAAGATAACTCAAGCTCACAAGCTACCTTTTCAAAATGACTGAGAATTTTAAAGAGACTGAGATATCCGGACTGAGTTTCCCTTTCTTACTGAATATCTTCACTCCCTTCACGGGAGAGATTTTCAAGTATACGAAATCACTAATCTCAAACTTGAGATCCTTTCTCCTCACGTCTGCATCTGACTTCTGTTGGATCTGGACAGCCCTAACCCTTTCTTTGATCTTTTGAACCTTCTCTAATGCATCAAAAATCAAGACAGGCCCTACTACTATAGCCTCAACTACTTCAAACCAACCAATTAGAGATCTGCATCTCCAACTATAGATAACCTCAAGTGGAGCCATACATATACTGGAATGATAGATGTTATTGTATACAAATTAAATCAAAGGTAAGTAGTCATCCCAACTACCTTTAAAATCAACTGCGCATGCTATCAGCATATCCTCAAGTGTTTGAATGGTCCTTTCTACTTGACCGTCTGTCTGAGGGTAGAAGGTTGTACGGACTTGGGTACCAAGACCCTTTTTGGAATGCTTTCCAAAAATAAGAGGTAAACTAGGTACCTCTATCTGAGATGATAGATAAGGGAGCATCGTGCAACCTAACCAACTCTCTAAGATAGACTTTGGCATAGTCCTCAACTAAATAAGAGGTATTGATTGGAAAGAAATGAGCTGATTTGGTCATCCTATCTATGATAACCCAAATAGAATCATGCTGATGATGGGACGCAGTAAACATGTCACAAAGTCCATGTTCACTTCTTTCTATTTCTATATGGGAATACTAAACACCAGCATAAACCCACTAGGGTTCTGATGCTCAATCTTAACTTGCTGGATATAGAGCACTTAGCTACAAACTCTGCAGTATCTCTCTTTATCCCACTCTACAAATATATCTCCCGTAAATCGTGGTACATCTTAGTGACCCCTCGATGAGTAGAGTAATGCACACCACATGCTTATTTAAGAAATATTTGCCTCAAATCATCTACTCCAGGCACACAGAATCTACCATGACAACACAAAACACAATCACCCCCTTGGGAGAAAACCTCCACTTTCTGATCTTTGGTTGATTCTTTCAAATCAATTAGATTGGGATCTCTATCTTATTTTTCATTGACCTCATAAACTAGAGATGATTTGATGCTACTCTATACCCACACAATACCCTCTACCAAGTCAACTAAGATAACACCTAGTCGGGCAAGATGATCAACTTCTTGATCTAACTTATTCTTACCATCCTCAACATGAGCAATATTGCCCATAAATAATCTACTGAGAGTATTCGCCACTATAACTCCAACCACCTTCTCTAGCGTAGATTCAAATATTTCTGAGAGAACACATACTAAAGGCCTTTGTGATCTGTGAACACATCAATATGCACCCCATACAAGTAATGCCTCTAAATCATTATGGCAAACACTACAGCTGCTAGCTCAAGATCATGAGTCAAATAATTATTCTCATGAGGCTTAAGATATCTGGAGGCGTAGGCTATGATCTTACCTCTCTGCATGAGGACACAAGCCAAAACCTATTCTTGATGCATCACAGTATACAACAAAACCATCTGAACTGTCTGGTAGAGTCAAGACTGGGGATGAGGTAAGTTCAGTCTTCAACTCCTGAAATCTCTTCTTGCATAATTCTGACTACTGAAACTTAACTTTTTTTTAGTTAATCTGGACATGGGGGATGCAATAAAATAAAAACCTTAAACAAACTGATGGTAATAGCCAGCTAAACCTAAGAAACTCCTAATATCTAACGGAGAGATGGGTCTAGGACAGTTTCTCACTTCCTTGGCCTTTTGAGGATCAACTCTAATGCCATCGCCAAAAATAATATGGCTAAGGTAAGCGACTGATCTTAGCTAGAATTCACACTTACTAAATTTAGCAAATAAATGATGGGCTCTAAGAGTTTGCAACAATATTCTGAGATAGTCTGCATGATTGTTTTCACTACGAGAGTAAATGAGAATTTCATCAATGAAGACTATAATGAACATGTCTAAGTACTATTTGAAAACTCAGTTCATCAGGTCTATGAAGGGTACTGGGGCATTGATAAGACCAAAATACATGACTAGAAATTTGAAGTGACCATACTGGGTTAGGAAAATAGTTTTCTAAATGTCACATTTTCTAACTCTGAGCTGATGATAGCCTGAATTGTGGTCAATCATTGGAAAATAGCTGGCACCAAAAAATTGTTCAAACAATTCATCGATTCTTGGAAGTTGATATTTATTCTTTAATGTGACTTTATTTAACTGACAATAGTCTATGCACATTCTGAGAGAACCATCTTTCTTATGCACGAATAGAACAGGGACACCCCACGGGGAGACACTGGGTCTAATGAATCTCTTATCTAAAAGATCCTTCATCTGGTCTTTTAATTCTTTGAGTTTAGAAGGAGCCATTTTATATGGCGGAACAGATATAGGCTGAGTATCTGGGAGAAGGTCTATTATAAAGTCGATTTCTCTTTTGGGAGAAACTCCAAAGAGATCTCAAGAAACACATCTGGAAATTCCCTGACTACTGAAACTGACTAAAGGGTTAAAGTTTCTGATTTAGAGTCCTTGTCTCACACAAGATGGTAAATACACCCCTTTGATATCATCTTTCTAACTCTAAGGTTTGAAATTTATTGACCTCTAAGAGCTGTGGTACTACCCCTCTATTCAAGGACTGGTTTATTTAGAAACTGAAAATGAACTATTTTGTTTCTACAATAACCTGAGGCATACCATAAATTGATCCAATCCATGTTGAGAATGAAGTAAAAATCCATAATCTCTAACCCTACAAGATCAACTGAGGTAACTTTCTGAGATATTATGACCGAACAGTTCCTGTATGCCTATCTAGCTATAATGGAAATGCCTACTGAGGTAGACACTTAAAAGGGCTCTACTAGAGTTTCAAGACTAACTTCAAAGTTGAAGACTATATATGGAGTTACAAAAGAAAGAGAAGCTCCAGGGTATGGTAATGAATAAACATGTAAGTGAAAGACCTGCAACGTTTTAGTAACTATGTCAGGAGAATTTTCCTGATCTTTACAGGATTGAAGAGCGTATAATCTATTTGGATGTTGCCCATTGGTGACACTAAAAGTGGTACCCTACTAAGTTTGGAAAACCGAATGGAACTGATGAATGATGGGACTAGCCCTGTTGGCGCACATCCCTTCCTTTTTGAGAAACTACCTGACACTCCCAAATCTAGTAGCCTGGCTTGCCATACCTAAAGCAAACATCATGGCCCACTCTATACTCACCCTGATGGTGCCTGCCATAATTTGACATAGAGGATTTTTATGATCACTTCTAACACTGATGTAGGATATAGAACCTGGTGCCTTATCCCTATTTTTGTTTCTGAATTTGGGTACTGGGCACTAGCTAAAGAGTTTATTTGGGATGCAGACCTCTAATGAAAGTAGGAACACTTACCACCTTCTAAATTCGGCTGATAGAAATTAAAACTAACTATTCTAACTCTCTTGTTTCCTCTCTCTCTCTCTCCTTAATCTTCTACTTCACTATCTATTGAGAATGAAATGTCAACCTACACAAGTTATCTCACTAATCAGTATTGTGATCCTATACTCCTTGACCACCCTATCAGATACGTATTTACTTATCTTGGACTTATTGTCTGCTACCACATAAGGAGAATACCTAGCTAACTGAGTAAACTTGAGGGAATAATCCCTCATGCTCAGGCTGCCCTAAGTCAAATTAATGAACTTTAAATCTCTGGCCTCCCTCAATTCAAATAGGAAGAATCTATCTAAGAAAGTTATGGCAAACTCTTCCCATTCTACAGGCCCTGTATCTACACACCTATCAACTTTTCACTATCTAAACCAAGTATGGGCTATATCCTGTAATTGATACCCAGCCAACTCAGCACTCTGACTAGATGTCACCCCTACAGCATCTGTCACTTTTTGCACCATATCTAAGAATTCTTGTGGATCCTCTTCAAACATGGATCCCATGAAAGATGGAGGATTGATCCAGGTCAAATCCTAAATTATAGTTGCAGCAGTATTGGCCACTAGGTTGGACAGACTAGTAGTTGGCTGGTGCATCTACGAAATTGGCTAGAGTAGTGAACGCAACCCTGAATTCTGCATAAAAGACATGCTTGTCCAGAGAATCTGCTTGGGCGGGCTGAGGGGCTGGCTGATTTACTGTTCTTCTTCTATTCTTCTTGGGAGGCATGTTCTGTAAATGAAAGGAAAAAATGGATTTTACTGAGGGTTTAACTTAAGCTCATGCTCAATCGCATGACATGAATACTAAAAGAAAGGAAACTTTTTCCTAAAAGCCTTACAGCCTCTACTCCATAAGTGTGGTGCGATACACATCCATGTACAAGACTCTACTCTATACGATTTTCATACTTCCTAGGAATCTTTAAAACCATAGGCTCTGATACCAAGTTTATAACGACCTAAGACTACCCCCTAGTAGTTACATAGTGCTTATAATCCTGAAGGACCACATGTTAACCAATGAGCTAGTACTCGATGTGGGAACTAAATAATAATCATGGATGTGGAATAATAACTACATTGCCATAGAGTTTTAATAATTTAATTGCAACTAAATTATTAATCTAGAACAATACTAAAATTTGAATAATCTGAATAACTAACCGTGGCGTCTGAAAAGCCTTTAAACTGAATATTGTGAGTTGATAGGATAGGCCCCCAACTAACTCTACTAACTACTGAGATAAAGACTAGAAGTAATATAATGTATCCTCAGATGATGAGGACTCACCACTGCTATTGTTCTACTGATGATCTGAGAGACTAAGTGTGATCTGGGAACTGAGCGTCAACACCTATGATATGATACATCATAACGCAAAGAAAGGTATGCGATCAGTACTTTGAATGTACATGTATACTAAATGAGGTAGGCTGATATGCATGGTTTCATGAACAAAACTAATAATTAACTGAATATGTAGGTAAACCATGGGGTACTGAGTAGAGAACATGGAATTTGTAAATACTAAAAATATGGAGAATCTGTAAATACAAAATATGCATAATAGTTTATAAATACTGAATATACGTGAAACTCTATAAACATTGGGAATGCATGACCAATCATATAATATGAACTGAGTAAAATTTGTAAACTGAAATACTAAAAAATACTGATATCCGTATGCTTTGGTCAAGCAACTCTAAGAATGCTTAATTGAACTGAGACTGTAACTGAGACTATATCTAAGATTGTGGAAGGTATCATCTAACCTACATACCCCAAATTAAGCTAATAGAGGTTAACCTATAACCACAATTAGAAGGGTACTAATACCATGCCATGCATACTAACTATGGCTGTGTGGATCCACTAAACATATATAATATCCAAAGGACTAAGGGTGTCAAGCATGAGCTAAAGGGTGACCCTTGTGACATAGTCAAGACTAAATAGAGAGTGACTTCTCATGCCCTACGCTGGCTACGTAGTTATGGATTTTAAGGACTACTACTATTGACTTTGCCTATCTGATGGAGGAAGCCGCCATCCCAACACTCGCTTGGTGATAAATCCTACTCCCAACTGAAAAACACTGAAATACCTTATTGTTCTGAGTTTAACTGCCTGGTATTTGACTATTCTGACAATTCTCATAGTATGTTCTGAAGACTGTTCTGTAAGGTACTGAGATTAGACTAAATAAATATCTATGGATTTTAGGTATTCAATACCCCTAGGACTCAAAATAATTATAGTAAAACGACACTAAAACTTGGAGATCAAAACATGAAGGCTCTTATTAAATAAATCACTCTTTTAGGCATTTTATCAAAGACTTGTAGTTCATGGTTTAAAACAATCATAGGAATGTCATGGAACTTGTAGGAATAGTATGAATTCATCATAATAGCCTAAAATCATAGTTTAATTCAATAAATAATAATATTAACACACGGAGGAATGAATAATAACAATAATTTCATGGTAACATTGTACAAAATCAATAGTACATGGAGGTTCATAGATAAAATCATAATTTAATATCAAATAACTTGAAAACATCAAAAATTGAAACTTCAATAGGTTACTTGGACTCCACAGATAAAAGGAATCTATGGATGAACATCTAACATACCTTAATGGATGAATTTATTCATGTTCATGGTGAGTTCCAGAGGATTAGTCTTGAATTTGAGACTCAGGATTTCTTGTTCATGGAAAAAGGGGATCTTTAATTTGAAAGGAATTGAATAATGAACGATTATTTAGGTCAATTAGGGCTAACTTTCATGTTTTAGGACGAGTTTACGGATTAGGAAAAAAATCCAAATACCCTTAAACGGATTTAAAATGTAAGCTGAAAACTGACCATCCCAATTTTTTGCCTAGGCGCGATGTGCCACTATCGCGCGAAGCCATTGTAAATGAATAACTAGGACCTAGAAAAACATTGCGATGTGGAGCTATCGCTGTAAGCCTTTGGAATGTCAATTTAGCCATCTCAGCGATGTACCAACATCGCGAAGGCCCACTAGAAATTGACAAAGGGGAAATTAACCTGCTCTGCAACGCGCCATGATCTCGGAGTCGCACTGGAAATTGACAACTGTCATTTGGGCTTCCTATACGACGCGCTATGGGTTAAAATGAAGGTGTTTAATGAATGAAACTTTAAATCGCGATAACTTCATACCCGGTTATAGGATTTAGGAATATTTTATACCATTGGAAAGCTAATTCAATTTCCTACACAATGACATGGTATAAACTGAAATATAATGAATATTTAGAAAATTTTATATATGAATACTCATGTATTGGGACTTAGATTATGCTTGGGAAATACTAGGCATTCCATCATCAATCCTCAAGAGAGGGTACTTATTCTTTATGATTACTTTATACAATTATCAGTATTCAATTAATATTTGAAAATAGCCATCCTTCTTATTAATAAAGGAAATGGGTGCACCCCATGTGGACATACTAGGACAGATGCAACCCTTGTCTAGAAGATCTTTTATCTGCTCCTTGAGTTCCTTCAACTCAGCTAGAGCCACTCTATATAGAGAGATAGAGATAGGACGAGTGTTCAGAACAAAATCTATCCTAAAATTAATCTCCCTATCCAGAGAAATACTAGGAAGATCATCAGGGAATTCCTTGGAAAACTCGTAGACCACAGGGACAGTTTGGAAAAAGAATCTTCGAATCTAGAATCCTTAACATGCACCAAGTGATAGAGGCATAATTTAGAAACTAGTTTTCAGGCTCTAAGATATGAAATAAACCTCCCCTTAGGTATTAGGGAACTACCCTCCTACTAAATAACTGGTTCATTT
Source organism: Capsicum annuum (assembly GCF_002878395.1). Taxonomy (NCBI): domain Eukaryota; kingdom Viridiplantae; phylum Streptophyta; class Magnoliopsida; order Solanales; family Solanaceae; genus Capsicum; species Capsicum annuum. Next base: position 646,851 of record NW_025835334.1, read on the forward strand.
AGGAATTTGAAGACGACATTACAGATTGAACAATCTAAAGAAGTATAACACAAATAAAACCAATCCATCCCAGTATGACATCAAAATTTAATATGTCAAACTCTATTAGGTCTACCAAAGTTTCTTTATCACAAATCGACACAACATATCCCCTATAGACTCTCCTAGAAACTACGAAGTCACCCACCAAGGTAACAATAGAAAAGTGATCAGAAATACACTCGGTTCCAAAACCAAAATATACAGTTACTAATGGGGTCACATAATAGATAGTAGACTTGAGATCAAGCAAATAATACACATTACTATAAAAGAGGTTCAACATACCAGTAGCGATATTAGGGGATGCCTCTAATTCTTAACGAGTAGCGAGATCATACAGACGGTTCCAACAAGTGCTGGAGCTAGAAGTAGACATAGCACCCTTCGGTGGAGGAGCAGATGCAGTAGCAACAAGAACCTTATTTTCTCTAGAAGCAACCTTAGAAGGACAATCTCTCTGCAGGTGATCAACCTGACCATACTTAAAGAACGTGTTCCTCCTTTCTTTGAAAAACCCATGGTGAATCTGTCAATAAAATCTATAAGGAAGATATGATGGAGCTAACTGAGCCCCACTAACCTGTGACTTGGCACCCTACACCCTGAAACTATCACCACTCTTCATATGATGATCACCTAATTGATTCAGGTAGGGAGCACAAGACGTTAAGTAGAAACCAGAGTTTCCCTACTTCTTCTTTGACCATTTACTCCATCCTTTCCAATTTGTTGCTGACTTCCACCCTGATCCAATAGGAAAACTTCTTAATCTACTTATAAAAAATTCAGGTTGTTTCTTCTTCTCTTCTTTGGTATGCTGCATATAGACCACAAGACAAGAAATATCAATATCCTTGTTTATTAAGGAAACTTTAATTTCCAAAATTAAGTCTCAAGACAACATGAAAGCAAACCTCCTCTTTCTATCCTATATGCTAGACACAAACTTTGGAGCATACCGCCATATCTGATGAAACTTCAAGGCACACTCCTTGATTGACATCTTACTTTGCTTCAAATTAACAAACTCTTCGCTGAGAATTCCTTAACTCTTGAGGAAAGAAGTGGTCAAGAAAAATGCTAAAAAATCATCCCATAAAGTAGACTCAGCATCATCGCCCCTAGACTATCCCATTCTGCGTACCATTGATACGCCATATTTTTCAATTGGTTGGCAGAGAACTAAACGCCCTACACACATGTGGCATGCTTCACATGAAAGATCTTTACCATCTCATCAATGAAATATTGAGGATCTTTATCAACTTTAGAACTAGTAAAACTAGGAGGACTCAATCTCATGAATTGGACAACTCTAGTGGCCTCGAAGGATAGAGCAATAGAAATAACTCCCTCAGTCTGAAAGGTAACCAACTGGGTAAAAAAGTGCAATGACTAGTGAAACTCCAAATTAGACACATCAGCTTGAGGTACCTGAGGAGGAATAAAGTGAACCGATGGAGCTCCATCAGTGTAATCAGAAGCAACGACCCTGAACTGGGTCAGAACTCCTGCAGTAAGAAGAGCTACGTACATATTTTCATCATACTACCAAGAAGAGTTGCCAATGACAACACATCATACTGGAGGCATGATCTGAAAGGCAAACAAATGGGAATTAGAGATATTCAATACCTCAAACTCTATAGCTCAAAATAGAAGAAGAAAGGGAAACATTCCTAAATACCTCATGGCCCTTCCCTTATTAGTGTGGAATAATACACACCCATAAAAGAGACTTTAATCGACATAACTTTATTGCACACCAAAGGACACTAAATTTCCCTCTAATACTATCTTCTTTACAACCCAAACTAAGTCCTAGCTGTGATGGTTATCTCAAGTCCCACGTGGATCAAATATCACCGCTTGGACCTAGCCAACCCAAACTCAACACACCCTAAATTTAGATGAATCTCAAACATATAAAAAGATATCTTGCAATAGCTTAAGAAAATTTGATTTCAAGTTCATGACGAACCACCATCGATCAGCCAAATAACAAATCGACCAACACCACCAAATAACCATTGTATTCCAAACAAAGTCTTGTAATAAGATCCTAGAATGAATATCAATAAATCATTGGGACATGCCCCCGACAATAGCTAAAAACCAAATCTAAAGGAATAGTCTAGTGTTAAGGAAACTATATTGATTAAATGGGATCTTCCGAGGCATAGAAGCTCATCACTTTATTCTAAATCACTAGTGGATACTAAATCCAAGTCATTGAGCATTAGATGTAGAAGTTTGACTGAATCCTAGATCGGGTGGGGATACAACATTCAGAGATGGTATGCACCGCACAAGGTAACGCCTACTGGAGGTAGTGGGCTTAGCTTATATCTTAGGTGATGCCTTTGCCATGGCGTATGTAAAATTGGGCGTCACACACCCTATAGAACACTTAAACTTTGACGCCATGCACCCCATTCTCTATATGAGGCATTGTGAAAAATCTGTGCAATTCTAAGATTGAATCATGAATCAAACCTTAACATTGGACCACTTCAACTTACCTGTAATGATACTATTACTCCTAACTTACCACCTTTAGTATGGATCACTTTCAAATCGACTTTAGAACCTATCACCTCTTTAGTGCTTCACATACCTACTCTTAATAAAAAACAATTAAAAATGATTAGATGTATGGGTTGCCTCCCAACAAGAGCCGTAGTTTTAGTCATGGCTCGACTCTTATTTTTGAATTTTTATTTAACACGATAAACTAAGAATAAAATCATGGGTTGCCTCTCATGCAATGCCTGATTTAACGTCGTAGCATAACTCGATTATCTTTACTACTGAGGCTTCATCAAGATACATAGATGATACCATTTGTACCTCATATTCATAGAATACATCAATGATCGAGAAAACACTTTTCTACTTTTATTGTTTCATGGATTTACACACTTCAAAACTAACCTATTTCTCGTTGAGCCTAAACTTTAGCTAATTCAACTCTTGGTCAACTAACACTCTTCCAGTTGCTAAGAACGGCCTACCTAAAATTATGGGTACTTCAAAGTCCTCGCAATCAATAATTACTAAGTTGGCAAGAAATATAAAATAGGCCACCTTTACAAGTATATTAATTCATATCCCAACCGGCCTTTTCACTGATCTATCTGCAATTACATGTCACATGTTTTGGGTCTGAGGTATCTCAAACCCAACTTATTATAAATAGCTAGCAACATCAGATTGATGCTAGCTCCCAGATCATATAAGGCCTTAGCAAAATCTAGAGACGCAATCATACAAGGGATGGTGATTGCTCTTAGGTCTATCTTCTTCCACACCAGTGACCTTGTAGAAATAGCACTACAATAATGGAGATTATCCACCAGTTCATAGCTTACCACTCATATCTTTGTCACAAGATCTTTCATAAATTTAGTATATCCTAGCATCTGCTCAAGTGCTTCAACTAAAGGCATAATCACTGTCAATTTCTTCAACATAGCCATGAATTTGTTAAACTTTCCTTCATCTTCTTTCTTCTTTAATCATTGTGGAAATGGGGGTGGCATTTATGGGATTTCAACTGGAGCAACTTTTACCTTCTTTCTTATACATTGGTCCATATCACTAACATTCTTCAGCTTCGGTGGTTGTTCCACTTCCGCACTCTTCTTTTCAAACCTCCCAACTCAACAGGCACCACAAAAGATTTATCAACCATTTCCCATCAATTTTGAATGTATTAGTATAAGAGGATTCTCCCAATCATGGACTAGATAACATCTTATAGCTCCTAGTGGTAATAGCCATACACGATCCATCAGTCCTCAGATTCTAAACTGTATCACTTAGTAGAGTCCCATTCAGTCTTTGGTTAAATGTTGCAGATAATTAGCTTATTTGCAGATGTAGTTGTTTCATAGAAATTGAGTGTAAATTTACTAGTTGACTCATGGAAAATATGTCACTCTTTAACATAGTCACAACAGAATTAGCCGCCTTAACTCCCTTTAATAGTTTCTCCATCATGTCTTCTATGGACATTTTGCCTGAACTGGTGGTAACATTATTATGAATTCCAGGAGGTACATACAGTCCACTCCTGACACTTTCATTCTTCCAATCTCCTTGATGGTTCCAAACTTGGTTTCCTTGACCACTGGTCCAAAAAACCCTTAGTTATACAAGTAGTTAGCCTCTTCATCGGTGATTGATTCAACTCTCTTACCGTGGGAATCCACAGCTTTTACCTTTTCTACATTCCCTGATAGTAAATGTTTTATGAGCAAATCTATCTGGGTTTTTATGTGATCCATATCCTGCTCATGCTCCTCTTTTTCCTACACTGCTCTACTGATATTACACTAGACCCAGTATTACTTGCTATTACAAAATCTCTGCTATGCCAAGCTCTACTTGTCTAAGTCATTCTTTCTAATATATTTGTAGCCTCAGTAAAGGTGAGCTAAATAAAAGCTCCTCCTGCAGCATTATACAATGTTGTCTTTGTAAGTGAGTTCAAAGCTTTGTAGAATGTTTTCATCAAGTGTTCATCAGTCATCTTATGGTTTGGGCATTGAGTAACCTTCTTTTTAAACCTCTCCCAAGTCTCATAAAACCTTCATTAGCCAATTCCCTAAAGTTGCTAATCTCGTCCCTCAATTATAACATTCTGGAGGCTGGAAAGAACCTTTTTAGGAAAGATCTTTTCAAATGACTCTAGTTTGTTATAGAAGTAGGAGTCAACTCATTCAACCATATAGTTGCCTCTCCAGACAGAGATAGTGGGAACAATATCAAACTTATAGCATTTTGTCCCACTCTAGGATTATCAAACAACTTACAAATATTATGAAATTCACCAAATGTAGATTTGGATCATCACCAGGTAATCCACCAAAGAGTCCTTTGAAATTTAGTAGCTGGATCGTAGTACTGGTGATGTTGAATTTCACCACAATAGCTAGTTGTGGTACAATGATTGCCCCTGTAGCTATAGCTTCATCTAAATCATCCTCATCATTTTCAACATCAAACTGCACAACTTGGCGGTCTAGTATTCCTATGAATGGATGATTTTGATTTATAGGTGCAACTACTCTCGCTGCACGCCTTCTATTAGTCGGGTCAATTATATCATTATCTCCCAGGTCATATTCATATAGTCTAGGTAGCTGACCTGTTTTATCTGTATTTTGTTGATTTAATTGAGCATTAGCCAAAGCGGCTAATATTTTAGCTTCATATTGGATAACCATTCTTTTAATGAGATGAGGTTCAGGATTGAAGGGTAATAATAGTTCTCCTAAATTTTTGGTTCGTGGAATAAACAACAATGAGCCTGTAACAAACAAAAAAAACAAATAAACATAAAATAAGAAAACATGAATAACAGTGAATTAATGTACATAAAATCAATCAACAACCATATTCCTCGAAAATGGCACCAAAATTTGATACACCCAAACTATAACTCTCTTGCAAGAGTGTAAGCGGTCGTTTTTAAATATATAACCCAACTATGTTGGGGTTGAATCCCATAGGGAATATGGTTCTAATTAAGTTGTATTCAGTTCAGTTGACTTTTAATCATTCATTTTCGTTAAACGAAAAGGGTGAATTTGATTCAGTTCACAAATTAATGGTTTCAGTTTAACAAGATGAGATATGTGTAGTAGTATTCAAATTCAGAGAAATAGCAAGCTAGGGTTATGTCCAAATATTAGTTTTCAATAATTTCTAACTATGGGCTTTATGAATTCATACATGTATCATGCTTACACAGAAACAAATTGTATTTAATAACATAATCCTAGTGTTTCTCAACCATCAAAGACTAATTCACTTCAGTTTCCCAAATCAAAAGTGTTTACATAAAAACAATATGAAATCTCCAAATCGTTAATCCTATTAAGGCACTAACATATGAAATAGGGGTTGGAAATCCTATTTTCTTGACACTACTCTCTTTTCCGAACCTTAACCTTTCTATCAAAGAAGTTGAGTTTTAAGGCACATCCTCTATGTTTGCAACCACGAGAATTCAAGATAAACGGAGAGAGTATGATATAAGCAGATCAATACATGATGAATTTAGAAACCCAAAGTAACAGATTGTATGTTACAAGGCTTCCATAACCATAACTAATAAACTTTTCTACTCATGAATAAAATGGAAATCACAATAGAAATATTCGTCATACCATAAAGTCAACCCAATTTTAGATGGAGAAAAAGGAGTTGAATTTCTCCATTAGTGCCAAGCCGCCATTCTCAGTACAAAAATAATATAGAGTAATGAATAATATATGAATTTTCAGCATCAAGTAGTTTTAATAACTTTTCCCTCATAATTTCCTTCTAAGTCCCTAGACTAACAGTAAATAATTATTTAGTCTTGGACATAGTTTTTAGGCACCATATGTGGTCCAAACTTCTACTCTCTCTTGTGTTATATGCCATCCGCATTCCATAGTCTCATTATATCTCCATCTACCTCATTAATACCTGAAATCATTGTAATAACATCGGTTAGCTAAATTACATAGAAGTAGGGTAAAACATAAGAAAATAGGAACTTCATTCTCCAAACTTAGCTCAAATATGGGTAATTTATGGTGCTTAGGCATATCAATACACCTAAGATCAAGGACCCGACACATAGTGTTTGTTATTCTCCTTAGCTCAGTTTTTCTGGTACTCAGACTTCCCATCAGCCTGTAACTCAACAAACACAAAAACTACATAATGTAAAAACTAAAATTACTAAAACTAAAACATAACGACTTAACTTGGCCTCCCAAGCAGTGCCTGCTCTTGTGTCATGGCACGACCCTACTATAACTCATATGCATTCCTTCATTGTTTTTCTCACTATTAGAGGACATCTTATTATCCATTTCTAACCTCTTGAGTGTGAACTATCATGGTTAACAAATTTTTCACAAATAGCCTTTTTAGGGTCATCAATCTGCATTATGTTAGGCTCAGGTAATGGAGGCTTAGGTTTCTTAATGAGGATATGTGAAGAGGTCTTTTATGGAACAAGCTCCACCACCCCACACTTATCCCTTAAATTCCTAGAGGTTATTTGACTTATACTTCCTCGTTCATGTTTCAATTAAGAAATGCACTCTTGATATCTATTTAGAAGAGTTGGAATCTCATATAGGCACTAAAATAAATATATTAGTGATGATTTTTATACTAGCTATAGGGGAAAATGTCTCAGCATAATCAATTCCTTCCTCTTGGTTATAGACTTGAACAACCAGCCTTGTTTGGTTTTTATTGATAGTTCCTTCTTTATGTTTCTCATTTTTTACACCCACCTAGTCCCAATAATTGTTCTATCAATAAGTTTGGGTACTAGGTATGAGCCATTACTTTTTTTGATTTGCTGAAGTTCCTCCTACATTACATTGATCTGGTCAGCATCTTTTAGTGCTGATCTATATTTTATGGTTCAATTTTGGACAAGAATTCTGAGAATTCTATGGAATTTCTCACTTGAGCTCATGTTTAAACTCTAGATTCCAAAGGTGTCATCAAATTCTCAAGTAGATGAGAAGATTTGTGCCTCCAGTCTGATCTTCTGGGATTATCTCTACTAGGAAAAGGACCCTAAGGAGTTTTACTAAATCCTTCTTGATGTGCTTTAACAAAAGTTGGGTTCTATGACTGAGACCCATGATCACCCTCACTCCCATTATTCTCATCTGTATTATTTACCTTTTGACCATCATCTTTAGTAATATCATCTCTTTGAACATAAATATGTTCTTCAATTTCTAGTTATTCACCATTACCTGGGTTTAGTAGCTTTCCTGACTTATTAAAGACCATATGTTTAAAGCTCTGTATGACTTACTTGTTGAGAAATATACCAAAAATACTACTTCATCACTTTTAGAGTCAAACTTTCCTCGATAATTCTTTCCATTGTTTAAAACAAATAATTTGCACCCAACAGGTCTAAAGTAGTCCAGTTTAGGTTTTCTATTGAACATAAGATCATATGGGGTGTTTTTTACGAGTGATCTAATCAAAAACCTATTTGTCACATATCATGCAGTATTCACAGCTCAGCCAAAAAGTTCTTTGGAAGTCTACTATCAAACAACAAGGTCCTGGCAATCTCTATAAGTATTTTTTCTTTGTTTCAACTACTCCATATTTCTTAAGAGTCCTTAGAGAAGAAAAGTTATGACAAATTTCATTTTCAGCAAATAATGCCACAACTTGGGAGTTTTCAATTTCCATTCCATGATCAGATATAAATTTATCAATCTTATAATTTAGCCTCATTTGAATTTTCTTGGCAAAGGTAACTAGAACATTATAGGATTCATATTTTATTATCAAAATCATTGTCTTGGTGAGCCCTGAATAGTCATCTATAATCACAAACACATACATATTTCCTCCTCTCTCTTGGAATATAACATGTCCACATAGATCCATATGCAACATCTCTAAAGGTTTAGAAGTAGTACTCACCTACTTCTTTAGCTTAAAAGAAGACCTAGTTTGTTTTCCCTTTGACAAAGGCATTACACAACTTTTTATCTATAAATTTCAACTTTGGCATTCAATGAAGTAGATCCCTTGAAATAAACTTGGTTAGCAAGGAGGAACTTACATGCCCCAACCTTTTGTGTCATAATTCAGCATCATCACTTTGAATGCTTAAGAAAGTTAATTCACCATCAGATACAAACTACAAATCAGCTACGTACATATTTTTTATTCTCTTAACTTTGAGAATAAATTTCCCATATTTCAATCTTGACATAGCACATCCATCAGCTAAGAATTTAACCTCACTTCCTTTATCACAAAGTTGAGAAACACTTAGAAGACTACACTTAAGCCCATTCACATAGTACACATATTCTATTGCTTGATCAAATAATCTTCCAATCTTTCCCATACCATGAATATAGACCTTTTAGCAATTTCTAAAAGAAACACCTCAATCTTGAAGTGTCTTGAGAGAAAGAAAGTAGTCAGTTCTCCCTATAATATCTGTAATACCTCGTACTTCTACCTAGCTTAATTCATCCCTAAAATGTCAAACACTTATTTTAAAGATGAATCCACTTTTATAAATATGGTATTTTAAAGACTTTCACTTGTTATCATGTGGAAAATTAAATAAGCTTTCCATAGATACCAAATTTGGCCAAATTTGACACCCAAGAGAAGAGTTAGAGCCTTTTTAATTAGATATTCGATAACAAGATTTTCACTTGTTATCTTGTGGGAAATTAAATAAGCTTTCATTGATACGCAAATCAGTACAGCCTTCCATTCTCAGATAGATAGTCAAGGAGAAAGAACCATTCAAACTCTAGAAGATATGTTGTAAGCGTGTGCAATTGATTTTAAGGGATGTTAGGATGACCAATTGCCTTTGATTGAGTTTTGCATATAACAACAGCTATCATTCTAGTAATTGGATGTCTCTATTCAAAGATATCTATGTAGGATATGCAGATCTGCAAACGGCTGGCTTGAAATTAGTAAGGCCTCAGTTATAGGCTCTGACTTAGTGTTTGATGCCTTAGAAAAAATCTAGTTGATCAGAGAAAGACTCCAGACTGCTAAGAGAATAATAAAGTCTTATACAGATATTTGTATAAGGGATCTCAAGTTTGAGATTGGTGACTATGTCTATCTAAATATCTCTGACATGAAAGGAGTTAAGAGGTTTTGCAAGAAGAGAAAGTTCAGTCCTCGATATGTCGGTCCATTCAAAATTCTCAATCATTTTGGCAAGGTAGCTTATGAGCTCGGGTTGCCTTCAGATCTCGCCTTAGTTCATCTAATATTCTATGTCTCTTTACTCAAGAAGTGAATAGGTGACCCACCAGTTGTAGTCCCTATTCAAAGCATAGATGTTCAGAATGACCTCTCAATCGAAGAAATTCAAGTCGAAATCCTTGACTACCAGACTCATAGATTAAGGAACAAAGAAGTCCCGCTAGTCAAAGTGCTTTGGTGGAATCATTCCATTGAGGGAGATACTTGAAAATTAGAAGCAGATATACGGACCAAGTATCCTCACCTCTTCTCTGTAAACTCAGACTCAGCCTAAGGTAGTAGCTTTCTTTAAAGCTTATTTAGTTTAATGTTCATGTTCCAGTTACAAACCAATTCCATACTCGGATTCCTAATTTAAACTTGGTATCCATTTACCATAGCATATTCAATCATATACTCATGCATCAGATTAGACATGTGTTCATACATCAAATATCCATTCTCTTTTTGAGAAACTCAGTCATCAAAAATCTATGTGATGTATTCATGAGTCTGTTCAGTCATGAAATCATACATCAGATATGCATGCTCAGTATGAATCTAAGAAATGTCAGTCATGTATTCATGTTTCAGTTTTTTATGCTCAGTATTTACTTCAGCTTATCATTTCTCCCATCTCAATCAGCCTTATTCGAGGATGAATATTCCCAAGAGGGAGATATTGTAATACCCCATACTTCTACCTAGCTTAAATTCATCCTAAAGATGTCAAAGACTTATTTTAAAGATGAATAAACATTTATATATGTGGTATTTTGATGATTTTAATAAGCTTTACATCGATACCAAATTCGCCCAAATTCGACACGCGGGTGAAAAGTAAGAGCCTTTTTAGTAAGACAGTGTATCACCTGAGCCATCAGTGTATCATAGAGCCATCTTAAATGGAAATTATCAATTTCCAGTGTTGCTCCACGATAGTGACACATCATGCCAAAGGCCCAGTTCATAATTGTCCTTTTTCCAATGAATTTGTGCAATGTCTCTGCTTCATGCCAAACATCTAGGTCGCAAGCAAAGTTGCAACACTATTGCTCTACGTTTCACCATAATGCAGATTCCTAATTGTCCACTTCCAGTTGCTTGGCCCGATAGTTGTGCGTCGCGCCAAGGATGAAAATCGGGAATTTTCCTGTTTTTGCGTTATTACATACCAGGGGTCGTTTGGTGTTTTCCCATGACTTCAGTTCCATCTAATCATGGGATTCAACCCCAAAAGGGTATTATTTACTTAATTTGGCATTTTTTTTTCAAATTAAAATCAACTCTACTCAAGAACAAGAACCCTAGCTCTCAAATTCAAGGGCTAAATCAAAAGAACTCCCCATCAATCCTTTCAAATTCATTAACTCAGGTATGCATAGTGTCTATTAATAGATTTCTTTCATCCATGAAGCCCTAGAATCAAGTTTTAAATCATGTATTATGAATATTATGTTGTAGGTTGATTATGTTTATGTGATTGTTGTAGTATGGTTCCCAAGTTGAAATGTTAATGTGTTTTTATGAAATTACATTAGTATATGTGTTTAAATCCATGAATTAAGTGGTTTATGGTGTTTTTATTGATGATTATACCTATTTCCTAAGTGAGGCATGTAAGGTGTTTGATAAAATACCTTGAAGACTAGAAATTATGTAATATAGTTCAATTGTGACTTAAGTGATGGATTTATGTTTTACCCTTAGGCTAAAAAAACTCCTATGCTATAAATGTTCCTTGTAAATATTTGTTGGATTTCTCATGAATTAGCCTTATGAAATTATACCATGTTTACATGCAAACTTATTCATGTATAATTTTGTGATGACCATGTACTTCATGAAATCCCCAACCTATTGTATAATGGATTGTTGATATTGGTCATGTATTTATGAATGTCACGGTTTTTCAATTTTCTTCTATCAAGTCTTGGGCATAATTTTACCCAACAACTTAGCTATGTTCCTAGAGTTAGTGTCATGTTTTCACATTATCCTCAGTCAAGTCACGTTCAGTAGAATTCATCCAGTCATATGACTCAGGAAAATTTAGTAAACTCGATTATCCCAGTAAATCTCAGAAAGCTCAGTAATTAAGTAATCTAAGCAGTATTCCGTTAGTCAACGAAACTCCATGAACTCATTCCAGTTCATTTCAATTAATCATGTTCAGTATCTATTCATATGGGAGTAGGAGTTAACTCCGAGTAAGCTCAAGTATGGGAACTTACCTATTATTAGTGGGTGTGATTCTTAGAAGTAATCTTTGCACTTTAGAACTACATAGCCAGTGTATATTGAGACATCATAACCTATTCTATAAGGGTAGATGAGGTGGCCTAACCTGTTATATGAGAATCTTACTATTCTCATTAGAGTAATATCTTATATGAGGGTCACTCACAGTTTCTCCTTAACAATGGCGTGATATTGACACCCTTCCAATTAGAGTTACAGATTAGACCCCAACTTAGCTATAATGGAATACTAGGCACATTTCGATTAGATGACTACTTCTTACAGTTACTGTTTTAGTCTCAGTCTTAGTAATAAAACTCAGATAGTTCTTCAGATTTCAGGGCTGTCAGGTTCTATCAACTCATAATTGTATGGAACTTAGCTAGTTCCCTCAGAACCTAGACTATCAGATCCATTCATCAGTATTAGTTATTTTAGTTATACTATTATCAGCATCTTGTGTTATCAGTACTCAGACTTAGTAATTATGTTATCATGAATTCTGTTATAGTCTCTTATTCATGCATATATTCTTTCGTTCGTATTATACAGTGAGTTAGTATAGTTCATGCATTTGTACCCTTTGCACTTAACCTACCCTACATGCATACTAATACATTCAATCATACTGATGCATTAGTGCTATGGTGTTTTACCTTATACCATAGGTTATAAAGTATGAGCTCCAGAGCATCAGTAGCATTCCGGTACACAGCAGTCAATTTTCAGCAGTGAGTCCTCATCCTTTGAGGTTATGAGTTATTTTATCATTTCAGTACTTAGTTTATTTCAATAATTGGAGTTAGTTGGGGACATGTCCCATCAACTCCGTATTTAGATAGTTAGAGGTTTTTCAAATTATTATGATTAGACAGTTATTTCAATTGTTTTGGGTATTTTAAACCCCACTCAGATGTTATATTTTAATAGATATTATGTCTTAGTTTTGAACTTTATGGACTTTCATATTTTATTTCAGAATTTATACAGTATGTTATGAAATATTCAGGTACATATATCAGTCTTGGTTTAGCTTGTGGTCCTTTGGGGTAATGAGCACCGTGTAGCATTCTGAGTTCTAGATTTAGGGCATTACAAACTTGGTATCAGAGCCTAAGTTCAATAGAGTCCTAGGAACTCTAAAAGCCAAATCTAATAGATTTTTTTACATGGGTGTGTTGCACAACACATATATGTACAAGAGGCTATAAGATATTCTAGGAACAATTTCCCTTCTTTCTGTATTCACGTCGTACCAATTAGCATAATCTCAGTTAATCTCTTAGTCTGGTTTAATCCATTTCTCCCTTTCTTCTACAGAACATGCCTCCCAAAAAAAGTAATGGGAATCAGTCAGCACCTAAGCCTATTCAAGTAGATCCCTTAAACGAACATGTTTCTTATGCAGAGTTTAGATCTACATTTACTACTCTTTATTAGTTAGTTGTTTCTTAGAATGAATGACCAGCTGTCATTCTGGCTAATCCAGTGGCCAATTCAGCAGCAGCTATGATTTGGGACTTTACCCAAATAAATCTTCTATCCTTTTTTGAGTCTATGTTAGATGAGGACCCTCAAGAATTCCTTGACCAAGTTTAGAAGGATATAGACATCATGGCGGTTACCGCTAGTGAGAGTGTTGAGCTAGCTACATATTAGTTGTAGGATTTGGCTCACAAATGGTACAAACAATGGAAAGTAGAGAGGGCTATAGATGCAGGGCCTATTGAGTAGGAGGAGTTTGCTACTTCCTTCTTATGTAGATTATTCCCCTAGAGCTGAGAGAAGCTAAGGTGTTAGAGTTTATCAACCTTATGCAGGGAAACATAACAGTGAAAGATTATTCTCTTAAGTTTACACAATTAGCGAGATATACTACCCATGTAGTGGCAGACAGCAGGGACAAAATCAGTAACTTTATTTATAGCGTGAATGATAGTGTTGTCAATAAGTGCAGCTCTATGATGTTGAATAGTGACATGAACATAGCTAGGCTTATGACCCATGCTCAACAGATATAAGAGCAAAACATTAAGATGAGGTAGAAGCAGAATAAGAGAGCAAGGACCAGTATTTTAAACTTTGCTCTACCTAAATTCAGAAGGAGGGAATCGTTCTCAATTGCATCCAAAGTCATCCATTCCATATCCTTCCTTATCCAGTGCTCCAGCTCCTAAGTTTAGGGATGGTAGTAGAGATAAAAAACCAAGATCTAAGTCTTAGGACATAGTTAGCAGTGCCCGCACCTATCCTCTTTGCCAGATTTACAGCAAACACTATCAGGGTACTTACAGAGGTGGTAGTGGTATTTGTTTTAGATGTGGCAAGCCAAGACACAGAAAAGTCCTCAGGGTCAGCAGAACCGTTCCTCACCTTAGTCCAATGACCCAAATCAGCAGGGTACTTCTAGTGCTACTAGTGAGCAACGCCCAAATAGACTTTATGTTATACAGTCCTGGCAAGATTAGAAAAATTATCCTAATATGGTTACTGGTACGTTATAGATCTTTCACTTGCATTTTTATGCTTTGTAGATTCAGGAGCTTCCATATCTTTTGTTACTCGTTATATAGCAGTTGATTTTGGAGTCAGTCCCAAAATCCGAGCAGAGCCTTTCTCAATATCTACCCTAGTAGGTAAAACCATCATAGTAAAGCGGGTATACAGGAACTGTCCAATTATGATATTTCAAAAAATCACCTCAACAGACTTAGTGAAATTAGAGATGACTGACTTTGATATCATTCTCGGCATGGATTGGCTTCATTCCTTCTATGCCAAATTCGACGGCCGAAATAGAAAAGTCTAGTTTCAGTTTTTGAATGAACCTTTCCTAGAGTGGAGGAGTAGTACTTCTGCTTTCAGAGGTCAGCTTGTTACTTACCTTCAGGTAAGGAAAATAATATCTAAGGGATGTGTCTATCATCTTTTCATGTTAGGAACACTAGTTTCAAAACTCCCAGTCTTGAATCAGTCCTAGTCATGGATGAATATTTAGATGTCTTTCCCAAAGATCTTCCAAAAATTCCTTTCAAAAGGGAAATAGACTTCGGTATTGATCTTCTTCTGGATACTCAGCCTATATCTATTCTGCCATACAGAATGACACTAGTAGAACTCAAAGAACTAAAAAAACAGTTGAAGGATCTCTTAGATAAGGGATTCATTAGACCCAGCGTATCCACAGTGGGTGCACCAGTATTATTTGTGTGCAAGAAAGATAGTTCTCTTAGAATGTGCATTGATTACCATCAGCTCAATAAATTCATAGTCAAGAACAAGTATCCATTTCCCTAAATTGATGAATTATTTGAACAACTTCAGGGTGCCAATTATTACTCAAAAATAAACCTCAAATCAGGCTACATTAGCTCAGAGTCAGAGAATGTAACATTTAGAAAACAACATTCCCTACTCGATATGGTCACTTCGAATTCCTAGTCATGTCCTTTGGTCTTACCAATGCCTCTGTAGCTTTTATGGACTTGATGGACCACGTGTTTAAGCTGTACATGAACATATCCGTAATAGTCTTTATCGATTACATCCTTTTCTATTCCTATAGTGAGCGTGATCACGTAGACCATCTTAGAATCGTACTTCAGACATGCAGAGATCATTAAATGTTCACCAAATTCAGTAAGTGCTAATTTTGGCTAAGGTCAGTTTTATTCCTTTGTCATATCATTTTTGGTGATGGCATTAGAGTAGATCATCAAAAGACTGAAGCAGTAAGAAACTGGCCTTGCCCTGTCTCTCCATTAAATATCAGGAGTTTCTTTGGTTTGGCTGGCTATTACAGATGGTTTCCTGATGGATTTATATATATTGCATCCCCTATGTCCAGATTGACTTAGAAAAAAGTCAAGTTTCAGTAGTCAGATCCTTGCGAGAAGAGTTTTCAGGAGTTAAAGACTCGACTCACCTTAGCTCCAATTTTGGCTCTTCTAGATAGTCCAGATGGGTTTATAGTGTACTGTGATGCATCCAGAGTAAGTTTGGGTTGTGTCCTCATGAAGCATAGTAAAGTCATAGCGTACTCCTCCAGGCAACTTAAACCCCATGAGAAGAATTATCCTACTTATAATCTTGAGTTAGCAGTCATAGTTTTTTCCTTAAATATTTGGAGGCATTATCTATATAGATTTCATGTAGATTTTTTTACATATCATAGGATCCATCAGTATGCTTTTTCTTAAGAAGATCTTAATCTTTGTTAGAGAAGGTGGTTAGAGCTCTTAAAAGATTATAACATTAGTTTCGTTTATCATCTGGGCAAGGCCAATGTAGTGGCCGACACTCTCAGTAGACTGTCTATGAGTAGTGTTGCTCATGTTGAGAACAGTAGGAAAAAAGTTAGTTCAGGAAGTCCATCAGTTTTCCAGGCTAGGTGTTCACCTAGTCGATACAGAGGAGGGTGATATATGGGTTCAGAGTAGTTCATAATCATCTCTAGTTTCTAAGGTGAAAGAAAAACAAGATAGAGATCACAATCTAATCAAGTTGAAAAAGTCAGTCAAGAATCAGAAGCTTAAGGTTTTCTCCCAAAGGGGAGATGGTGTATTGCATTGTCAAGATGACTAAATAAACTCATTTTCTTCCATTTCATACCTCTTATTTAGCAGAGGATTATGCCAAACTCTACATCAGAGAGTTGGTTAGATTGCACGGTGTTCCTCTATCTATTATTTCAGACAGAGGTACTGAGTTCACCTCTGACTCCTGGAAAGCATTCCCAATTGGTCTTGGTACCCAATTTCATATCAGTACAACCTTCTATCCTCAGACAAATGGTCAAGTAGAAAGAACAATTCAGAGTCTAAAAGATATGTTATAAGCTTGTGCATTTTATTTCAAAGAAAGTTTGGATTACCACTTGCCTTTGAATGAGCTTCCATACAACAACAACTATCATTCAAGTATTTGGATTGTTCCATTCAAAGTTCTCTATGGTATGAGATTCAGATCTCTAGTCAGGTGGTTCAAAGTTAGTAAGGCCTCAGTTATAGGGCCTGACTTAGTTTTTGATGCCTTAGAAATAGTTTAGTTGATCAGAGAAAGACTCCGAGATGCTAAGAGCTGACAGAAGTTTAATACAGATGTGCGTATAAAGGATCTCAAGTTCAAGGTTTGAAAATATGTCTATCTAAACATCTCTCCTATGAAGGGAGTGAAGAGGTTCAGTAAAAAGGCAAATCTCAATCCCCAATGTTTCGGTCCCTTCAAAATTCTCATTCATTAGGCAAGGTAGCTTATGAGCTCTAGTTTACTTCAGATCTAGCCTCAGTTCATCCTGCCTTCCATGTATCTTTGCTCAAGAAGTGAATACGTGAACTAGAAGTTGTATTCCCTATTCTGAGCATAGATGTTCAGAATGACCTCTCATTGAAACAAATTCCAGTTGAAATCCTAGACTACCAGACTCGTAGACTAAGGAACAAAGAAGTCCTACTAGTCTAAGTTCTTTGGCAGAATTAGTCCGTTTAGGGAGCTACTTGGGAAGCATATGCAGGTATGCGGACCAAGTATCCTCACCTTTTCTCCGCAAACTCAGACTCAACCCAAGGTAGTAGCTTTTCTTAAGGCTTATTCAGTTTCATGTTCAAGTACCAGTTATAAACCAATTTCATGCTTAGATTCCCATTTTAAACTTGGTGTCCATTTACCATTGCATATTAAATCATATGCTCATGAATCAGATCATACATGTGTTCATGCATCAGATATGCATTCTCCTTGTGAGAAACTCAGTCATCAGAAATATCAGTCATGTACTCATGAGTCAAATCAGTCAAGAAATCATGCATAAAATATGCATGCTCAGAATGAAACTCAGAAATATCGGTCATGTAGTCATGTTTTAGTTGCTTATATATAGTATGTACTTTAGCTTATCATTTCTCCCATCTCAATTAGTTTAATTCAAGGATGAATGTTCCCAAGGGGGATATATTGTAATACACCATACTTCTATCTAGCTTAAATTCATCCCAAAGATATCAAAGACTTGTTTTAAAGATGAATAAACTTTTATACATATGGAATTTTCAAGATTTTCTCTTGTTATCATGTGGGAAAGTGAATAAGATTCTATCGATACAACACTCGCGCAAATCTGACACCTGGTCAAAGAGTTAGAGCCTATTTATTGAGACAGTGTATCACCTGAGCCATCAACGTGTCACGGAGCCAACTTAAATGGAAATTGTCAATTTCAAGTGTTGCTCTGTGATAGTAGTGCATAATGACAAAGGCCCAGTTCACAATTATCCTTTCTTTAGTGTATCTCCGCAATGTCTCTGCATCACACCAAACTTCCACGTTGCAAGATAAGTGGAAATGCGATAACTCGCATCGCGCCACCATGCAGATTTCCAAATGTCTAGTTCCAGTGGCTTGGCGTGATAGTGGTGCGTCATGCCAAGGATTGAATTTGTGAATTTTCCAGTTTTTGTGATATTAAATCGTAGGGGCCGTTTGGTTTTTTCTCATGACTTATATTCCACCCAATCACGAGATTTAGCCATAATAGTGCATTATTTGCTCACATTAATATTAGTCTCTCACATTAAAATCAACTATACTCAAGAACAACAACCCTAGCTCTCAAATTCAAGGGTCAAATTACAAGAACTCTCCATCAATCCTTAAAAATTCATTAACTCAGGTATGCATAATGCTCATTCATGGATTCCTTTAATCCATGAAGCCCTAGAATCAAGTTTTAAATCATGTAATATGAATATTATGTTGTGGGTCGATTATGTTTATGTGATTATTGTTGTATGGTTCCCAAGTTGAAATATTAATGTGTTTTTATTAAATTACATTACTATATGAGTTTAAATCCATGAATTGAGTGGTTTATGGTGTGTTAATTGATGATTATACCTATGTGATCAGTGATTCATGTAAGTTGTTTGATAAAATGCCTAAGAGACTAGAAATTATGTAATATAGTTCAATTGTGACTTAAGTGATGGATTCATGTTTTACCCTTATGTTCAAAGAAACTCCTATGCTATAAATGTTCCTTGTAACTGTTTGTTGGATTGCTCATGAATTATCTTTATGAAATTATACCATGTTTACATGCAGTCTTATTCATGTATAAGTTTGTGACAACTATGTACTTCATGAAATCCCCAACCTATTATATTATGGATTGTTGATGTTGGTCATGTATTAAAGAATGTCATACCTTGTCAGTTAACTTTTATCGAGTTCTGGAGGTACTTGTACCTAAAATTTTAGCTGTGGGCCTAGATTTAGTGTCATGTTTTCACATTATCCTTAGTAAAGCCACATTGAGTAGAATTCAGTGCGTCATGTGACTCAGGAAAATTTAGTAAACTCGTTATTCCCTGTAAATCTCAAACAGCTCAATAATTTAGTAATCTCAATAGTATTCCGTCAGTCAATGGAACTCCCTGAACTCAGTCTAGTTTATTTTAGTTAATCATGTTCAGTGTCTATTTAGATGGGAGTAGGAGTTAGCACCGAGTGAACCCAAGGTTGGGAACTCACCTATTATTAGAGGGTGTGATTCTTAGAAGCAATCTTTGTGCTACAGAACTATGTAGCCTTCGTAGGTTGAGACATCATAACCTGTTATATGAGGGTAGATGAGGTGGACTAAAATATTATATAACGGTACCACCATTCACATTTAAGTAACCTATAATATGAGGGTCACTCATAGTTTATCCATACCAGTGGCGAGGTATTGACACCCTTCCAATTACGGTTATAGATCGGACCCCAACTCAGCTATAATGGTGTATTAGGGGCATGCCGGTTAGATAATTACTTCCCACAGTTAGAGTTTCAGTCTCAATCTCACTAATAGAACTGAGATAGTTCTTCAAATTTTAGGACTGTCAGATACAGTCAACCCAGAACAGTATGGAACTCAGCTAGTTCCATCATAACCTAAACTGTCAGATACAGTCGCTCGGTATCAGTTATTTCAGTTATACAGTTATTAGTATCTAATATTTTTAGTACTTAGACTCAGTAATCATGCTTTCACAAATTCAGCTACGGTATCTTATTCATGCATGTATTCTCACGTTTATGTTATACAGTCAGTTAGTATAGTTCATGCATATGTACCCTTTGCATTCAGCCTACCCCACATGCACACCAGTATATTCAATCGTACTAATGTATTTGTGCTATGGTCTTTTAATTTACACCATAGGTTCCAAAGCACGAGCTTGAGAGCATCAGTAGTATTCCAGTACTCTACAACCATTTTTCAGTAGTGAGTCCTCATCCTTTGAGGACATCAGAATTATTTATCGCTTTAGTACTTAGTTTATTTCAGTAGTTGTAGTTAGTTGGGGACATGTTCCATCAACTTCTTATTCAGACAGTTATAGGCTTTTGAGGCTATCATGATTAGACAATTATTTCACTTTTTTTTTGTATTTCATACCCTACTTAGATATTATATTTTATTAAATATTATGTCTCAGTTTTTAACCTTATGGCCTTTCAGCCTTTCTTTCCGCATTTATATTGTATGCTATAAAATATTAAGGTATAGATATCATTCATGGGTTAGGTTATGGTCCTTTGGGGTCATGAGCACCATGTATCATTTCGAGTACCAGATATGGGGCATTACATATGCTTTTAGCATCCGCTATCCATGAACCAGTTCTTATTGCATTTCCCTCTCCCTACCTCATTTTCTTATTCATCTTTTGTGTTATCCATGAAATTAACCAAGGAAATATAGGTAACTTTACATTCCTCCACAGCCAGCATGGACATATCTTCAGCCTTCTCAGCTTTATCAAATTTACTGGAGCACTCACCCCACATTACTAAAGCTTCCCTAACTGCATAATTAGAGAAACTTTTTCTTCTTTATTTTACAGGGACCTAGTACCTGTTCTTTAATTTATCACCTCCAGTTTTGAGATATTCAAAATAATCCATTTAGTGAAATGGACAGTGTTTAGTGAAATGCTCAAGACTTTCATATTTGTGACTGGCTTCAACAATGCCACCCTTTTGCATGTACTTTCTTTTTTTGAAACTGATCATTTCTCTTGATAGCTTTGACAATTATTATTCCCATAAAGGAAATATCAATCTTTTTCACTTGCATCAAATTTTGAATCCTTCGAAGTCAAAGATTTTTTAGTTTTTTCTTTCTACTTCTCTTGTCTAGATATAGATTGCCCTTCTTCCAGATTCGGTGGGGAATCCATGAAAACCTACTCACTCAAGGTGTGAACCTTTTAGAGTGTTCCACTCTGATACCAATTATTGAACCTTCGGCCTTGTCCCAGACTATGAGAGACCAAATCCATTAGAGTCAGTTACAGGAAATAACATTGAACAAATATAAGAAAGCTAATGATTTACATGCAATTGAAAACATAAGTATTTAACGTGGAAACCTCCTTGCTCAAGGGAGGAAAAACAATGACTTAACCTCACAAGAACATCAACAATTCACTCTAATCAACCTCTTGATTATAGATTTGATTTGAACCTAACTCTAGGCTCCACCAGCTTGTGATAACTCTACTACATGCTTAACTTGACAACTTTTAAAAGAACACACCTAAGTCTAGCCTTCATCTGCTTGTAATAACTATATTACAAGCCTACCTTGATAAATCTACCAAGAATACTCCTTAATACAGATTAACTCTAACCAATGTTAGACTTAAGTAACTATACCTAAGCACTCTCAATAACACAAGATGACATTTCTCTTATAACATGAGTAAAACAATTACAAATCAAGACTCAACTCAATAACTCTCACACTTTTTCCACACATAAGAAATCAAGCACTTGAGCACTATTGCAATGTTGAGTTTTTGCCAATTTTTTGTTGAATAATAAGATTGCATAAACCACCTAATTGAGAGACATTCTTTTCCTTTTATAGTGGATAATGATTAAGGTAGAAATCTGATTGGGCCAAGTGTATTAAATGGTACAAGCTTACCTGCATTTTCTTAAACTAGGAGACAATACTATGCATGCCATGTGACAACTGTATTTTTCCATGATGATTCAGGGACCTAGTTACTTGTTGTCAATTGATCATTACAAAAACAAGATATAGCGCATTTCAAACCATTAAACCATATAATTTGTGAAAACCCAAGTTCCCTATTCCAATTCCCATACCCATGCATTTTATTCAGTTCAAAACCATAAAATAAAGTATGAACAACAAATTTAAAACCATGGGAAATCAAATCATTTAGTAACCATTCCAAATCCCTCAACCCATATCATAAACCCATAATTAAATTCACATGGAAAATAATTAAAAATAAGCTTTGTATAAAATTAATTTAGCAAAGATATATATGCCTGAAGACACAAAGAATTTCTTAAGAGAAGCCACCAATTAAAGCTTACATAAATCCCTTGAAACCCTAATTTGTTCATGACTTAGAAGCTAGAGAGGAAAGAGCAGTTTATGATGAGATAGTTTTATGATAAAAAGGTTAAAAGATGGGCTTTAAGTCGTAAAAAATGATTGGGTAACAGGAAAAGACCATAATGCCCTTAATAAAAATAGGTAGGAAATATAGTGCCCAGTAACTATGGGTCAGATATTGACTAGTGGTCCGTATTCATGAGTCATCACCAAGACTCGTAGCCAAGGATCCCAGACCCTAGCCCTTTACTGTTATGGTCATAAGTCACACCCTACGACTCGTGGGGAAAAGTTGTGACCACAGTAAAAACTATGGACACCCTTAATGGTTGGACTATGAGTGGATTCATTTGGCTCATAGAGAGTGACTATGACTCATCACATGAGTTATGGCCTGAGCAGTAAATGAAAAAATAAAGAAATTTCCAAGATATGTGGTAATATAATGGACCTCAACAAATTGGTTCGCATCCTATGCATGAGATGTTCATCAACTAACTAGTAGGTATCCATGCTTAGCATTTTATTAAATATAAGCAAGATAAATACATTTAAGATAACAATCTAATAACTATCAAGTTCAATACCATTCGCATGTTTTCACAATAAAGAAGACACTCACACCAAATTGGTATATTATTTAAGGACTTGAATTTAAATATCACTCTCACATCAAACTTTAAACATCAAACAATGCACATGCAAAATGAAGGTTAGGTATAGGAAAGATTTATTTAGCATTATTTAATCAAACATCCTTAACATGTATCACATAGCTCCAGTTAATTTATGAATCCACCCTTATTCGACTCAATCATTTAACAAATACCTTCACTAAATGTACCAAAATTCTCAAATGTTTCACTCTTCTTTTTATTCTTTTTCATTTTTCTCATTATTTTCATCATTATTTCTTTATGCACACTCTTATGATATTAATTACTTCACCCCCACTCTTTCTATACACTTCTTAACTTATCAAACCATTATACAGAAGCTACCCTAAACTTAGGAAATTTTCTTGAGTAGCGGTTCATAATGTTCGATGAGAGACCATGGACAAAATAGTTATCTAATTATAGAGAAGGAAAGGCTAACAGTTGTTGAATAAAGAAGTTAAACAAGCTCAAAGTATGTATCAAGGGATTTATTTAAATCATTTGGACAATACTTTTAGTTAAGGTTGACTAAGTTCAAAACATGTCCTGTGATCCTCTCCTAGACAACCAACTAATCACCTAAAATATATACTACGCAAGTTATAGATGCATGCATAAAGTAAGAAACAATACAAAGACCTTACTCACTCATGGAACCGAATAGTATCATTGCTACCAACTATTAGACTCATACATAAGATTAAGCATATTTTAATCACTTGCAAATTTCAAAGGACAAATACAGATCCAAAACACTCAATTGTAAAATAAAATCGACACATAGACATACATATTTGGTAATTTTTAGTAGGTCCTCATTTTTTCGATTTCTAAACAATGACTTAAATTTATTAATTATCATTCTTTAGCATATATAATATACTAATAAAAACATCCCAATGATAAGAACAAGAAGCACACAACCTAATATTTTTGTTTTACTAGATATCCCCCAAGAGAAAAGAATACAAGAAACAAAAACCCCTGTTGTGATAGCGAACAAGAACCCCACCTCACAAAAATAAAAAAGTGTTGTCTCCAATGCATTAAGAATAAAAGTAAAACATCAATGGATGGAATACTTGTGAATCCCTTAGGCTTGGGAGTCTGGCAAGTTTGTAGAGGCCTTAGTGGCCTCTGAATTAGCAATAGTTACCCTAGTAGTGACCAGGTTGCTGAAAATATCTACTTCATCAACCACTAAAGTAGGCATCAATAACACTAGTGGTGTGGTCTACCTATTGGTGTATAACTAGAAGATACTCTAGCTAGCTAATCTTGTACCTTTTTTATCCTAGTTTATTCATCCATTGTTTATTCTTTTGTCACTTTTCTCCTATCTTTTTATTTATATATTTTATTTTAGTTCCTTCTCTTCCTTGATCTTTTTTTTTCACTACCCTCTCTTACTTCTTTGCTTTTATCTCTCATCGGTTAACATATTATATACAGAATATATTTATCATGATTTAAATACATGATCAAAGTATTTAAGAATCCAATTATGGATATTTTTTTCAACGAGCCAATGTCAATGTTATCCTACTACAATTTGATCGTGAACATAGCCAAATTAGGAATAGATAACTATATGAACCTATTCTTTACTCTCCCCTCTATACCATTGATACAGGAATATCGATTAGCATATACCTTCAAATCCTCTAAAATAATTCTATACATGAATGGTTTGATTTGCTTCACCTATGTGTTTATCTATTTTTTAAATTTCATTTGAGTCTTGACAACTTTCACAAAATTCTCAAGATGAACTGCTACTCTGAGTAGGTACATGGCATGGTGCTATTATCAATTGTCTCAGTATTTATAGGCATAAAAGCAACCCTAAATAGTACAAAGGCATGTTGTAGATCTATGGTAATAATTAGTAAGGCAATACCTATGGAAATATAATATGTTTCTAGAGTATTTTGAGATTAGGGTCCAAAGAATGGTGGCTTGTGAACCCTCATCTCAAAAATATTGTCATTCTTTGCCTTTTCAATGCCCTACCTCTTCATTAGCTTTACTTGATTATTAACTCCATTAAGATCAACACTTTGGCTAGCTTATATAATTTTAGGATAAGATAAAGGAAAAACATTGCATTGATAGTTTTGTGAGCCCTAACAAATAGCTCAACCCTAATCACTTAGACAAAGTTAACCTTTAGCCCCTCTAGCAAACTCTATGCTAACACAAATCTTTGTGGATCTAAGTTAACATCACTATAAGTAGACATCAATCAAAGCCTAACAACTACACAAAAAAAATTTTCTTTCAAACTTAGTGAGGATTTTGCTTTACTTTCTTTTTTGTTCAATCAAGTTAGTTCTCTATTATTAGTTGGAGCTCGAGCAAATCATTGAAATTTAGATAAGGCTGTGTTCATCCAATGCTCAAGTTTTGGAATTACTATTATAGATGTATAAAGCTAACCAAATAAAAGTTGATTGATTGTGTGGAATTAAGTTCTTACCATATTCTTCATATTAACCACCTCTTTCCCATTTTGGGAACCTTCTTAAGAATGGCCAAATAATTTACAAGAAACTCAAAGACAATAATAGGATAGTATGACCCAAAAAATTTTCTTAAATAGGGCAGTTCATACTTATTAAACCTCCCTTCAATCTATAGATACTCATGTATTTCTATTGTTACTGGTTGATACTCTTCTACATACAAAATTTTCATGCTACTTGACTATATTGGCTCAAAGACCATCATAGTAATGCAATTCTACCACTTCAATCTCCTAACACATTGATTCTCCCACCTCCAAAGCTTTCTTGCAAATCACATCACCCTTTTCTTTCCAGGGTTCTATTTTTGGATTCGTGGTAGCCTCATTTTCCCCCTTAGAATTTGGACTATAGCGGGAACTATCATTGCTCTCCCCATCACTACTCGAACCCTCACTTGATGACCCATCCTCCTCTTCAAACTAGGAGGCATGAGTGCATCTCTTCTCACTCTATTTGGTGTTATAGGAAAGGGCCTCAGACTCTTAATCTCTTTTTTAGGTTTTTCTCAATCCTGAGGGTGAGGTATCTCATACTGATCTTTGTCTTTCTTCCCTTTAGTTGATGCAATATTAGGTGGAATAGTACCTAAAAGGAAAACTATTAGACATAGAAAAAAATAAAACATACAAAAAAAATTTACATTTTAAATTGTTTAGCCTGGATAGGTTAGGGTGATAGTTCGTCACATGAGTGACAGTTCATCTTATGAGTGACAGTTGATCACTCCAACAGTCAAGCATAAGTGGTTCAACTGAAAAATATAGCTTTGCGATGATTGATCTAACTATCCATAAGTGAAAAATAGTTTGACTATGGACCCATCAGACCTTAGCTAGTATCAATCTTTTTGACTTTCTTGGTGATAATAAACTTGAAAAACTATCATCAACTTGACATTCAGTCGATTTAAGTCATCGGGTTTACTAGTTCATGCCCGTTATTCTTTGATTTTGCATCTAATATATGGTGGGTACCCCAATTTAATTTAAGAGTGTTTCTGTGTTTTATCAAATTCCCTATATTTTTAATCATTAACACCACATCATCCCTCTTGCGGTTACATATACTTCATCGATAGGGTTACCATACCTCACCATGAAAAAGAAAAATCTACATAATACAACTATTATTTAACCCAGTTACATCAATTAATAGTTGTGTTTCTTTTATTTCATAAACTAAAGAAACAAAGGAAATTTAAACTAAAGTGTGAAAATTCCTTTGCATTGGAAGATGAATACTTCAAAAGTAGTGTTTATTCAGTGTGCGATGTACAAAAGGATTGTAAAGATGGACTGAAATTTTCTTGTTAGGAATTTCTATTGAATATTTGTGATCAAGGTGAGTTATTACATAATAGAAATGATTTTATGGTGGATTTATGCATTATGGGCATAGGTAATGCAAGTTATGGAATATAGAAGGTGCATTTAAGGAGAGAAAATAGTAACGTACTAAATCCATTTGAAATGGGGTTATTTACATGTTCTAAGTTTCAAATCATATATGGTTAGAAAAATTGGTCTTTAATATGGTTGGATTGGGTCAGTTCTGAAGATTTAAGGAGATTCAAGAACTCTCTTGGGACAGTCCTTGAATTGGTTTATCAACAAAGTGAAGGCTCATCAACGAAACCGTTAAGTGTACACAAATAGACCCTAGCTGAGTTGTCTCTGGCGAATGTGTTGACTATCCGTTAAGCTTACAATGATACGTCAACTCAGCCTTGACTCTTACTATAATGACATAATTTTTTCCTTTTTTGATGCTTAAGTTGATGGTCTGTCATAGACTTAGTAGCTCATCGGTTAGTTTATAATACCTTAACTAGAATGGATGAAATTTGTGTTTTTTTGATGACTCTGTTTTACAATCTGTAAGTATACTCATGGTTAATGATTGGAATCATCGACCTTAAATAGTTTTAAACCTCCCATGTTCTAAGATTCCTGCATAATTAGCAAACCCATCAAACATTCTCATAACAAAAATATACACCAACATTATTCTACAACACACTGTGGGTTGCCTCCTATTAGCCCCTGATTTAATGTCGCAACATGACTCAGGTTTATAAACTACTTAAGACTTCAGAAAGATTCACCAATGTTACCAACTTTACCTCTTTTTGAAAACTGACATATTGTTTGACTATTTCACCATTTACCTTGAACAACTTCCTATTTTTACCGTCCAATTCTACAACTCCAACTAGCACACTTGAGTCACTTTGAAATATCCAGACCCCTTGGATTTCATCTTACCTAAGATAAGTTTAAACTTTATGTTGAACAATAATTCTAAGTCATCCACTTATAATTCTCTCTTTTCAATCTTCCTATCTTGGTACATTTTTATTTTCTCCTTATAAAAGCAGTGGCTCCCTTATAAGCATGGAGTCAAAACTCATTCATATCATTCAATTAATCAAACCTAATGTCGGTAGCTTCCTTCCAACTCAAATTAAACTTTCTGAGTGCAAATAAGGCTTTGTATTCAAGTTCTACCGGTAAGTTACAAGATTTACATAGGAATATTTGGTAAGGTGACATACCTACTAGAGTATCAAAGGCAGTGTGATAGGCCTAAATATCATCATAAGGTCTTAATGACTAATTTCTCTTATTAGCATTAAATAACTTGGCTAATATCATTTTTATTTCTCGATCTGGTTGTTCTTCTTGTCCACAAGTTTAAGGATTATATGGAGTTTCAACCTTGTGTTGATTCACTCCATATTTAGCTAAAGTAGCACAGAATATCTTGTTACTGAAGTTAGAATCCCCATCGCTTATGATGGTGTGATGAGTTCCAAAATGAGAGAAAATATACTCTTTAAGAATACCATCATACTCGTGCCTTCATTATCTGTTAAGGGCAAAACTTCCACCCATTTGGTTGCATAGACCATAGGAACAAAGATATATTTGTGCATAGAGGAACTCATAAAGGGACCCATGAAGTCAATAACCAACACATCAACAAATTTAACCTCCAATATATGGGACATGGGCATCTCTTGATTTTATATAGATCGACCCTTGTTATTGGCATCGATCACAAGCTTTGAGAAAATCATATGCATTCTTAAGAATATTATGCCAGTAGTACACACTTTACAAAATCTTCCTTGCTATATAATTACCCACATGATGTCCACCCACTACAGATGAATGGAAACATTGCAAAATACTTAGCTTTTCTACTTCTAGCACACATCTCCAAATGATATTTTCAGCACGCAACCTAAAAAGTAATGTTCATCACAAAAGTAATCATTCACATTATGTAGAAACTTCTTTCTTTGATTAAATCTCAAATCTTATGGTGTTACATCACTGACCAATTAGTTTGCCAAGTTTGCATACCATGGCATAAGATCAAGGGCAACTACAATACCAGTTCATCAAGAAATGAGCCATCAATCTCTAATTCATTCGAACTACTCCCCTTATTCTCTATATGAGACGAAGGGTCTAACATATGATTTTCACACTTTTTTTCTTTGACTTCAAAGTCAAATTCCTATAGTAACAACACTTATCAAATTAGTCTTGGATTGGCATCCTTCTTTGCCATTTAAAAACTCAATGCTGAATGATTAATATGGACAATAGCTTTAGTACCAAGCAAATATGCCCTGAACTTAGCAAATTTTTAGAAAACAACACGTAACACTTGCTCAGTAACTTTGTAGTACTTCTTAGCCCCATTCAATTTTTTGATCACATAGTAAATAGGCTTCGTCTTTTTTTGTCCAAGAGCAACCCATAGTGAAACTCCACTTTTACCGCATATCACTTCAAATTGTTTGGACCAATTTGGAGCTACAATAATAGATGTAACTAATAATTTTTCCTTGAGGCACTCAAATGCCTTCAATAATTTTTCATCCAAAAAAAATTATTTCCTTCTCCGATAACTTGCAAAGTGGGTATTCAATTTTGATGAAGTCCTTTATGATCCTTTGGTAAAATCCTACTTGCCCAATAATAATATGAATGCCCTTTATCGAGGTTGGTGAAGGTAGTTTTTCAATCATTTCAATTATGTCCCCATTAGCTTCAATTCCTTTAAGTGATATCGTGTCCCCCAACACGTTGCCCTTTATCACTCTAATATGGCATTTCTCGAGCATGAGGTTGAACTCCTTATATTCTTGGAAAGAATTTCTATGATTTTTCAAGAAATCGTCAAAAGATTCTCCTACTATAAAAAACCCATCCATAGTGTTCGCCATCATATAAAAAAAATTAACAAAATACATATTAGAAAAGTTGATGCTGAATTACCCAACCTAAAAGGCATATGCTTGAAGGTGAATATCACATAGGGGCACGTAAATGTAGTGCTTTACTAATATGCAATGGATATTTAATTTTAGCTTGAATATCCATCTAAGAAGTAGAAATAACTCTATCCTGCCAACCAATCAAGCATCTGATACATAAAGGTCATTAGAAAATGATCCTGAAGAGTCCTAAAGTTCAACTTTTGGTAATTCATGCACACACTCCATCTCGTGATGATCTAAAGTGGAACAAACTTATTCTTATTATTACACATGAAGATCATACCTTCCTTGTTAGGGACACACAGAACTGGGCTCACCCACTTGGTGTCAAAAATTAGTTACACCACTCTTATGTTTAGCCATTTAATTATTTCCTACTTTACCAGCCCTTGCATTGGTGGGTTAAGACTTTGTTGATGTTCAATAGTGGGAATGCAGTCTTCCCCTAAATAAACTTTTTGAGTATAAATGCCTAATAAAATGCTAATGATTTTTTCTATCATCCATCTTTTTGCCCTTTTGTATTTCCATAATACTGAAACAGGTTCTTCTATATGCCATCTTATTAAGTATGTAGCAATTATCTCTAGTAAAGTGTTCTTACCATCTGAAACATGTATCTTATGTGTCCTAGCAATTCTTTCAACTCTAGAACAAGTGGCTCCTCAATAGATGGTTTTGTAGGAAAAGCTGGCCTATTTTTTGATGCCCAGGTCTAACTTCTTTGGAGAAAATGAATATGAACCTATTCCAGTCAGTGCACAAACTGTTTCGTCATACTCTTTTGTGCCTTCCCCATACATATTCATCAACACTGCTGCCAAATTTTTTACAATAAATTTTTTGTCCTTAATAAGCTAAACCAACTCATCTTCAAAACAATGTATATGGATGAAAAATGCAAATGTCTCTTGATTGTTTAATCGACTAATACATATTGAATTTTACTTCCTCGTCATTGAGACTACATTCAAGTCCACTGCTTTAAATATTTACCAAGAATCTTCTGAAGGACAAAAAGGGTCTACCCAAGATTATGGGTACTTCAAAGTCTACTATGCAATCATGAATCACAAAGTCCATCAAAAAAATAATGTTATCCACTTTCACCAACATAGCATATAAAATCCCAACTGGTTATTTAATTAAATAGTCATTTATCAATGCCCGCACTGACATTGGTTTAGGAGCTCCTAAGCCTAAATATTTGTAGATGGCTAGTGGCATCAAGTCGATACTAGATCTATGATCATAAAGTGTCTTAGTGAAATTGAATGTACCAATTATTCATGGAATATTGAATGCCCCATGGTTTGATTTCTTTTGGACTAATGAGCATGAAGAGATCACACGAAAGTGATGAATAGTATATACCGGTTCATAAGTCACTATCGTCCTATTTGTATCTATTACAACCTAAAAACCAAGGTTCATGATGGAACTTGTCGCAAAAAGCCGTGACAAGTAAGCCTATCACCCAAATTAATATGAAATGTAAAAATCAATACAATTTTATAAGGCAAGACTTTAAGAATGAAGTTGAACCACACATTAGTAATAAAGGCAAGAAATAAATAACAATAATACCATGAATCTTTCAAAACCTAGTGTCACAAAGTATGAACCAACTAACTATATCACAATTGTAAAAAGAAATAAATAATAGTTCGAAAGGATCATAATCTTTCTCAGAACACAAAACCAGACATTAAATAGATAAGAAGAGGCAGTAGATCAACTCTGGAAGCATAGCTCAACCTCTACTTTGAATATACTCTAGATAGCCTAAATCAGCTATATACTCTAGATAGCCTAAATTAGCTATAGTGCAAAACACGCATACCTAGATCTATACTTAAAGTGTGTAATAGAGTTGAGTAAGGTCCACTTGTACTAAATATGTAACACAGGCCAAACAAGCAAAGAAGAAAATAAAGCATATAAATACACACTATGGGGTACGTCACCTTCAATCAGAAAATGCCCCAAACTATATCCCATACCGTCTCCACTAACAGTTCTATAATATACATATATACCACACACAAATATGAGAGAAAGCATAAATATACACATATACCAAATACAAGTATGAGAAAGAAGTACAAATAGATAGATATCATTTCAAGGACGGTAATACAACATAGAAGGAGCATAATATTTAAAATGCAATGAAGATGATGTTAACAATGTTGAGGATTTGATGTGATGCACTATGTTATTGCACTACATCTTTATACACCTACCAAGGTGTATTACTGAGGTAGGACGCATGGTAGGCTCCTCAACCTATATACAATCCAATATCAAAGCCAATCTAATATCATAACTCTTCCCCAAAATATGCATCAATATAGGGTTCTTAAATATGTCACATTTTATATCAGAAGAGGGCAGTATTTCTTGTATTTCAATAGTGGTACCAATGTTTCATGAATGTATATGATATATGGATGAAATGCTCACGACCAACCAGAATGAGAATTTTCAACATTTAACCAATATACCAACCATGTGAGCCAAAATCCACTCAATATGCCAAGCATCCATTAATCTAATGTAATCGACACCACATAGATTTTATATTTTTGGCCTTTTCACCAGAAAAGATACCAACAAATATACATATATAAGGACAACAACATCATAAGACCCATATGGTCGCACATAGAAAATAATGCCTCACCAAATAACAATAACATAGGCCCCCACACGAGAGCAACACAATAATA
Organism: Capsicum annuum; assembly: GCF_002878395.1. Taxonomy (NCBI): domain Eukaryota; kingdom Viridiplantae; phylum Streptophyta; class Magnoliopsida; order Solanales; family Solanaceae; genus Capsicum; species Capsicum annuum. The sequence goes on from NW_025835334.1 coordinate 679,544, forward strand.
AGAAAATTTTCATGATTAGTTCTAACACCCATAACATGATTTTATACAAATATTAACTACCTAACCAAGTTTGGAGAAACATAAGCCATAACCTACCTCAAATGATGAAATCCCTATCCAAAATCTCAAACTACAAAACCTCACCCTCACAAATGACCTTAAAATAAAATAAAAATACAAATATGGAATATACTCATAAAAAGAAAGCCAATGATACCTATATTACCCATTTTAGGGTCACGGTCAAAATGGACTACTGAAAATGATTTTCAAAAAAGGGGTAACACTAGAATTTTAGTTCAGAAATATATTCCTCGTGAATAAAGGAAGCCATAGAAGAAAACCCAAGTAAAACTGGGTTTAAATTGATGTTTAGATAGAGAAATTACTAATTTAGGCCTTCCAGGCCAAGGTCCTCAAAGTCCACTTTTAGATTCAAGTTTAAATAAGATTCAACTGGTATGAATCAAAGAAAAATAATTGAAATAAATCTTTGGAGCTTTCCCAAGCTTTAAAATGGAAGAAATTGCCAGAAACTCAAAACCCTAAGCTTCAAGTGTCAAAAATAGTGAAAATTATAAAAAAAAGGGATAATATATAATCTAGGCATCGCTTAAGCGATCACTTGGTCGCTTAAGCGGCCATCTCTTATATGACCAAATATTATTTGTGCGATGTTTGCCTTACACGTGAGTGTCGCCTAAGCGACCAAGTTTTTGCTTAAGCGACAATCACTTAATTTGGCATATTATCACATAGGTGACAGTTTGGTTTTCAAACCAAGACTCTTAAGAGACAAAAATGTCATTTAAGCAGTGCACAGCTGAGTGGTGCACATGCTGGAAACTTGGACAATTCCAAGTCTATGCAAACCCCTTAGGATTCATCTAAATCCTAAGAATGCAAATAAACTATAAACTAGACTAAACTCAACGCTGCAGACTCACTGTACATATTAGAATTTTGAAAAAATGTCATTTTCACGATGGTGACCCCTAAAATCAATTTCACAACTTTTCAAAATGAGCAAGAAAATGTGATATAAAAGCCGTAAAATCTCACCAACTATATGTTACCATCCTAAAATTAATGTTTTAGATTGGCTGGAAAAGTATACTTTGCTATCTGATGTGTAGATCAATAAATGTTGAACAAAGTCAATGTAATACCCCACACTTCTCCTAGTTCTAATTCATCTCTAGAACATCAAAGATCATTCTTCAAAGATGAATATATATTATTCCATGTGAAATTTTTAAGATTTGACTTTTTATCACGTGAAAATTCGAATAACCTTTTGATTGATACCAAATTTTCCCAAATCTGAGACTCAGGCAAAGAGTTAGAGCTATTTTAGTGAGACAATGTACCACCTGGTACTTTGGCGCATCGTGAAGCTAGCCAAAATGGCAATTGTCAAAATCTAGTGAGCCTCCGCGATTTTACCACGTCATGGTATCAGTCCAATTCGCAACCAAGGTGGAAACGCGATTCCACCACATCGCGCCATCAAGTAGTTTCCCAATTGTCCAATTTCCAGTAAGCTGGCGTGATTATGGCGCATTGCGCCAATGTGTAAAATTGGGATTTTTCTATTTTCGTAATTTAACTCTAAGGGTAAGATGGTAATTTTTATACCCCTATATATACTCTTTAACACAAGATTTCTCATTATTTCACCCAAATATACTAGTTTTCTCTCAATTTTCCTCAAGAACAACCTAGAGTTTCAACCCAAAAGTTTAAGAATTCAAGATTCATCCGTTAACTTTTCAAGAATCAAGAAACTAAGGTATGCAGATGTTAATTCTTGGGTTCCTTTCATCCATGAAGTTCAAGAATCTTTTTTTAAATTCAAAGATGTTATATTTATGAGTTTTTCATGATTCATGTAAATTGAAGTTGAAGTTCATGTTATTTTTGAGTTTTAATTCATGATTTGGTTACAAAGTTTCAAGCTTTGATCCTAGTATGTGATATTTATGTGATGTTCACGATAAACCCCTTTCAAGTTGCATGTTAAGTGATGTCTTTATGTAAATTAAATTTAGAAATTGTTGAATAACCAAAGCATGCTCCCCATATGTTTATAAAATGCTTATGTGATGGAATTAGGGAAATTATAGAATGTTGACTAGAAATCCCCAATTGTGTGTAAACGTGTGCATGCCAAGTGTTTGTTCAAAAGCCTTAGTGCATGAGTTCTGAAATGTTAGCATGAAATCCCCTAATTATGTGCTCTTGAATACATGATAAGTGTTTGTTGTAAGACATTATTGAATGGAATATGAGCCAATAGCCTGCCTCCCTATACTATCACATGTTTATGATTTCCACATGCTTGAAGAGATGCTTTAATGATTCTAATGGTGAATGAAAGTCCATGGTCATGATTATTTAAGAAGGTTATGTTTAACTTTTATGTTATCGATTCCTGTGGGTATTTATACCCGAAAAAATAGTTGTTGTCCAGAGCTATGTCTGTTTTAATAAAAATCTCAGTCAAGCCACGATCCTTAGAACTTAGTCAGTTACAAAATTCAGTACTCTTAGAGAGTTATTAAACTTAAGAAATCTCAGTAATCCAAGTATCATTAGCATTCCAACTTCAGTTCAGTACTCAGCTGAGGTCTTAGTACTATCAAGAATTCAGTTCAGACCATAGTAATTTTCAAGTAATTAATTCAGAACTCAGTATCATTTAGTCAGATAACGAGGTTCAGTAGTATTCCATCAGTCTTTGGAATGAAGTGAACTCAGCTTAACTTAGTTACTCAGTATGATGAGTAACAGATTCAGCTCAGTCTAGTATAGTTTAAGAAAAAAATAAGTTTAGACTCTTTTAGTTGGGAGTAGGACTTAGGACCGAGTGAACCCACGGATAGGGACTCACCCGTTAGAGAGGAATGAGATCCCTAGGAGAAATCCTTCAGTTCTAGAACAACGTAGCAAGTGTAGGTATGAGATGTCACCCGCTTGATAGGACTGACATACTCAGGGATCACCCGTTAGCATATTATATGTATATAGGACTGATATCAGGGGTCACCCATTAGATAGGTCCGACTCTACAAGAGAGGTCTTACCCATACAACGGTACTGACACCCTTATAACTGGGGTACAGGTTGGCCCTCAACTAGCTAGAAGGGGCATATCGGTTAGATGACTACCTCCCACAGACTCAGTTTCAGAATCAGCCAGTAAAGAAACTTAGCTCAGTAGTACAGAGTAAGGACTGTCAGATAGAGTCAATCATTATGATTATCAATAAACTAAAAGATCACCTACAAGATAGGACTGGTCTCAAATTCAATTAATCAGCTTTAGTATCATCAGATTCAGATATCACCCGCTAGATAGGACTGATCTCAGCCTAAGTTAAATCATATTCATTATCAGTGTATATAGAGATCACCCGCTAGATAGGACTAGTCTCTAATTTAGTTAAGTACTCTCATTATCAATAGATACAAGGATCACCCGCTAAATAGGACTGATCTCAGATTTCGGTCGAGCATTCCCATTATTATTAAGTTCAGAGATCACCCGCTAGGGAGGACTAATCTTAACGTCAGTACTTAGTTATCAATATTAGACGATTCAGTTATTCAGTATCTCAGTATTAGTAGTGAGCTCATATGTCAGTAAAGCAGTATCCTAGTCTCAGTGTTCAGTGCCATAATGATTTAAGTTATGGTTTGTGCAATCATGCATATTTCCTCAGTTAGTATTCTCATGATTAGTTACATAAGAAATTGTTCATGCATTAGCCCTTGTATTTAGCCTTACCTTATCTTGCAAACTCAGTACATTCCCACGTACTGACGTATTTGTGCTATGGTGTTTTACTTTACACCATAAATTTAGAGGAACGAGATCCAAAGCACCCTTACAAACTTAGTCCCAGTCAACAGCAGTAGAAATAGAAGTGGGTCCTCTTTATTCGGGGATGATCCTTATTTTAATATCATATTAGAATCCGTTTATTTTAAGTAGACAGAGTTAGTTGGGGACATGTACCATCAGCTCCATAGTTCAAACAGTTAGAGGCTTTTTAGACAGATGTATTAGTATTCAGTTTTTCAGCACTGATTATTTGGATGGTTTGAACCATATGGCAAGTTTTCCCCAGTTTTTCATATTTATTTCAGTATCTTAGGCAGTGTTCAATTACAGATATCATAAAGGGTTAGCTTGTGGTCCCTCAGGGTCATGAGCACCGTGTGGCATTTCGGTTTTAGAAAATTAGGGCGTTACAGTCAACTAATATGCCTTTATAGCCACCAAAAACCACAATCTCATACAAATCAGACGAATATGCATCGAGCCCTTACCAATCATCTCCACATCCTAGAAATACCATAATGCAACCACGGGAGGGGTAAAATGGTCAAATTATATAGATATGAATAATTCATAGAAGTCACCAAAAAGTAGGCCATTACATCATCCACCACTAAGAATCTAGTTCGTCCTCACACTCAAGGCAAGAGATAATACCTAAATCAGTGAATAGCTGGGGATAAATGCCATGCATATCAGACTCAACCCCCTAAGTAGACTCATCTATGGGTCAATGTTGCCATTGAACCTTATACACTAAAATATCTCTTGAATGCAACCGTCTAACAACCCTAGCTAGAATGGAGATGGGCTCCTCAACAAAAGACAAACTCTTATTTAACTGGACTGTATCCCAATGATTGAAATAAGATTCGTCTGAAGTCTAAAGTCCAAGCATACAAACATAAAAAATTGAATAAACAACTGATAAATTTGGGGGAAATAGAAACTTATATACCATATCCCCAATAGTTTAAAAATCTTAAATGGTCCAACATACTAGGGTCTATGTTTTTCCCTTCTCTCAAACCTTATCACGCCCTTCATCGTTAACTCACAAAGAAAAACTCCGTCACCAACACATAATCTCAAGGCACAAAATCTACGATTCACATAACACGTCTGCTTACTTTTAGCCACTCAAAGTCTATCTTTAATAACCCAAACTCTATCCAAAGAATCACAAAACAAGTTTGTACCTTGAGGTTGAATCTCAGAAACCTAAAACCAACAAATTGAAGAGCGATAATAACTACCATACACAGCCTTAAAAGGAGCCATATCAATACTTGAATGGTAGATATTATTATACAAAAACTCCACAAAAGCTAGACGTTGTTCCCACTGACTTCCAAAGTCTATGATGCAAGCACAAAGTATATCCTCGAAAACATAAATATTTTGCTCCCACTGACCATCGTTCTAGGGGTAAAAAGTTGTACCAAGATCAACCCAGGTACCCATCTCCTCCTTAAAAGTCATCTAACAGTGAGATGTGAATATAGAACCTCGGTCGAAGAAGGTAGACACTACCACACCACAAGGTTAAACTATCTAATGAATATTGATATGGGACAACCTCTAAACACTGCAAAAACCTAAACAAAAATAAAATGATCATATTTTATCAATCGATCCACAATGACCCAAACACTATCAGAAACATGAGAAATAAAAGCCAACCCAATCATAAATTATATAGTTATTTGTTCCCATTTCCACTCGAGAATAGGCAATCTCTGATATAAACCACCAGGTCTCAAATGCCCAACATTCACTAGTTGGCAATATAGGCAATGAATTGTGAAATCTACTTTATCCTTTCTCCTGCCACCCCACTAGTAGTGTTGTTTCAAGTCATGATACCTCTTGGTTATTCTAAAATGGATGAAATACCTATAACAATAAGTCTCCTCCAAAATCAATCTAATCTTATCACCCAATCTCAATACATAAACACGTCGTCCAATCCTCAATACATCATCATAATAAAGTGAGGCTTCCTTATACTCACAACTCAGTATCGTATCTCGAATCACTGTCAATCAAACATCACTAGACTGATGAGAACAAATCTACTCCATTAAGTATAATGTACCCTCCATAAATCCCAAAACACATCAATTGTTAAAAAATAAATCGTAACCATCTGGTTAGCCAAAGACTTAACCTTTAAGTTCAAAGGTCACTCTTCGGTCAAAAGATTTACCAAGCTACCCATTCTAGTCGACTTTTGGCTTAAGGCATCCACAATCACATTAGCCTTGCTGGATGACAGAGAATAGTAAAATCATAATACTTGAGCAACTCAAACTAATGGCAGTTCCTCATATTAAGATATCATTTGGTGAAGAAATACTGAATGCTAGGATGATTTGAGAAAATATCACAATTGAATCCGTACAAGTAGTGTCTCCAACATTTCAAAGCAAAAACAACTGTGCACATCTTTAAATCATGAGTAAGGTAATTATTTTCATAAGGCTTCAACTGATGGGAAGGATACACACTCACCTTACCTTTTTGCATCAACAAAACACCAAACCTAACACCTAAAGAATCATAAAAGATTGTAAAACCCACACACTTCTTGGGCAAAGTCAAGATAGGAGGTGAAGTCAAAAAATTCTTGAGCTATTAAAAGCTCAATATACAATCGTCAAACTACCGAAAGAAAATCTTCTTCTGAGTAAACTTTGTCAATGTATATGCAATAGATGAAAAAACCCTAACTAAGCATCGATAGTAAAATGGCTAAATAAAAAAAACTTTGAATCTTAGTAAGAGAGGTAGGAATAGCACAATCATGAACCACTGTAATCTTGGTCGAATTGACCATAATACCATCATTGGTCACCTTATGTACCATGAAAAAGATAGAATCTAACCAAAACTCATACTTAGAGAACTTAGCATACAACTTCTCATCCTTCTATCTCTAAAGCACAATCTGCAAATGCTCCTTATGATAAGCCTCATTCTTAGAATAAACAAAGTTATCATCTATAAATATAATGATAAAAGAGTCAACATACGATTGAAATAATCGATTCATTAAATCCATGAATGCGGGTGGGCATGGTTCAACCCAAAGGACATGACCTAGAACTCAAAATTACCGTATCGAGTTGGAAAAGACATCTTTGAGATATCAAAAACTGTAATACTTAACTGGTGACACTCAAACCTCAAATGAATTTTTGAAAAAACTAAAGAACCTTAAAGCTTATCTAAAAAATCATGAATATGAGGACAAGGATACTTATTCTTAATTTTCACCTTCTTCAACTATTGATAATCAATATAGATACGCATTGATCCATCTATTGTCTTCATAAATGAAATAGGCATAACCCAATGCTATTTACTAGGTTGGATAAATCCCTTGTTGAATAACTACTTTAATTAATCCTTTATTTCCTTTTATTTTGTTTGGGATATCTGTCAGAAGAAATAGAAATGGGCTTACAGTTAGGCTCAACATCAATAGAGAAGTTAATATCACGATATGAAGGCATTCCTTGCAAATTCATTGGCAAACATCCATGAGATCATGCACAATACAATTAGAACCCAGAAAAGGATTTGAAACACCTTTAGTATCACGAATATGGGCTACATAAGACAAACATCCCAATAAACCAAGTGATAAGATTAAAGGAAACATATGACTCTTTTGGGACCCAAATAAAGCATACTCTTCTAAGCTATCCTCGACACATTAAAAAAAGCTAAACTTTTGGTCTTAGAACAACAATCTAAGAAAGCATCAAAAGGAAATAACCAATACATACCCAAGATGACATCAATATCAACCATATCTAAGAAAATCAGATCTTCCAAAGTCTTGCACCCAGGAAAGGTCATAATACAATATCGATGTACCAAATCCACCACTTAAGAGTCTTTGAGAGGGGAAGATACACAAATTTGTATTGAAAAAGGATTACTAGTAGAATCAAAACCTAAAGCAAAATATACAAACTCATAGGATAAAATCAATCTAGGAGAAAATAACATTGATGAAAATCTCAAATAAGTAGGGATGGTACCTCTGATAATGGCATCAAAAATCTCCACCTCTTGTGTAGCCAGTATATGATAGATCTATCCACTAATACCACCTTACTGAGTAGCCCTGTGATCACTATTATGAGAACCACTACCTCTATCTTGTGCACCTCTAGTAGAACCTCTACCTCTTACTTTTGATATAGAAGTATCCCTGAAAACATGACAGCGATAGACCTTAGACAAATGGTTAACCTAATCAGAAACACAATAACATCTATAGCCTAATTCAATAGGAAGAGGTATGACAAAGCTAGAATGACCACCTAAAGATACAAAAATACAAGAACCAAAAATAAAACCCTACAAGGTTGTTTGTACTGGTCTACCAGGGTACCCATATTAACCTCTAAAATCTCTATCTCAGTGAGTGTAACCAATATACTTACCTTGATGATGCACCCTCTTGGTGCCTTCCTGAGAAGCTTAAAGAATAGATACAGTCATCTTAATACGATCCACCATACTCTGAAATAATTCCACATACAATACAATTAAGGAAGTAGCTAACTAAAGAAAAATATCAAACCCATTTATAAACATCCAAATCTTCTCAGTCTTTGTCGTAATGCTATCATAAGAATATCTAGACAAGGTATGAAAATGTGCCTCACACTCTACAACATTCATGGATCGCTGTTCTAAGTGATCAAAGTCATCTCTCATATAATCCCTCATACTATAAGTCCAAAAAGGCATCAGTAAACTTATCCTTAAGTCATCTTTGGAGAACCAAGAGGTCTGTAACTAAAATGTGACCCCCATCATTCTCTAGTTGTATCTCTTCACTGATAAGTTGTATAAAAAACCCCATATGACTCAACAGAACTAAGGCTATGAAATTTCTCATGATAATCAATCATGAACTCATAGGAATCCTCACCTACAGAACTAGTGAACCGAGGAGAACCCAAATAAGTGAGTCTCTTAAACCTCTGCTAATCCTCAGAAGACATAATTGTGCGTGCCATAAAATAAGGCATAATGAATCTAGATGACTGAGATCCCACTGGTGCAAGAAACACAGAAGATGGTAGAACTCTTAATCTCTAGAAACCACACTTAGATATCAACATAGTAGGAGGAACAACCATCAGAGTATATAGTAAACCATAAGCAAATATTGGTACAATTGGAGTATCCACATTTAGAACTAGAGGAACACCATAAGCAAACTCTAGCATAGACAAACGTATAATTCTTGAATCTAGAGGACCTCCAAGTATACCCAAGGAAGAACACTTTAAATGGATTAATAAATGAATTAATAACATCTCTAAGACCAGCATAGAAGAACTCTATTGGACTAGAGTAGGCCTCATATCTATAGCATACTTATTTCGAGGCTCATGGGAGAGCCCCTTAGTACTACCTCTATATATGGCAAATCTCTGTGACTATTCACTACCTTAGGCCCATCTATAGCTTACAAATCATACACTAGTCTGAGTTCTCTCCTTGGATAATGGCTTTACATTCCAAACCTCACGAGATCTAGTCCCTACCATCTATGTTAAAAATATTAAAATACCATTTAGAACAAAAGTTATAGTAATTGATTTTCATAATAAACAATGAAATAAAGATAGTTTTCTAAATATATCTTATATTCTATTAAAGATAGATACATACGTCTACGTACCTATTTGTAAGAATCTAGTAGACACCCAGATCTTATACTGATGAGATCAATGAACTTGGAAGCTTTGATACCAATTTTTCATGATCTAAAAACCAAGGGTCATGATGGCACATGTCACAACAAGACTTGACAAGTAAGCATATCATCTAAACTAATATTAAATGATAAAATCAATACAAATACAAATGAAAAGACTTCCAAAATGATGTCAAACAATAATACCCCAACTCTTTGGCCTTTGAAAATTTCTAAAATTCTATCCTCAGTATCCTAACTATGACACACCCTATGAGTCATAAGTAATCTTTACAAGTTGTTGGACCAAATTGTAACAAAATTAGTAAGCGTGTGACAAAGTTCTACTTTGAGTATCAGTGGTTCAATAAGATTTGTAAGGACTCATTATGCTTGATTAGTTGTTAATCATACGATATCCAATGTTTACCAAAAATGGGTTCTATCTTGACTACAACTACACCATATGAATTATAGGTTTCCATTGCAAGAAAGATCAGTTGAGTCATAGGATAAATAGTGTATTGGTGCCCTGGAATCTGTCTTTCCTATGACTTGTGGTAATGAGTCATAATGAGTATCCATGAGTTGTATAGTGACCTGAAGCACTGGCAAATAAATTTTAATTTTTAAAATTAAGGATACTTTGGACAATTCCTTTATTACCCAATAAGAACCCCATGCTCATAAGGAATATAAGGGGGGTTATTTCTCATTCATAACCTACTTAAGCACTTACAAAATTGTCTCAAACAACCATACTTAGGGTTTATAAGAGGTAGATCACCTAAGGACTCAAGGGTCGAATTCTCTTCATAAACTTGGTTATTTCAGACATGTTACTCTTCCCTAAGTTTTAAATTGTTAAAAGCATATGTTTTAAAGTGTTTTTCATATGTTATTGATGTTGGTTTGAAACATGGGCTGAGGGTCTTAAATAATTGCGGTTTATGTGATGTTTCATGTTTGTCCCTGAACGAGATACATTTAAATGGTGGTGTCAAAATCTATTTCATGCACATGTATGGTGAAGAAACTAAAAAAATGTAATTTCCCCAAACTTGTGACTTTTAAAATGGTTATAACCTCAATCTCATACAGTGAAATTGGTTTTCAAAAATAAAAAGTATACACATTGAACTATTCTTGCAATATTTCATAATATGAAAAAATATTAAAGTATAATGATTTTAAATTGAACCAAGGGTGTTGTGAACTCCCACCAGTGATGATAATTTTTCAGAATTTTGATGTTACCTTAATAGTGTAGTTAGTACGACGATACCAATACTGTATGCCTAAATGTTTTTCATGGTTCAATAAAAGGGAATGTGTGATAATTATTTTAAATGGGCTTTAATATAGGTTTTGTAGCTGAGTCAGGAAAGTGAAGGTCTCTAGGGATCTCTACTGGAAATTGAGATTGTCAATGCGTAGTTCTAATTAATAGGGTGGTTTGAGTCGCCGTAACTATATTATATGATTGAGAGGTTTGAGTCCCCTATATTATATTACATGAATGGTTCCTCGTGTCATATAGATATGTTGGGAGGTTAACGTCCCCCAAAGTGCATATTTATACCCTCTGGTTTATCTGTCCACACACACTGGGGCCCTACCAGCTTAAAGAGAGCTAGGCCCTTATATCCTATGGGTGCCTTTATGTTATGAAGGTTGAGCTACATGAACAAGGGTAAATTGAAAAATGCATTCTAAGCCTTGTTCGATACCCCAGCACATGATGTATATACATATGTATTTTCATATAGTAATGCATATTGGATGTTGGACTAGTTTTAGATTTATATTCATGGTATTATCTTATCCCCTATGCCTGAGTGGCATGCTAGACCTCCAACCACTAACTATCTATGGACTTTGTATCCTTTAAAGATATAGGTATCAGAGATACCTCAACTTTTCTTGTGCAGAGTTTGGTTGATCAACTTCGTTCATTGGTTCATTGTGTTAAAGTGGTAAGCTTTCATCTTTTGAAAGGCACAGACATTTAATCATGTATCATCATAGATTAGAATTAACAGTTTCAATTATCATTAAAATTATCATTTTCATTTTCATCTATCAGAGTTGGGGACATGTCCTAACCAAGACTAGGTTTTGGTTCTTTTGTTAGAAGGCTTTATTAGATTACTGTAGACTTGGTTTATGTTGATTGGTTGTTTTGGCTAGTTACTGGTTATCGTCCATAGACTTATCTTTTATTTGTTAATCTTATCTTCTATTATCTTTTTATATGTTAGGAATTTATCTGACATTAAGTATGTTTTGTGGTTTGGTTAGGTGCAAATGGGGTGGTCTCCAGTCCTCAGAAGACTTGAGATACTTTTTGTGGCTATGCCCTATGTTGGGTTGTGACAAACATGATATTAGAGCCTAGGTTTACTGTCATTGGGTGTCCATAAATACATGTCATGTAGAGTCTCTTTTATGGGTGTGTAGTGCACCACACTTATAGAGGAGAGGCTATGATGCATTTAGGAATGTTTTTCTTTCTTGTTGTTCTATTTTTAGCTATAGAGTATTAAGTTCTTGAATCTCATATAATTCATGTATGTTTGCATTTGTGATCATCCCTCCCAGATGATCTAATTTTTGTGGAAATAATTTTGTCCCATCTAAGGACAATATAGTTGGATCTCATCCTACATTAGGAGTTCAGACTCAATCTAGGGTCGTTGCCTCTGATTTACCTGATGAAGCTTCACTGATTCCCCTATCCCATGTTAGGTACCTCAATCTATCATGACTAATGCTGAGTTTTACTAGTCGATTCATTTGATTACCTAGCTGGTGACCTCCCAAACTGAGTATGTAACTTCTGTTGTCCATCCTATGAGGCTACTAGAGTTACCAAATTTATGAGGTTGAGTCCTCCTATTTTCACTAGTACTAATGTCGAGGAAGATCCTCAAAATTTTATTGATGAGATGGAAAAGATCTTTCATGTGATGCGTTCTATTGATGTAGAGGGTGTAAAGTATGCAACTTATCAGTTAGAGGATTAGCACAGCAATGTTATGAAGAGTGGGAACAGGTTAGGGGCGAAGATACTAAGTCCACTTAATGGGATAATTTATCTAGTGATTTTCTTGATCACTTTTCCCCTTAAGAGTTAAAAAAGGCGAAGGTTGAGGAATTTTTGAATTTAAAACAAGGAAAGATGATAGTAAAGGAGTATGCCTTAAAGATTCATCAACTATCATGTTATTCTCAAAACTTGGTATCTAGGATAAGGGCTAGAATTAGGAAGTTTTCCTCTAGGTTGTTCCACGAGTTGATCTTGGAGAGAAAGGTTGCTTTAATAAATAATAAAATGGACATCTCTAAACTTCTTGTGTATATGCAACAAGTGGAAGAGGAAAAGAAGAAGAAAGAAGGGATGAGTGAAAATTAGTGTACGAGGTTTCAATATTTTGATCAGTGTAGAGGTCAGCAACAAAAGTTGTAGAGATGATAGAAAATGGTCTAAGAAAAAGTGGGGCAACTTTGGTTCCTACTCTACTCCTAGTGATTCTTAACCAAAGTCATTGGGTGATCATCATTCTTAGTATAATAGTGGATTTAGAGCCACCATATCCCATCCTCAGGCTAGTAGGGCTTAGTCGGCTCTATCATATCATTTTTGTAGATTGTGTGGTCAGGTGTACTATGATGTTTGTGAAGAAGGGAGGAACAAGTGCTTTAAATACAGTCAGATTGGTTATATCCAGAGGGATTGTCCTTCTATGCTTTCTTTTGAGTTACTCAATTTTCATCTAACTGTTGGCTCCAGTGTGTTTGGGAACTATAGTAACCCTTAGTACTTCTTTCAACCCGCTAATGGATGGGAAAGAGGAAAAGAAAATTCAGGCCTTGGAAGACATGCTTCGAGCTTGTATAATTGATTATAGTGGTAGTTGGATTAACCACTTCCCTCTAATAGAATTCTGCTCAACAATAGTTATCACTCTAGCATTGGTATTGCCACGTTTGAGGCGTCATATGACAGGAGGTGTATGTCTCCTATTGGGTCATTTAAAGTTTGTAAAAATATGTTATTTGTCCATAATTTGGTTCACCAAGCCATGTAAAAGGAGAAGACGATTTGTGATGACTTAAGTTCACCATAATTCACAATAGTCTTACATTGATGTGAGACAAAGGGAGTTGGAGTTATTGTTGGTGATTGGATGTTCTTAAAGATGTCTCCCAGAAGGGAGTTATGTGGTTTGGTAAGAAGGGGAAACTCAGTCCCTATTATGTATGTTCGTACTTGCTTTTGAAAATGGTTGGTGACATGACCTGAACTGGGGCCTTGTCGTAATGTGCAATCTCAAGTTCAACTAGGACCGGAGACCACCCTGGATAACCAACCCAACCAACCAACGTCAACCTTGAGTCGGATGGACTCCGTACCTATGAAAGATAGTGTAATGCACTATCGAAGACTTTGGGATCGGTTTATAACCTTGATCACCAAAGCAAGTCAAACCACCCAATAACCAACTAATAACAAAGCCAAAACCATAAACTAAACCCAACGGTAACCCAATGTATGTTTATATATATATAAATATAACATGACCAGTCCATACCTACCTCTAAACCAAACCAAATAGTAATAAATCGGGGCATACCCCTGACCATAGCAAAAAAAAATCTATAAACGATGAATATATGAAAAGTAACCCATGGCATGAAATGGACGCCTTCTTAAATATGGAAGATCACCACTTCAATCCAACATCTACTATCCCCGAATCTGATCAATGAGCAGGAGGAGTGGTATGGCTCTTTCTTGCATCACGTGGGTATACATCCGCGAGAAGATAGGTTAGTGGGTGAACGCTAGTATTTACTCAAGATAAGGATAAAATACTGCCAACCTCAAATACCAAGTAAACCATTCAATGCATTCAAAACCATACATATATATACATATACATATATAGTAAATAATCCATGCTGGGAAAGGTTACCAGGTTTAGCATGCCTTTATAACCAATAACTTGGGTATATGTAGATTAACCATAATAATCAACACATGGGATATATGGGTCTAATGTTACCCCCTAGATAGGCCACGATGTGTGTAGCCCTACGAACTAGAGATACTATAGGAGTAGGGGATTCCTGTGTACCCTTCGCTCTCCATGATACATATATAGTGTTAGGGGATTCCCGTGTACCCCTCAAGTATAACATCGCCATGCCCAATCCTCATGTTGGGGAACATGAGTTTTCAATGCCCAACCCTTAGAATCACACCTTCATATTTAGCTATCACACCCCGCCGTTACTTCCCAATTAAAACAATTACCACAAAACCAAGCCACCATTCTATTTATTATTAACAAAGTATATCATTAGTGGTATCGTCATACCAACTATAGCTTGCAAGCAATGTTCTTATCCTATATTATGGGATTCTCGTGTACCCCATAGGTTATATTATTTAGTTTACTTAGGGGATTTCAATATACCCCACAAGTACATCATTATAAAGCTTACTTGGGGGATTCTTGTATACCCTACAAGTGCCTCATAAATTTGTCTTTGCATGGGAGATTCCCATGTACCCCACTAGAAATTAAACATTCAAACCAAATTCATCACTTTATTTACTTGGAAATTCCCATGTACCCCACAAGGTTTTCATTCAAATCAATGGCATAGCCACCAAGGCTTTACAATTTAGTCAATCAAAACCATTCATACCATTTTAAACCAGTCCAAAACCTTTAAATCATTATGCCATTTAAACTATTTAAACCACGAAAAATCATCCAAATCCATATAGGGTTCCATTACCAAACCATACCATGCAATAGTTCCAATGAAAGTTCAATAACAGAGTAAAAACATTCTCTTAGGCATTTTATCAAACTTGTTGAGGGAATACCTCTACCCTGACCAAAACCATAGCATAAACTATCAAAATAAGGGTTACTCATGACCCATTTGTTAAACGACAGCCAACAAGCACCCACATGTGCAAACAATCACCAAAAACATGTGAAAACAAAATTTAAACAAACATTAAACTATATTCATCAAAATCTTCAACATATGTCTCCAAAACCACCATTACTGATTTATAATAAACGAATAAACATATTAAAACATGCCTTTAGTTTGAACTAAAAATGAGGGAAGAAGTGCATTCCTTATACAAGAAGATTCCGGGGAGAATCTTGACACTTCATTCCACTGAAGAACACTTGTATAAGCCCTAGCCTCCAATCTTCAAGAGTGAGTTTTAAAGAGTGTTTAAAGTATTTCTATTCTTTAAAGTATGTTATAAGAGGCCACCAAGGGTTATATAGCTTGGAGACAAAGTAGTTTGAGGTGGGAAATATCTGAACTACACTCAGCTTAAAAGCAAAAAACTAAGTCACAAGAGGTTATGACCCAACCCCCTTAGCCGTACCCTAGGGTATGAGTGGTACCCTAACTCGTACCTTAGACACCACCATAGTCCCCTATGCTGACCAATATACGACCACCTAGGTCTAAGTCATATCTTAGGTACAAAAAGTACTAAAAAATTGTATCTTGGACAGATTCATCTAGGCAATCCTACAAGCAATATACGACTTGGCATCATACATCTCCTAGCTTACCGTATAACTTGTATGGTGTTGAGTCATACCTTGGGCTGAATCCCAATCGAAGCCCATTTCCTATCATACGAGAGAGTCACCCCAAGTCATATTCAAGGGTATGATTGGTACACTTGAGTCGTACTATGGATAGAATGTCAAAAACCCATAATTTTTTTACAGGGTCAAAAACCCGGGGTGTTTCAGTCTCCCCCACTAGGACCATTCATACTTGAATGGCATGTAAGGGCATAATGAGTATTAGATAACACATTAAGACCCACTAAATTTTATCCAACAAAATTAGAAGATAAATGTATTCAACAAGTTGAGAAGATCACCATATATCCCAAGCCCGATTTATCCCTTAACACCTCTATTTCGACCTCTAGCTAAGTTAGAAAACAGAGATGCAAGAGAAATAATTACTTTTCTTTAACAAAGTCAGAGAAAAAAGATGAAATAAGTAAAACAAACCTTAAGCATGAGTTTTCTAAATGAATAACCAACATGATTATTTGGACTCCATGTCCTCTTTCGCATCCCAAAAGGGCTTACTCAGACTTTTGTTTCAAACATAGAACCTTCACTGAAGCCACACCTTTTGTTCGCGACCAAAAAACTTACCAATCCAAGATACTTACTGGTACTTCATTAAAACAAAGTGTCCCAGTTACCAATATCGCAAAAATGAACCACCTATACCTTACCTCATCACCAACACATGGAATACGGAATGAATGGAACTCATACTAGAGAGCTAGTCCATTTCAACTTACAATTTCCCAAAGACACATCACTATGAGTGCTTGAGTCTAGATACACACCACTTCCATGTTCAAGATTATTTGAATCAAAAATGTGTTAACTTAGTCCACGGGATTCTATTCCCTTTATCCACAAAAAATAGTACTCTGCTTCTATCACTATAGCCCAAAACCAAGCCCCACTAGGCTCTTTAAATACCCAATACAACTATTTGTATATGTACCAATCACAACATTCAAGCCTCCAGCTTATATGCCCGTGGTATGATCTATCCTTCTGAAGATCTAGCACCCTTTATTATTTGTACAAAGGTTTCCACCTTTTACTGCCCTCTTAACAATTTCTCAGACAACAACCTTACCTTACACTTAGAAACCTTGACTCTAGTAGTCACCCTAGACTCTCCCCCACTTAGGGACTTCTATATTTCTCATTTCAAAACATCACCACGCTCCATAAACCACTACCCTCCTAACAAAAGAAATATCATTAAGGAGCCAAATTAAAAAAATTATCCATACCACCCTAGGCTAGATCCCCTAAACAAGACTTGGCACCATAGGAACTAAGTACTTCATTGCAACCACCTAAACCATAATAAAAAACTATCCTAACATAACAATACCATTAAAGGAGTCCTTAGGATTGGACACCAAAAGAAACACAATTGCATATACCATAGGTAATGTAATATAAAGTCAAAACTCATGTCGAAGGAACAAGGTGAATCCAAAAACTTAAGGCATAAATACTATAAGAATGCATGCAATACTAGTAGAGTAATATCTTAATCGATATAAAAGAGAATAACTTGAATGTACAATCCAACCTTCCCTTAGAGTCCAAATCTTGAAGAAAATTTAAGATTAACCCTCGACCTTGATTCCATGACACCTATAAGCACAATACTCTTCTCTAACAGGTATCACCAAGGACGTATACTAGGGACACTTGGTTTTCCTATACTTAAAACCTTATTCATCTAAATGCTACGTAGAGCCCAGCATAGTCATACAAACTCCATTCTCTAACCTATCTAATGATTAAACCCTCGATCTATCCATTCAACTTAAACCCCCAACCCATATATCAAAACCTTCCTACTATTTTATTCTCTAATCCATCAACCTTTCCCATTCCGCACAGCTTATCCAACCTACCAATTTACATCCACCATTCCCACATCGTTATCCCTAAGCTAACATACCCCCTTATCAAAATCAACATATCAGATTTATACTTAGTATCTATTAATCACCATGCACTACTAACAAGCACCCCATGCAGTAAATTCATACATGGTTAACCCCTCAAGGAGGAAATCCTAAAATTCCTTATTCACCCATCAATAACCTATTTATTCCTAAGGTAAACTATCCCTTATACATACAAGAATGAAAACACTTCATAAAGAGACACTACAACCAATGAAACCATTTTCTAAGAGATCCCTTACCTTTCCTTTTACACTACTTTAACTCAATAGAAACCACTCTATAAAGAAAGAACAAAAATTGGACAAGTGTACAAAACAAGACCAATCTTAAACTCAACCTTTTAGTTATAAAGACAAAATGAGGGTCAGCAAAACGGACCCCAAGAAATTCATGCACCAACATAAAAACCGAATGTAAGGAAAGACCTTCTGAGTTAGAACCTTTAACCCGGACCATATAACAATAGAGATACCCCATTTGGAGAAAAATCTCCAAGATATAAGGTATAATATAACCTTTAACTTAATAACTAGGGAATAAAACCATCCTTTAATTTCATAACTGACTCACCATGGAATCTAAAGAAAACCTATATGGACCCGATAATTTAATAATGCATAGCATGATTATAACTAATCAATCCCCTAAATAACATCAAAATCCACCATATCTAAGTCAAATAACTCCACCAAAGCCCCTTTACCACCAACAAATAGAACACACCCTCAATAGACTACTTTAGCAACTACAGAGTCACCTATTGGGGTAGAAAAAGATAGAAAAAAATATAAAATAATCATAAGAACAAACAAAAATATATAAATGTGATCACAAAAGAGAGAGAGAACCCCAGACCAAGTAATGAATGATCATAACACGAAAAGAGTTTTCAACATACTAGTGTCAGCATTAAAAGATTCCTAAGACTCTTGAGGAATAATTAAAGCATTAAGATAATCCCGACTGGTGTCGGAGCCAGAAGTAGAACTCCTTGATACAAGAGCTAGAGAAGTGGTAACCAGCGTCCTATTTTGTCAAGCGACAATCATTATGGGATACTCCCGGTGCATATGACATAATGACCATAATTAAAATAATAATTTCTCCCTTCCTTGCAATAACCATGGTTTGATTGACCATAAAATCTACAAGGATGATACAATGGTACAAATTAAGATCCAATTGCCTGAGATTAGGCAGCTTGTGCCTTAGAAGTAATACAAATGTGAAAATATCTGCCTCCTAACAAATTTAGGTAGGTATCGCCAGCCATAGAATAAAAGTTAGTAACCACTAAACTCTTTCTCTTAGTCGACTTAGCACCATACCATTGGCCTCCTCTTTGTTCAAAAAACCAAGACCCTTTACCTTTCCTATTTTCTGACCATGTCTTATTCCTCTTCTTAATAATAAGACCAGACTTATGTGATAGTATTTTCCCAATCTGGGTCAATATATTAATAAATGATAAAACTCAATATGGGTAACATGTCCTTGAGGTAACTGAGAATAAGTGCCACCTTTCAAAATAGGATCAGTGGAGATCGGTGGGACTCCACAAGGAAAAATAGAAGTTGTCCTTGACCAATTTTGTGCCTGATGAGCTGAACTAAATCCACCCATGTTGTCTTCAAGTGGGATAGGTGTGTCTCTCCACACTTTGGATCGTTGAGGGGACATGAACAGAAAGATGAACCAAAAAAAGATTTATGGAAGAGTTTAAGACCTTAGACTCCATAGCCTAAACATAGAACAATAAGAAACTAAAACCTTCCTAGAAGCCTTATATCTTCTTATTATAAATGTGGTACACGACACACCCATAAGCAAGACTCTACTCGATACGGCTTTGTGGACACCCCATGACACCAAAACCTAGGCTCTTATACCAACTTGACATGACCCAAACTAGGGTCTTATCATAATAGGAAATTTCAAGTCCAACAAGGACTAGGGACCACCCCCTGTACCCAACCCAACTACCAAACATGTAACCTAAGTAGGATGGACTCTATACCTATAACAAAATAGTGTAGTAGACGATCCAAGACTGTAGGATAGGTCTATAACCATGACTACCCAAGCACGTCAAACCACCTAATAACCAATCGATAACCAACCAAAAACCATAAACCCAAGTAAATGGTAACCCAATATATGATTTTATATATATATATATATATATAAAAAACATAATAAATCCATACCAAAGTCAACAGTTGTCAATATAATGACTCTAACAAAACCAAAGAGTAATAAGTCAGGACAGTTCCGCAACCAAAGCAAAAACCTAAAGTTTATAAAATACAAATATATGTATTATAACCCGTGACATGAAATGGATGCCTTCCAAACTATGGAAGATCACACCTTAAATCCAATATTGACTGTCCCCAAATCTAATCAATAAGAAAGAGTAGTAGTATGATCGGTTCCTATATCATGCGGGGTTACAACTGCCCTAAGATGGGTTTGCATGTAAACACTAGCATGTACTAAGTATAAGAATTAAATAATGCAAAATTATAAAATTAAGTAAACTATCTGTATGCATTCATAACCATACATGTATATATATGTATACATATATATTATATAATCCATGCTTAAAAAGAAAACCAGGTATAGCATACCTTTAAAACCATTAACCTATGTATGTGCATCTTAAATGTCATAATCCACCCATGGACAATATGGGTCCAATGTAACCTTTGGGCGAGCCTCGATGTGTGTAGCCACATGAGTTGAAGATACCATAGGAGTAGGGGATTCCCGTGTACCCTTTGTTCTCCATGATACATATATATGAGTGTTAGGGGATTCTTATGTACCCCCAAAAAATAGGGTCGCCATGCCCAATCCTTATTTCAACAAACATGAGTTTCTAGTTTTTGTTCGTTGGACTCATACCTTCATGGTTAGCTATCACACACCTCAATTATTGCCTAATTAAAACCATTACCACATAATCAAACCACCATTCCATTTATTATTAACCCAGAATATCATTAGTTGTATTATCACATTGAATATAGATTGCAACTAATGTCTTTAGCCATCCTTACGAGATTCCCCTGTACCCCATAAGTTATATTATTTAGTTTTCTTTGGGGATTACCATGTGCCCCACAAGTACAACATGATCAAACGTAATTGAGGGATTCCCTTGTACCCCACAAATGTCTCTTAAATTAGTCTATTCTTAGCGGGTTCCATGTACCCCTCAAGATATTAAATATTCAAACAAATTTCATTACTTTATTCACTTGGGGGATTCCCATATACCCCATAAGGTTTTCATCCTAATCAATTTCATAGCCATCAAGTCTTTACCATTTAATTATTCCAAACCATTCATGCCATTCATAATATTTTAAAATATTTCATAACCTCTAAACTATGTATATAATTAAAACTATTCAAAACAATTCTAATCTATTTAGGGTTTTATTACCAAACCATACAATGCAATAGATCCAATGAAAGTTCAACAATAGAGTAAAAATATTCTCTTAGGCATTTTATAAAACATATTGAAGGCATGCCTCTACCAAGACCAAAACCAAACCATAAACCATCAAAATAAGGGTTACTCATGACCCATATGTTAAAACACAATTAGCAAGAATCTACATGTGCAAACCATCACCAAAAACATGTGAAAAAACAATTTTAAACCATCATTTAATAATATACATCAAAACCCTAAAAATATGTTTCCAAAACACCATTCATAATTCATAATCAATATTTAAAACATATTAAAACATTCCTTTAGTTGGAGCTAACAATATAGGAAGAATTAAATGCCTTATACAAGAAGATTTTGGTAGAAACCTTAATCTTGAAACCTTTGAAGAAGACTTGTTGAAACCCTAGCCTCCAATCTTCAAGAGTGAGTTTGAAAGAGCATTTTGAAGTGTTTCTATTCTTTAAAGTGTGTTAAGAGAAGCCACCAAGGGTTATATAATGTAAGGACATAAGGGTTTGAGGTAGGAAATATTTGGACTACGCTTACCTTAAAAGCCGAAGGAACCAAGAGGTTGAGGAAGATACTTAAGAGGCTAAGGAAGTCATGAAGTCTAAGTGTTCATTCTTGTTTCCCCCTTCAAAAAATCATGCTTGGGGTATGTGTATTCTTTAACATCTTTGTTTTCTGTCTTTATTAAAGGTAAGTATTGTTATATCTGAGTCAAATAATTTTTATAATTTCCTTTCTCTATCATTCAAGGATGAATGATCCTAAGGAGGGATTATGTAACACCATGGGTTTTAGTCCCTTCAAAATTTCTGAAATTTTATCCTCACTGTCATGACTACAATAGTAGGGAGTCTTGATGAGTCATTGGACCAATTTATAACTAAATTAGTAAGTGTGTGACTATATTTATCTCTGTGTATAAGTGGCTCATTAAGAGATGTAAGGACGCATTATGAGTCGTTAGCTACAAATCATAGTATGTCCAATGTTCACCCCAAATGTATTCTATGTTGACTATAACTGGGCCATATGAGTCGTTGGGTCCCATAACAAGATAGATTGGTTGATTTAGAGGTTAAAAATATATGGGTGCCCTAGAAACTATCTTGGCTACGACTTATGGTAATAAGTCGTAATGAATCTCCACGAGTCGTATAGTGACCTGTAGTCACTAACGACTAAATTTTAGTGTTTAAAATTATTGGAACTTTGGACAATTCACTTCCTCCCAATTAAAACCACACGTTCATAATGCAGTTATGGGGGTTATTTCTCATTCATAACATACTCAAACACTTCCAAAACTTTCTCAAGTGTCTGAAGTAACCATACTTAGGATTTCAAAGAAGTAGATCACATAAGTACTCAACGATGGAAATCTCTCTATAAACTTGGATATTTCAGGCATGTTACTCTTCCTTAAGTGCTAAATTATTAAAAGAATAAGTTTTAAAGTATTTCCTTATGGTATTGATGTTGGTTTTGAAACATGGGTTGAGGGTGTTTAATAATTGTGGTTTATGTGATATTTCATGTTTGTCCCTACACGGGTAACATTAAAATGGTGGTTTTAAAATCTATTTAAAGAATAGGTATGGTGGAGAAACTAAGGGATTATAATTTCCCCAAAATTGTCACTTTTGAAGTAGTTATGACCTCAGACCCATATAGTGAAATTTGTTTTTCTAAATAAAAAGTATGCACATTGAACTATTATTAAACTATTGCATAATGTGAAAAACTAATGATGTATCATGATTTTAAATTGAAATAAGGGGGTTGTGAATTCCCCTAAGTGATAATAATTGTTCGGCATGTTGATGTTTCCTTTCAAGTGTAGTTAATGTTACGATACGAGCAATGTATGCCTAAATGTGTTTAATGGTTCAAAAAATAGAAATGTGTGATAATTGTTTTAATTGGGCTTTAATGAGGATTTTTTAGATGAGTTATCAAAGTGAAGGTCCCAAGGGATCTCTACTAGAAATCACAGATGCCGATGCTGGGGTCTAAATTACAGGGTTATTTGAGTCCTTATAATTATTATCATATGATTGGGACATTCGAGTCCCCTATATTATATTACCTGATTGGTTCCTCGTGTAACCTAGATATGTCGAGAGGTTCGATCTCCCTATAATACATATGTATACCCTCTGATTCATGTGGCGAAACACACTGGTGCCCTACCAGCTAGGGAAGAGCTAGGCCTATATAGCCTATAAGTGTCGACATATGATATGACGGTATAGCTACACGATCCAAGCTAAAGTTTTAAACTACATGCTAAGCCTTGTTCCCTACCCCAGCATGTGATGTATATATATGTATTTGTAAATGGTTATGCGTATTGGATTTTGGACTGGTTTTGAATAGATATTCATGGCATTAGTTTATGCCCTATACCCAAGTTACATACTAGCACTCTAATCGCTAACTATCTTTGGATACGGTTTCCCCCAACGATGCTGGTACCAAAGATAACTATACTTTTTCTGTGCAGAGTTAGGTGGATCGACTTAGTTTGTCGATTCGTGTGGTAAAGTGGAGAGCTATAATTCTTTGGAAGACTTAGATATTTCATCATTTATCATCATATATTAAAATTGAGAGTTTACATTATTATTAACATCATCATTGTCATTATCATCTATCAAAGTCGGGGACATGTCCCAACCAAGAAAGGGTTTTGGTGCTTTTGTTAGAAGGATTTGTTGGATTATTGTGTACTTGAGTGATGTTTTAAGGCTGTTTTGGCCGATTACTAGCTATCACTAATAGAATTATCTTTTATTCTATAATCTTATCCTGTGCTATCTTGTTATATATTTGAAATCTTGTACAACTATATTGCTATATGTTCGGAATTCATAAAGCATTGGGATATTGTGTTGTTTGGTTAGGTACAGAAGGGATGGTCTTAGGTTAGTAGTAGACTTGAGATACTCCACGGCCATGCAATTGTTTGGGATATGTCACGAACCAAACAATAGTAATAAAGGAAAAAATATATCAATAATGACATCAATCTCATGAAGCATAATGTCACAATGTATGAACCAACTAACTACATATCAAATGTCAAAAGATACAATGACAGTCCAAAAGAATCATAATATGTCTTTGAATATAAAACAAGACATAAAATAGATAGGAAGAGGTAGTGGATCAACCCCGAAAGCATAGCTCAATCGTTTATCAAATATACACTAGATTTCTTGAATCCATTAACTTACGGGTGCACCCATACCTGGATCTGCATTGAAAGGGAGTAATCGGGGTGAGTATGCTCCACTTGTACTCAGTATGTATCATACACTAACTGAGAAAATTAGGAAATAAAGCATATATAATACACACTATGGGCACGTCACCTGTAATTAGAAAATGCCCTAAATTGTATCCCACATCATCTCTAATAACAACTCTACAATATACAAATATACCATACACAAATATAAGGAAGAAGCATAAATATTCACGTGTACTAAATAAAAGTATAGAAAGAAGTACAAATAGAAAGATATTGCATCAACGACGATAGTAAAACACATAATGAGCATAATATATAAAATGCAATAAAGATGACGATAATGAAGTGATGTGATACACCAGCTTGTCACACAACCTTCGTATACACCTATGGATTTGTGGTTCCAAGGTAAGAGTCATAGGGTTCATCAACCCATTTAGAATATAATATCCAATGCCTATCTAATATCACAACTCCTTTCTGGCACATACATCAACAATGAGTTTTAAAACATGACACATTTTTGTCAAAAGAATAGTATTTTTAGTATTTTCACGGTGGTAGAAATGTTGCATGAATATATATGACATGAGGACGTAATGCTCACAACCAACCAAAATGAAAATTTCCAATAGCTAACCAATATACCAACTATGTGAGCCAAAATCCACTCAATATGCCAACAATCCATGAATCTAATGTATTCCATATGCCAATTTTGTAATATGCATAGTAATATGACATTAATAACACATTAATTTCCCATTTTAGTCTTTTTCACGGAAAAGATACCACCAAATATACATATAAAAGTCCAAAAACATCATGTACGACCATACGTGGTCACACAAAGCAAAAAATGTCTCAAAAGATAGCAAATAACAACAACATAGGCTCCCATACGAGCAAAACAGAATAATAAATCCTTTTTCATGATTAGTTCCCATACTCAAAACGTGATTTTCTACCAATATTAATTTCTCTGCCTAGTCTGCAGAAAGTTAACCCATAACCTACCTTAAATGACAAAATTCTAGTCCAAAAGCTCCAACAATGAAGCATTCCCCTCATGAACAACCTTGAAATCAATAAAAAAAACATACAAATATGCAATCTATGTGTTAAAATAAAGCCAATGATACCCGTATTTCCCATTTTTGAGTAAAGGTCAAAATGGAGCCCTAAATTGGGTTTTCAAAAAATAAGAGTAAAATTGGAATTTTAGTTCAAAAATACGTTTCCCAAGATTAAAGAAAGCAATGGAAGAAAACCAAAGTGACAAAGTGTTGAAATTGGGTTTTAACTTTTGAAATTACTAATTTAGGCCTTCCATTCTAAAGTCCCCGAATTCAGTTTTTAAGTTCAAAGTTTAATAAGATTTAAATGACGAAAATCAAAGAAAAATAATTGAAATAGGGATTTGGAGCTTACCAAAACTTAAAAATGGACGAAATTGTCGAAAAACTCAAAACCCCAAGCTTCAATTGAAAAAATAGTGAAAAATCACAAAAAAGGTGTTTATATTGCTCAGGAAATAATTAAGCAATCACTGGGTTGCTTAACCAGCTATCGCTTAAGAAAATAGGTGCCACTTATGCCTGTCTTTCACATAAGTGTTATATAAGCGACCAGGTTTTTTCTTAAGTGATAATGTCGCTTTGGCGATACCTTTACTGTCAAGCCAAGTCTCTTAAACAGCCAAAATGTCACTTAAGTGATGTACTAACTTAGTGGTGCACCTGCTGGAGAATAAGAGAATTCAAACTTTCCACAAACCCTTCAAGATTCATCAAAAATCCTGAAAACACAAATGAACTATTCTACTATACTAAGTTCGACTATTTGGATTCAATGGTCATATCAAATGTTATATAAAATATTGTTTTCACAATGTTGACCCGTGAAACATAATTTCACGACTTTTTAAGTCGAGGGTTGAAATAAGATTTAAAAGCAGTAAAACCACACCAACTATGTTACCAACCTAAAATTGATATTTCATATTTGGTGGCATAGTTTATTTTGCCATTCAATGGATAGATCAATAAATGTTGGATAAAGTCATCTAATATGGCTTTTTTAACTCCCAAAAATCACAATCTCGCACAATTCACACTGAAATGTATTGAGAACCATGCTAATTATCCCCACACCCAATAAATACCACAATACAACCACGAGGAGGGGTAAAATAGTCAAATTACACAAAAATAAATAATTTACCAAAATCATCAAAAGTTAGGTCATTACAGTAATTAAGTCCTTGATATACTTACCATGTCCTGACATTTCTTCAATAGCTTCCACTGATTAATTATTCACCAAAAAAGACATGCATCGATTAACTCTTACTAAAATTACAATCCTATATTTTTTATTCCCTTTGTGTGGAATGATATGAGAGGTCTAGGCATTTGGGTTACAGGTTTTATCACCTCTTTAACTTTCTCCTTATTTTTAGCCTCATCATTCTTTAAGTTGAGAGATTTTTCATCATCTACCTTTCACCATCATCACCTGGTAATTTTTTTTAGCTTTGGCTAGAATCTCATCAACCCCAACCGCATTATCCATCATTTCAAAATCATCAGATAAGTCTTCCACTTATGTATGAACCATAGGTTATGGCCCAGGTAAGACTTCCCTACATCTTGGGGTGATGGCTAAACAATTTCAATCTGTCCTCAAGTTCCGCAGCGTGTCACCAGTCTAGGTCTTACTTTTATTCTAATTAAAGGTTGTGGATAATTGACACATTTGGTTCTCAAGCTCCTTGATAGAAATGGAATAAGATTCAATTAGTTGACTAATAGTAGATAAGTCATTTTTTATTTCATTGACACCTGCATTAGCAGAGTCCATCCTTTCAAACAAATCATCTATCATAGCTTCCTTAGAAGTCTTACCTGAATTATTTGTAACATTATCACGAATGCCTGATAGTACTTACAAACCATTTTTTCTCTTATGTTCTTATAATTCCTTGCTCATAATCTTTTTACTAGATTTGTCATATCAGTTATCTTTTTCATATTTCCAACCTTGATTTCCTTGGCCATTGGCCCAAACCCTCCTAAATATTCAAGTAGTTTGCTATTTCCTTGTAGTCATATTTAGTTTTTGTATTTTGTGAACCAACTGCCCTTATATTATCAATTCTAGCAATAAAAAGTTCTTTTTTATGAAATCGATATAAGTTTCCAATGTGCCATTTCTTGATCATGCAATTCTTTTCTCTAATATTACTCGATCGACAAACCAACTGTATAAGTATTGCATGCCATATCAAAATCCTTATTTAACCAAGCTCTATTAGTTTTCTTCAATATATCAAATATCATGGTTGCATCCATGAAAGTTTATCCCATGAGCGAACTTTCCACTACATTATCAATCGTTGGTTTTGTGTTAGAGTTTAGTGCCCTATAAAATATTTCCATCAACTGTTTATCAGTCATCTTTTGATTTGGATATTACACATAAACTCATATAACCTTGGGGAAATATTTTTCTTAAATAAAAATCTAGTTTTGCCTTAAAAATTTTTAAACTCAATTTTGAACCCATTTTGGATCCAACTTAAAATGGGTAATATGTGTATCATTAGATTTATTTGAATGCATAGAAGTTATATTTTAATGTTGTAGTTGATTTTGAGGCTATTTCTTAGGGGAAGGCTCTGTGTTAAAGAACTTTAGACCTAGATTTCATCATATTGAGGTAGGTTATACCCTAACACCTTTAAAATCATGCTTTATGGTTAATATATAAGTAAAGTATGCTTTGGGTTTGAAAAAATAATTATAAGAATTATATTTTGAGATTATTTTTACTCTTATGTGCTTGTGTGAGTGCCTATATTTTGTTGTAGTTGGGTTATAATATATGATACTATGTGTTTGCTATGTCAAGGCTTTATTTAACATCATTGGCCTTATTTATTCATTTATGTGCCTTAATTCTAGATATAATGCCCTTGTGGGGATTATATTTCTAATATAGGCCTTATTTGAGCATAAGCTTTTTTATCATGTTAAAATATTTGAGATGGGGGTGGATATAATACAAATGATTTCTTGTGTGAATATTTATTCTTATGGTATCTAGTTTGAATTAATGAACATGAATTGTATACATGTTGAGTTAATTTCTAGGATCACTTATATATATATATACATATATATATATGTTTACATTTTGGGTTGATTGGGTATCATAAGTTGATTGTGAGCATTAAATCATCATTCCATGTATATACAAATATTAGATACTGATACCACTAAGAAATACTATTTTTGAAAGAAAATGAGATACTTTTATGAAGACCCTCTTCCTAAACATGTGCTAGATAGGTGAGTTGAAATGATATTGATATTAAGCTATGAGATATAGTATATGCATTGAGAAATCCCCATATTTCCTACCTAGTAGTTGCAAGCTCGATAGGAATATATAGAATGGCATGCAATGGCTTTCATCATTTATCCCATCCACTTGCATTGCATTGTATTTTTATACATATTTTGCTTGTTTTTCATAGTTTCATTGATTTGTGCTTAGCTCAGTGTGTTTCATATATATTTGTGTTATTTTTGTTATTGTGTATTTATATATTAAAACTATTAGTGAACACAGAGCAAGCTAATGATTTGGACTTTGGTACTTTTAGGTGGGGTGCTCATAGTATATCTTACTTATCTTATTTTCATATTTTCTCTATCAGCATGAGATACCTAATGAGTACAAGTGTAACGTACTCACCCTTGTTATGCCCTTTTTGTGCGGATCCTAGTATGATAACTTCCTATGGTAGACAATTTCCTATAGCATCTTCTAGAGTATTAGATACTAATTCTCTCTTTCGTAAAGGGATGTATC
The DNA here is from genome assembly GCF_002878395.1 of Capsicum annuum. Taxonomy (NCBI): domain Eukaryota; kingdom Viridiplantae; phylum Streptophyta; class Magnoliopsida; order Solanales; family Solanaceae; genus Capsicum; species Capsicum annuum. The sequence goes on from NW_025835334.1 coordinate 709,315, forward strand.
GAACATCATCTATCTTTATTTATCTTAATTTTGATTATGAAAGATAGATATATGTCTTTTTAGTTTTTTGGATGTTGTATGTTCGTACACCATGATACTAGATTTTGGGATTGGACTTATGTGTTTCTTTTATTTTTCCATTTTTCCTTATGCTTTAGGGTCTGACTTCTTTCTAGGGAGCTTCTCTTGTTGTATGTTATAGTTATTTGCATATTTTCCTTTATTATTTTGGGAAATGGGCTTACTTATAAAGGTAGACCTACAATAAGTGACATCATGACCCATTTTAGGTCATGGCAATTGGTATTAAAGCGAGGTTCACCTTTCTCATAAGTGCAAGAGAAATAAGTCAAGTAGAGTGTCACTAATTGATACATAGATTCTCATATATATATATATATACATATTAAAGGCTATAACATCTCTTACGGAAAAGCTTCTCTATTTTGATTCCTAATTCATGTGGGTTGGCCTTATTGAATGCTCTAAATTATGTTCTACTCTCTTCTATGCAGATAGTGAAGATTGTATCCCGATATGCTAGGGATATTTAGCCAATGCCCTAGGATAGATAGTGCTAATGGGACCTCCCTCGAGTTTGAGGTTAAGACTATAAGGGATGTTAGGCCAACTTAAGTAATATAGGGTTTAGTTGTATCCCTATTCCAAAGGGTTTGTTGATGATGTTATTGACTCATTTAGAGGGTGTTCCCTTGAGTGCACCCTGTTTTCCTCTGGTTCAAGTATAGTACCACTAATAGTATTGATATCTTCTTATGGTTCTTCTTCAACTCTGAGTATGGCTATATTGTTTGTACTAGCATCTACTTGGGTCATTCCTCAGACTTTGAGTGGTGCTCTACCTTCTGTACTAGTATATACCTAGTGTTTTCCTAGTTCAGGGTTACAACCTTCATCTATTTTTCCCCCATAGATGGATTCTTAGCCTACCAAACTTATTATTTCTTTAGATATTTCATGTATAGTTATGTTTTCTGATGATCAGAAGAGGTTTAAGAGGCTTATTCCCTTATGCCTACCCAAGTTCAGTGGTGATATTGGTGAGTATGCCTATGAGTTTAATACTAATTTCTAATGATGCTGAAATTACACCTCGAAGGTATAAACAATTATCATCAAAATAGTTAATCCAAAAATAGTTGGGGTCTAATCCTCAAGGAATGAGAACACCAAATTCATTCTAAAGTGTTTAGAGCTACTATAAGTTGTCTCATAATTCTATCAAACGAGAAAGTAAAATGGGAGGTTTCTTTTGAACACTTTGTTGTTAACAATATTTTCATAGTAAGAATGTAAATTCAAAGCTTAAATGAATAGTGTTAAAACCTAATATGAAATAAGACTTGTATTTGTGTTGTCATAAGTGTGGGTACATGCTTGGGTAGTTTATCAGTTGTCTATATTTATCTACGATTCAAGGGTAGGCTAGATTTTAGGTATTTAGAATTAATTTGTCAATCAAAGACCAAAATCTAACAAATAGGTTCTTTCAAAAACCTTACAAGTGTAGCTATTTGAGCAATCTATAACCTCAATTAGTATTCTTATGTTTAAGAGATACTATTAAATGATGTGAATAAAGTTATTTTTCACTCCCATTCCTCTCCCTCATCCCCTTTCTCAATATGATAAGCATTGAAAGGTAAACTAGAGTCTGCAACCTCTGATTATCAATTAAAAATAAAGAATAGGAGTAAAAATCATATTAATTATCTAATAGGAAGATAAATAAGTAACACCCATAAAATATTCACAATTATTGAGACATAACACTAAGCAAAGGATTTAGCTACTCAAAGAGAGAGAAAGAAGAAATTTACCAAAATTCTCATCCCTTTATTCCATTAAAGAAAAGATTAATACAATAATAGAGATCCAAATTCAATATAATGTAAGAGCAAGTTACTAATTTCACAATCGAGGTTTTACTCTATCTTTAAGCTTTAAAAAGTACAAAGATGGGAGTTTAAAGTTAGAAAATCCCTTTTAAACCCCAAATCCCCACTTTGCATTATTTAAGAAATAGCCAATGAAATGGTCACCTACTAGCGGAGGTGCCAACATAGATGATGGAACTGCGTATGCACATCCCCTTCGCAGATGCCACTGGTTAGTATAATTAAGCTACCTTCGTACGCATCTTAGGCACATGCTTGTACAGTTGGCTTCCAACTTTGCCAAATGAAATTTTTTTCTTATTTTCTTCATTCTCACACTCATATTGACTCATACAGCTAGCTTAATATCATTTCCATTCATTACCTACACAAATTAGCATTATAACATGAGCTAGCTTAATATCATTTCCATTCATTACCTACACAAATTAGCATTATAACATGAGAATTACCTAAAATCTATGTATAAAAGATATAATTCAAGCTTAAAAAGTATGAATGACTCATCAATTCGCAAACTTATCAACCGCCAAATCTTAAACTATCGCTTTTCCTAAAGTATCAAATAATATTCACAATGACAAAGGGCTTTAATATCTCTAAAACCATCAAAAAAACTCTTCTTGATATCTAAGCTCACAAAGTTCAAAATTGTTCCTCCAACACGTCATGGAAACAAGTAAATCATAAAATTTCAAGATGCACATTTCTATGTCACAAGGATGCAAGAGAGTAACAAATGAAAATTTCACATCGGAAGTGATTCTCATGGCGTGACACAAAATCTTCAAAAATTGTCTCAATCACTATGCAACTTATCTTGCTTATTTAATCTAATTGGAAGTAAGACATCACCATGAACTCAAGGATATTGATGCCACTCATATGTAGGGTTTTCTCCACTCATACAAGACATTGTAATTCCAAAGGAGCGCAAATATCAAAAGATTTGTCACTCACCCTCACAAAACACTAAAGTACAATGAGTAGAACCATAGGCTTGCAGTTTGTGTTGTTTGGCACTAATATAGACATGAAAAGTTTGAAATCACCAAGGATTTATGGATGTAGATGCAGGTCAAATTGGAAAAAGGAATGCATAGATCAAGTGACTATAAGAACTCCCTGGACTCAATCACTTTATCATCTTCTACCACTATTTATTTCAAATTCATCACCTTATTTGCCTTTATTTATTTTATTTGTTTCCCTTAATCTCTAGCTTCTTCCTTGCCAAACAAATTTTACAAACTACTTTATTCATTCATTTCTTTGGTCCTTTCAAGAGATTTTCTAACATTTATCCATCCATGACATATTATTTGTCTAGTTTCACTTGTGTTTTATGGTCTAGGCTATTTGCCTTTCTTTTCTTGAATATCCCATATGTCATAAAGCACATGAAGCAAACATCTCTCTTGATCTATTATAGAATATTAATTTTTTCCCTTAACATAGAATTTGAATGATCCCTTTATTTTCCTCATAATCATGCACCCCCAAAACATAGGCATTCTCCTACATTGACTTACTCTAGAATCATGTGAAGCATTAAAAGAGAGTTTGTGCCAAATTAGGGGTTTTAAAAATGGTCTAGGTATCATAGTGTGCTCATCACTAAAAGAAGAAAGGAAAATGGAAAGATTCAAAAATAGGTTTAACACGTAGCATTGTTAAGAGAGGATCTAGTTCAAGTGATAGATCAAATATGGCCTCAGGTCATCCTCCAAATCAAGAGTTCTTGTCAAGGATTTTTCTATTAATATACTTGGGGAAATTTCAAGACTACACCTATGTACAGGAAATATTCAAACACCTTACCACACAAGGCACCATACTCTTAGAATAAAAAGCTAGTCTCTTAACCAATTTAAAGAAAGGAACTTAACGAGTTAGTTTGAGTCGAAGACTTCTCCTTGCAAAGAAAGAGCAAAATGGAATTTGATTGTCTCAACACAAGAGAAACCTTACAAGCCTCCTTGACCTTTTTAAAAACTATCTTTTTGGTTTTTTAAAAATCATTATTTCGTTTACCAATGACTTTGAAGTGAATCTTTTGAACATTACAAACTACTACTTAAATGTTAACTAAAGGGAATAGGTACTTCATCTAACAATGCCGCCCATCATTTATCACAAGTGGAGTACCACTCGGTTTGACAAAGAAAATGAATTAGAATAAAGAAAGTAATGAAAGAAAAAAAAATTCCTTGGAAAATAATCGAATTTCGAAGAAAACCCTTGGAATTTATTTGATGTGTATTTAAATAAGGAAAAAGGAACAATGTGCATAATCCTCATACACATCGCCCTAAAAAGATGTCAACATAAGGAAAAGCATAATCGATTTCAAATGATAGTAAGTGCATAAACTAGACTGGTGAGGGCAATATCTATCACATAATAACAAATAAGCTCGACAAGGGCTACATCCACATCAACATCATCATTAATCTATAAGCCTATAAAGGGAAATATTTGAATCAACATCAAATATTGAATGAAATGTTTCGATACAACCCATCAAATATAATCAATATAGACGATCAAATCAAAAAATGTCCCACCATAGTAAAAAAGCATTGCATTGTCCCCAATGCAATAATAAAGCGAAAGAAAAGAGAAAGGTAAAGACCCTCTATATTTTACTAGATGTCTGGGTCCATATCCTGGAATGACTATAAAGGATCAAAATCTTGAATACCAGGAGCCTCGTCCGACTGGCCTATGTAACTAGATATGAAGAAAAGGGAACCTAGTCAATAGGTTATGATCACGAACTAGCCCTAACCATCCTAGCATATTTCTCATTCATGGATAACTGCTTCACTAACTCTACCAACTGGACTTTGGTGAGCCTCTTACTAAAATAAATACAAACCTCATCGCCCACATGGGAGTGGCCAAACAAATCTACAAATAAAAACACTGGGCCTATAGCATCTTAACGAGTGGTAATCTCATCTCATCAATATTAAAGGAGGATTTCATGGAGTGAAACTCAACATGTCAACCATCAAGATTGGCCTTTAATGAAGAAACCCTTTAACTATCCCTTCTAGACTCTACTATCGTTAATTTTCAGTCATAATCCGCTATCCATGCATGTAGAGATGTAAGACTTTGCTCAACGACTATTTGAGTAAACTAGGGGATATCAACTACCAACTTGGTAATGGTACTGTAGGTTTTCAAAATTCATAGGAGCAACCTTAGAAAATATATTAAAGGATAACTGATGCAGTTAGGTAGAGTTAAACATAATCAACCACTAGAGGAGTATCACAACATATTTATCGAGCATCTAATGCAAGTGAAGGAACTACAGGGGTATCATTTCCCTCTAAACAAGGAAAATAACCCAAAAAATAAACTAACTCCATAGCTTTCATCTTAATCTTTGTGGGATTATCATCGCCTTAGCTATGAGTGATATCATTCACCCCAATGCATTTTATATTCTTGTTAATATTTAAAATGATAGGTATATTATATGCAAATAAAAGCAATGATATAAGAGAGGGAAAGGGCAATAGAGTACCAAATTGCTTTGACCTCAACTTAATCATCTCCACAATGAATTCATCCATAGTGATAACAATGTTCCCCATGATGCAACTAACAATTATCGCCCGGTCAATAACAATGTATTGATTATTTTTTTCATGAAGTAGCTGGTTGCTTACAAATACAAGATGATGCTTAGCCTGGACAGAAAGGTTTCTCCTCTTAATATTTTGGAAAACATCTGCCCATGAAGGGAGGCCCTTTTCAATATTACATATAAGTAAAAGAAAATAAGAATGGCTACCTTTCACCAATTTCTTGCTCTTAACCCTAGATGCCCGATCATAATCAAAGTAAATCTTATAAATCTTTGATGTGTAACATGTTATCTTAACACCTCAAACAATGATATTTGGAAATCAAGGTTAGTTCTATACTGGTGGCTTATTTTTATGTTGTTAGTGGTGGATAACATATGAATCATACATTACTCTCACAAGTTTTTAATAATATCAAGGTGGACGGGAGGTGGGATCAATATTGTTGAAAACATCCCATAAACTATTTTGAATTTTATCAATTATATTGAGGATCTTCTATTGAGCACCTTTCAAGCTAAAGATTTTCTAAGGATTGAAACCCCCGAGTATCCACACATTCATCATATAACTCCCACACTCTCTTAACTCCAAACAGATTTTATAGACTTCTTTAGTCAACCCTTTGGAGATCTCAAACATTCTTAAGACCTCGGTACCCCTTGTGACCTCTTGAATAGTTTGATATTTACCTTTTGAGGAAGTAGATATTGCTTGCCCTTACTCTTGGTGGTGCCTTTCTTCGCAAACCTTGGAAAGTGCTTTCTTGGAGCCATACCTAAATAAAGACAGAAAGAACCAAACAAAAGCAAAACAAAAGGATAAAACATGATTTTGGAATTATTTTTATATATCATGAAAGAGAGTAAAAATAAATAAACTAAAGTGAATTCAAGGACAAATAATAAATGAAAGCCCACAGGAACACTAGTTGTCAAAATTCAGCCATATTCAGCTCCATATCCATATACATTCTTCACACTTGCCAATTTAGCACATATAACACTCATGACCGTTATTTGGACAAAAACGATCATTTACCCTTAAGAATGGCATCACCCAATCTGTCATAGGGAAAGACATACATTTTTATCAATTGAGCTACTTAGATTTTACCCATGGAATCTATTTCATGCATAACCAAAGTCATGAACTACATTTTAGCAAAAAAATTCTGCAACTTTATCTATAGTGTTGCAAATGATTAAGAGACTAATGAACTGAAAAAATGACTCAAGGCATAGGAAAATGAGACCCAAAATTTAATTCACCAATAATTAGTAGCAATCATGTCAAAAACATCTTATGGGCATATTACCAAACACTTGGTGTTCATAAAAAATAAACTTGAAAAATATCAGAATGTCACATGTAAGCAATCCAAGTCCATCATTTTAACTCAAAACATACCCAAGAGACTCCTACTATCATAGTTAGATCAACGACCAAAAAACAATAAAAAAATTCAAGGGGGAATTATAATAAACATATGGGGTGCATAAGTTGGGTACTCAAGAATTCTCTACTTTTCATATAACGGCATGACATCCATTTTAAATTATCCACAACAACATCAAATTTTATAACAAAAGTAACTTAAATGATTCAAATCATCACAACTAAGTATCAATAAATGTGGTTCACCATTGAAACCTTAAAGAGAAACTTGAAAGAATTTTCACAAGTAATCTTACCTATTTTATTCATATGTGCAGGTAAATGATGAGAGAAAGAAAAATTTAAAACCCTCAGAGTTGTAGTTTGATGAAATTATGATTTTTGGAATTTAAAATTGTTAAAATTTTGATTTTTAGAATTTTAAATGTGAGTTATTTAATAAGAATTTACAAATTTCGAATATTTCAGAGAGGAAAAAATTTTAAAAGAAAGGGAAGAAAATTGGGTGTTTTGTGTTGAATAATTTGCTGAAAGTGTTAAGTGTAAGTGCATATACATCAAATTATTGAATTAAAATGGTATTTGAGCTTACCAGGTGGGGTAATCCAAATAAAAATTGAGCCACGAATAAAACTCCAACTGACTGACCTACGCGATAGCCTGTGCAAGAAACTGTAAGGTATGCAAACGCAAGAAACTTGCATCAATAAACTAGTGTGCTTGACCGTTGGTGCCGAATCCTCCCAAGGCACTATCTCCCTAAATATTTAAAGCCACTTGTGCGGCAACATGCATATGCAGGTGCTTGATATGCACCCGTAGATGGATTTTCCACCATGGGGCTGTGTGTTAGGAACCAACACTTATCCATAAGCACCCCAACTTAGGATTTTCACCTGAATTCACCAAATATAAACTACAAATAGTACCCAAATAAATATAAAATAACAAAACTGAACCTAGGGTTTCCTCCCAAGAAGCTCCATGGTTATTATCATGGCATGATGTTGTTTCACATTAATAGGCATCTTTAAAGGGCAACTCAACCTTATCCAATGTTGTTCCACCCATATGATAATGTTTCAACCTTTGTCCATTAGCTGTGAGCCTTCTCTTCTCATGAACCACCAATTCAATAGCCCCACTTGAATTGACATTTGTTACAAAAAATAGGCCTATTTGGATTTAAGCTTGCTCGATATGAGCTTAAACCTTGAAATGAAGAGTAGCACATCATATTCCCACACGAAACTCTCTTTCTTTGATCTTAGCATCATTCTATTCCTTCATTTTATCCTTGTATAAAATTGAGTTCTCATATGCCTTGAGTTCAAAACCTTCTAACTTGTGTAATTAGTCCTCTCTTGACTTGAAGGCATCGTTCCAACTCATGATAAACTTACATAGGGCCTACAATTCTTTGTGCTTCAACATAATAGGACGGTGAAATCCATTTTTGAACACCAATTGATAGGGAGACATAAAAATAGGAGTCTGAAATATTGTTATATACACCCAATGAGGATCATCAAGTTATCTTTCCTAATTTACATGACCAATATTTATGGTTTTCTCGAATATTGTATTTATTCTCTGGATTTGAAACGTCAAGTTGGCCACTACGTTTTGGATGATACGACATAACAACCTTATGCTTCACCCCAAACTTTTCAAATAATTCACCAACCACCCTATTAAAAATGTATGATCCACCATCGCTAATAATTTCCCGTGGAGACTCAAATTTCGTAAGGATATTTTTCTTTAAGAAGAAGGTGAGACTCTTGCTTTCAATATTTGGTACATCAATGGTATCCACCCATTTTGAGACATAATTTATAGCTACAAAAATATACTTATTCCCATACACCACCAAATTCAAACTTCATTTCATTTTAGAGGAGTTTAAGGGTAAGAAATCTTTGAAAAAAATTTGATAAGATGCCTTTAGAACCCGACTTGACCAAAAAACTTCTAACACCTCTTAGGATAATGGGGGGAGGTAATTTAGAAATCACTTTTATATTTTCTTGATTTACTTGGATTCCCTGAATAGATATTTTATACCCAAGAATGATGCCCTTTTTAACCATGAAATGACACTTTTCCTAATCCAAAATAAGCTTTCTCTCTAAACACCGCTCAAGAACCTTACTCAAATATTTGAGGTACTATTATAATAAGTCAATAACCATAGAAAAATAATCCATTAACTCTTCCATGGTATCCTCTGTCATATCAGAGAATATTGAGTGCATACACCATTAAAAGGTAGCGGGTGTGTTACATAGCCCAAAGGGCATGCATTTGAAGGTAAAGGTCCCTTAGGGATATGTAAATGTGGTCATCTATTAATCATCAGGAACAGTAAAAATATGATTATAACCTGAATATCCATCAAGAAAAAGAATAACATCCTCGCACGACAATTTGATCTAGCATTTAGTCTATAAAAGACATAGTAAAGTGATTCTCTTTCAGTCCAAGAATTCAACTTTTGGTAATACATACATAACCTCCAACCTATGACTTGGGGGATGGGTGCAAGATCATTGTTTTCATTTGGAATACCATCATACCACCCTTTTAGAAATGCATTGGACTAGATTAACGCATATACTATTTGAAATCGGGTAGACAACACTCACATAAAACCATTTGGTAATCTCCTTGTTAACTACCTCTTGCATTAGTGGGTTAATACTTCATTGGTATTGCATACTAGGTATATAATCAACCTCTAACATAATTTTGTGGGTGAAAATTCTGGGAGCAATCCCTATGATGTCTGTTATCATCCACCAATAACATTTAAAATCTTTTTCACAATATCCTTCATGGCCTCTACTTGCCAAGGCAATTGATCATCAACAACAATGTTGGAAAAGTAGTATTCTCAAGCAAGAATACATAATGAATATGTAAAGGAAATAGATGAAGTTCATGTTGAGATGTTTAATAATAGATTGTTTGGCGGTTGGGCTTTCTCGATTCGTCAAGTCAAGATCAATCATACAAACACTTTTAGTATATGAGCCAAGATCTGTTAACGAAGTAACAGCCTTATCATAATCTTTAATATCCTTGCTCCCCAATTTCCATAAGACACCACCAAAGGAGTTATTACCAAAATCCACCTCCATGGTGTTAATCAATTCATTATCAATCACATCGATCACATAAGGAACTTGAAAATACATAGGTTATTTCATGTACTTACACAAATTGAAAGACACCTCCTCATTATTTTTGTGAAGATTTATTTTATCATATTCCATATCAACTAAATCCCTTCCAATAGAAAAGGATTATAGGGACCTCATAATCTAGTTCACAATCTCTAATGACAAAGTTTTATGAAAAATAAAGTGGTCTACCTTTACAAGTAAGTCATACAACACATCAATGAGTTTCTTGATGGATTCGACCATTAAAATCCTCATTGTAGTTTTATTGGGAGTACCTAAACCTAGATTCTGAAGCATGGAAAATGGCATCAAACTATTACTTTCCCCAAAATCGCAATAGGCTTTTCCAATCTTGTATGCCCTAATAGTGCAAGTAATAGTGAATTCACCCAGATCTTCCTTATTCACAACAATTGTGCAAGACTTTATTGCAGTACAATTGATTTTTTCTTTAATAGTTTCAAAATCCATGACTCATTTCTTTGTGACCAAGTTTTCATGAGCTTAGCATACTGGGCATCTCCTGTAAAGCTTCCAACAATGGAATATTCACTGATAATTGCTAAATTTTGAAAGGAATATCTTAATCTTCCAATCATTTTCTTTCTTCTTAAGCCTTTGTAGAAATAGAGGAGAAATTTTGATTTGTATCATTAAGATAACCGATACTTATTCTAATATAAAATCATTACAATAAACCATAGCATTGCTTTTTCACTTTTAACATTTTCTTCCACTACTCTCGTCTTTTCTACTCTTGGTTCCATAAGATTTTGAACACTGTCATTTAACTTTTTAGCCACTTTCTCTTTGTATTTGCTTGTTCATTACTTCTTTTTAATTTCAAGCTTTGTCAAGATTAATGATATCTATTACAAGAGCTTGACCACTCCTATAGACTTTCCATGATATGATTATCATTTTTTGAATCAGCTACTATGTCATTAATTAATCCACCTTTTAGCCATAAAATGAGATAAGTAGATATTTGGCCCAATTGAGTTTCAACTTACATAATAAAGGCCGAATGAGAGGTATCCATTTGATTAAGTTGTGAAAAATATCTCTTCATATCCCTTAATATCCTATCACTTCCTTCACTACCCATAAAGATTCGAGCAAGGACATCTTAATGCTTGAACTTCTCCAGATCAATGGAGCTTGTCTCCTTACCCTTGGCCCAATCATGTAGAGGAATGTACCAATTATGGTCTCTATTATCTTCTCCCGAACCACGCTCTCTGTCAAAATTCTTTCCATTCCAATCTTTATCACGATCACGATCCATCTATTCATGGTTTTTCGATTCATGATCTTATTCCTTCAAACCTAAATTCCCACCTTGACTTTGATACGTAGGTAAGAACACTCCCGCCCTATTTAGTTTTACATGACCTAAATTTACTCATCAAGAGATTCCTTAAAATCATCATTATAAGTTTTAACACTCTTAGAAGCAATGATATTGACACCCTTTGGATGGACCTCTTATTATATGTTTGGTGAGAGGATTTATTTGAGTCATTGATCAATGCCCAAACAACATTTCTAATGAAACATAAAGTAGTCTCTATCAAGCAAAGTAACTCAACTTGGGTTGAGTCGAACCCACAGGGAATACATGGACTTGTTTCTCTTGTTTACTAGAATAAATAGGAAGTACTAAAATTAAATGTGGGATTTGTAGTAGTAATATCGAACATGTTACAAAACTCAACATTGGTTGTAATTAGTCAAAAATGAACACTAGGACTGTTTTCCCCAATATTTATCAACTCAATAGGTTTATCGTGCTTTGTTAAACTAACTGGATATCTTGCATGTAGAATAAGATAAGTTATATACCATTAAATGTCTTGTGGACACATTGAAAGATTTCACCCTTTACCTTTTGAGTCTCAGAATATTACATTACTAACCCTTATCCTAGATCCTAGTTAACTATTACTTTGGAATCTCAAGTGCTTAGATGATAGATAACTATCTTACATAAATTGTACTGAGTTGCCTAGATCAGAAATTAATCATCAAATTGCTATTGTGATTGTAGTTTCCTAATCCCTATTTCTCTTGTGAAGTAAGTAGTAATATACTAGGCTAGATCTTAACATTTGCAATTGAAAATAAATCTATTAGACTAGAGATAACCACAACACATGCAAAGATATCTGTTTAGAGGAACTTAGAACTTCACCTACGTTGTCAATCTGCAAGGGTTCCCATAATCCTAGCTTATGGATTTAGACACTCATTATTTTGAAACGAATAAAGGAATTCATAATTGAAGACATTAAAACAATATCATAATAATTAATAAAAAAACCCAAAGTCTATAAAAAAATTATGAACCAAAATTAAGAACAAAGTAATCCCAAGATCATAATCAGAATCTTGGAATCAATATATATTTGTAAGCATATAGAGTGCATAAAATAACTATAAAATGTGAAAAGTATATGTATAGTTTACAAGAAAACCCTAGGAAATAACTCCCGAATGTTGAAGGAAAATCAAGATTGGTGGCCACTTACTAGGCCACCTACGGGAGTAGGTGGCACCTATAGTCCATAGGATATCCACATAGGTGGCCTCCTTTTTCCAGTAGCCCTTGAAATCTCTGGACTTTGGCCCTCTATCTCCTACAGAACGTAGGTGCCCCTTCATAAGTGGTAGAGTCTTTTTCCTTAACTTCTGAGCCATTGGAGTTCTAGTTTTTGACGCCTACTCTGACACATACAAATCATAGGTAGAAACTGCGGGTCTTAGGGTCCTATTTCTGAGGCAAAAAACTTCAACTTTCACTCTCTTATTCCAGAATAGTCCCAAAACCTAGTTTCAAGTAAAAAGATAACAAAACACATCATATCTAACCAAATAACCTAAGTAACTTGCATATTTTCATCGTTTCCAGCGTCGAAAGTTATATAAATACATAGCACATCAAAACCCTCAACTTAGAACATTTGTATGTACTTAGGAAACACAATAACACAAAACAAAACAATGATACTTAACTTGGAGAACTCTAAGCTATCTAGGGTAGCCAATCAACACTTTAGGCTCAAAATATTACCCCCATCTAGTTTATAAATAAAAAACAATTTTCTTTATATAAAGAAAAATAATGTGACATAAGGGAAATAATGTATGGCATGACATTTTCAATCGATAAACATGCATATAAAAGTTACACTACTAATACGAGTCAAAGAGGTATCTTAGCACTCAAGGACATGAATATGTGAGTGAAGACCCGAGCTTATGGGGATGCCCATCCAAGGAATAAGTCCCAACACTCCAAAACCATCCAAGGAGTAGACCACAAGGCCGGCCCTTTGTTTGGGCACATTAAGGGCCTTTTGGTCATTTTTGTAGTAATTGTTGCCCTAGTCCATAAATAGAACATTTAGGTCATTTTCTCATTTATAAATTTCATGATATATTTTGAAAACTCATTGAGAGGTTTTTGTAAAGGTGGAATCCTTGTGGAAAGGTGAAATCCTTGTGTCGTTAACTTGCTTAGAAATGGTGGTTGCTTAGGAGTTCCAATTACGTCGAGGTCTCCGTAAGAGTGTAGGTGTCTTGCATTCATGTTTTTGTGTTTTTATGTTTAATATACAACTTATTTCCTATTACCTCTAGTACATTATATCTCACTATCTATCCTCTTTGTTATAGTCATCTTGTTTTCCATTTTGGTGTTGCTTGTTCATCTCGTGATAGTGGACTGTTTTGTTCCATTTTATGGGCTATTTTAGCACTTCATATATCATTATTGTATCATTTTGTATCATATACATCATTTATTTTGTTCCCACGAAACCAATCTTGGGCTTGTTCACTCAAAAAAATAAAAAACAAGGTGTTGAAAATCTGAAAAACTCAAACATATTAATCTGCCCATGTTTTTTTACTTAGGCCGAAATTTAAAGCCTAGTTTTCTTATGATTTTTGTGTGTTTTGAGTGTTATAGTGTTTTATATTTGTTTCCTAATATTAAAAGAGATGTCCAAGGTCGAAAATCTCATAAAAAGAAGTTATTCTACGGGTTTGGAGTCTTGGCCGAAATGGTGTTGTTGTTTGGCCGAATTTGTATCTAGATTTAGGTGTTGTTTTGATTGTATTTTATGTTTCTTGTGTTGATTTTCTTTATGTCTAACACTACTTGATTCTAACCCAAGTTTTTTAGCCAAAAAAAATTGCAATTTGTTGTGGGAAGAGTGGGCGGTTCTGTTGTTGTTATTGTTGGAGTTCTTGTGTTGTGTTGAAGAAGTATTTTAATGGTTGTTGTTTGATCCAAATTCAAAGGTAAGAGAGTGCAGGATCTTTTTAGTATTGAAACAAATTTCAAGACATTACCAAAGGGGAAAATAACAAAAGACCTTCCAAAAGTCTTCATACCAAAAGGGAGTAAATTCATTTTTTATAGACAAGCCAAAAGAGGAAAGAGGGACAAGACCTCCAAAAGGTTGTCTTTCCATTTTGGTTCAAGTAGGTGAAAGACCTTATGAGTCTCAAAAGTGAAGTCTAGGCCTTGTTTTTCCCATACCTTGGCCGAAATTCTCCCCTTCCATACATGAAATTGAACAACTAGTTTCTTGAAATAAAAATTTTTCAATTTCAACCACATTCCAACGTCCAATATTTAAGTTCCACGTCATCAAAGAGCTCAAGATCGTTGGATATTCTAGTTTCACATTCTCATTTTCATTAGTGTCAATTTTTTTTCTCGTGACAATTAGAAAACTAGTAAATACCTACTATGTTTTAGATAGTGTTTAGTACGTTTTATTTCGTGTTAAGCGTTGTATTGTGTGCTTTTCTCATTTTGAAGTCATAGTATTTCCTTTGGTCAAAGTTCAAACATAATTTATTAAGTTGTTTCAAACAATATTATGCTCTGGTATCGAGCCACAATTGGGACCAAGTAACCTCATTCGAGTATAAGTGAGTTATCAACACTTGTGAGGCCAATAGAATGAATACTACAAAAGTGTGAGCTTGAGAGATTGCGGACTGGTTTACGACAAATTGTGGACTGATTTCTGCTAACTTCTAATGTGTTTGCTATTTTTATGTTATTTATTTAGTACTTCTTGATAGTTACAATGGTGGATGAAGGTTAAATGCCTAGTTGGTTTAAATCCACCATGGTAAAGCTTGATGTTATGGATAGCCACTTGGGATCTTTTAAAGGGAAAATAGAGAGAATGGAAGGACGAAGGGAAAGAATGAAAAGAATAATGGATAGAATGGAAAGAAGAATAGAAAGGAGGGAGAGCTCTATTTGCAAGAAGTTGGATAACTTGATAGAGCATCCAAGATTTCCTAATCCAATTCCCATGAGTAGCCAAGCTCCAAATGAGCTACTAGGTAATCAAACTAACTCTTTCACTCTAGTGAATAAGGCTAATAACAAACTAAGTGTGAATGATAGTTTGTCTTTAGGTGATCCGAATGTGCCTTCATTTGGTGAAGATAATGTGCAACTTAAGATTATGGATACACTAGTTGATACACCTAGTGTTGAACCAATTGTGGCAAGTGATAGTACATTGTCTTATGGAAGTCATTAAAACCAACTTGTGTGTGAAAATGGTGATGTTGAACATGTTGTTCGATTGACTAAGGATGACCGTCTAGCTGTTTTTGTTGTAGATCATGTGAGTATAGAGGGAACATTTGATCGTAATTGCAGTAGTATTGGGTAGGGAAGTGTGTCCCCAACCCTTTCCCATGGACAGTTCACCTATTTGACCCCGGTGATCATTTGAAATACAGTGATGATATCTTTTGTAATGACTTGAATTTCCATGGAATGTATGCTTTTCCTACCTCGGCTTTCAAGCCTATTTGTTGTTCAAACAAGATTCTAAGTTTTCCAATTGATAAGAAACTCTTGTTCCTTGTCATACTTATGTGGGTTGCCTAATTTATTCTTTCTTGGGAAGGTATTCAGGTAAGAGGGATGTTTGGTTGTATGTGAAGTTTGAGCCACCTTGGCAAGATGCTATGATTGATTACACTAATCCTAACCCTCATACCTTAAGTAACTTGTTTTCGTGTCTTTCCTATTATTTTGCATGGTTCAGACTCGAGGATGAATTCTTTCTAAGGAGAGGAGGATGATACGGGTCAAAGAGGCATCTTAGCACTTTAGGACATGAAGACATGAGTAAAGACTCAAGCTTGTGGGGCTTCCATCCAAGGAACAATATTTTAAGTGTTGAAAACAATTACCAACACTCCAAATTCGTCCAAGGAGTAAACTATAAGGCCGCCCCTTTGTTTGGGCTCATTAAGGGCCTTTTGGTCATTTTTGTAATAAGTGTTGCCCTAGTCTATAAATTGAAGATTTAGGTCATTTTGTCATTTAGAACTTTAATGATATATTTTCTAAACTCATTGAGAGTGTTTTGGAAAGGTGGAATCCTTGTGGCAAGGTGGAATCCTTTTTTTGGTAATGTTCTTACAAACAGTGGTTGATTGGGAGTTTCGATTCTCTCGAGTTCTCTGTAAGAGTGTAGGTGTCTTGTATTCATGTTATATGTGTTTTTATATTTAATATACATATTAGTTCCTATAATATGTAGTACATTATGTCTCACTATCTAACCTCTTAGTTATAGTCATTTTGTTTTCCATTTTGGTGTTGCTTGTTAATCTCGTGATAGTGGACAGTTTTGTGCCATTTTGTGGGATGTTTTAGCACTTCATAGATCATTCTTGTATCAACTACCCAGACAAGTAAGCAGCTAGAAATACACCCATGTTCCCTCACAACAAATAAATCCCACTCAATTATATAGAATAATGCATGTCAATGCATGGACGGTCAAGAGGCACTCATGATCGAAAGATATTTTCCACCAATTCATATAAAATAGCATAGTTTTGCCTTTAATTTTTTTACCTTAGTTTTCTGACAGTCAAGTTAGGATCACTATAGGACTTTATTCGGCTTGTAATGTAGGCTTAGGGGTTATATGGTACATATGGATATATTTAGTGACTTAGCCTCCTTGGCAGTACAGTAACATTGAGGTCTACTTCTCAACACGTTTCATTTTTTATTCCTCCCTTATTTATCCTATTTTATTTTTTATCACACATTTAGGTTGAGTGTGGTTTCTTTTATTCTCTCTTTATTTCAAATTTTTCTTTTCTTTTTTTCTTTCACACCCAACCCTATTATCTTTTCTCTTAATTTTCCTTTCTTCATATCTGTTTTACATTATGCACCTCTATGATAGCTGCCCTCAACTTAGGAGATTTTCCTAAGTTGAGGTTCACAATTTCCAAGGAGGATAATGGTTAAAACAAGTTCATTGTAACACAAATGGGAAGGTAAAAGATATAACAATAAAATAGGCTAAATCGAGATCAGGGGATACTTATTCACACCTGGTAGGTCATTTAGGCTTAAAGTGGACTAATATCAAAACAACCTATGATCTTTTCATAACTGACTATAGTACAACCAAAGCAATACTAACCAAGTAAGTTTTGGATTCAACACATAAAGGAAACTAGGCAACATCTCACACACACTTGTCATAGGGTCACATCATAAGTTGCTACTTTTTTGATTCATGCATAAGTTAGAAATTATTATCATGTCCCTAAACCTAACTCCATAACAAGATCCACAATGGTCACACATAAATACATTTTCACAGTTCTAAAACCAAAATGTTTTAGGGGTATCACTTTTTCAAAAGCCAACAACAAAAACATATCAACTGCCCCATATACTCATAAATCTCATAATTACACAAGAATAAGACATAATATGAAACAAAAAATAATATGACACAGATTTTAATCCAGACATGCTGGTTCTAGAACCATACCAAAGCCGAAAGAAAAATCACATGACCCTACCCAGGGCCTTATCATAATGGACGTTCCAAGTTTGGATGGGACCGGAGACCACTCCCTTTACCCAACCTAACCTCTAGTTGCCTGTCCTGAGTTTGCTGAATTTTGAGTGTATAGAAAGATAGCGTAACTATCTAAATTATAGATTCTGGGGTAAGTCTATTTTTTAGACCAACCCAACCCATTCCAACCGTCTGAACCCAACCAATAGCTAAACCATACCAAAAACCATAACCATATGACTTCTATAATAATTAAATATAATCCAAAATTAAAAGAGGATAGAACAACCAACAATACAGTCAATCGGTGTCAGCAGCAATACCAATACAAATACTATGGCTAACAACAATACCGACCCCGCCCACTCCAACTTATAGTAGTTCTACAAAAGCCTCTTACCTACAGAATACCAAAATCCGGTTGGGATATGCCCCCAACCATAGCCAAAACCAATATACATAAATGAACAGAAGTATGAAATAATATCTATGAAATGGAGACTTTTGGAAAGATGGAAACTCACCACCTCAATTGAATTGTTAATCCCGAATGTCCGATAGATAAGAAGGAGAAGTAGAATGGATGGTTCCTGTATCTTGTGGGGATACAGTCGATCGAAGATGGGTTAGAGTTTTAACTCTCGCATGACCTCAGGATAAATATAAAATAATTTCAGCCACTAAGACCAAGTAAATAAACCATAAGCAATACAAAACCCAAATATATATATATAACCATGCCGGGAAAGAAAACCAGGTCAGCATGCATTTAAAATCATTAAATTGGATATGTGTAGCTTAACTATCCTTAACAACCAATGGGCTATATGGGTCCAGTGTAAACTCATGAACGGGCCCCGATGAATGTATCCGCACGAACCAGAGATACCTAAGAGTAAGGGATTCCCAAGTACCGTCACCCTCCATGAGACATATATACAATGTACTTAGAGAATTCCTGTGTACCTTATAGTATAATAAAAGAGTCACCATGCCCTAACCCTCTGTCGATAAATAAGAGTTTCCAGTGGTCGTTAATAGAACTCCCTCCTTTAGAGTTAACTATCACACTCCGCCATTATTGCCCAATTAAAACCTTTTAAAACCAACCAATCCATTATACCATTTATCATTTACCAAGGCTATTAATAGTCATATCGTCATACCAACTATAACTTATAAGTATGGTCCTTAAGCAAACCTTAAGATTTCAAAGGATTCCCGTATAACCATTTACCAAGTTAACTTGGGGGAGTCTCATGCACCCTACAGGTATTCCATTATGATTTCTTGGGGATGTCCTATGTATCCCACAAGTTCTTCATTAATATGTTTACTTGGGGGATTCCATTCTACCCCACAAGGAGTTCAATTAACCATAACCATGACCATCAAATTATTCCAAACCATTTAACCATTTACGGTACCATTACCAAGTTTAAACCATCCAATAGTTCCATTAAAATCAAACAGTGTAGTGAAAATATTCTCATAGGCATTTTATTAAACATATTAGGGAAATAGTATTTCCAAACCCAAAGCCAATTACCAAATAGCTATTCCCATGCAACCAATTATCCAAAACCACCATTAAAGCATCTAAAAGCATACTTAAAGCATGGGAAAACCATAACCAAGCATTTATAACCAAAACCCCCAAATTATATTTTAAAATAAAAAACCATGCAATAATCAAACCATGAAAAAATTGTTTAAAATGATGACTTAAGTTGGATCTAAAAATAAGGGAAGAGAACATGCCTTCAAACAAGAAGATGATGGATAGAAATAACCAACACAAGCTCTAATTCAATCCTTAAGATAAGACCCTAGACTTCCTTTTCACATATATATTAAAGAGAATTGTCGAGTGTTTAAGAGAAGTGTTTAAGTGGTAATGAATAGAATAATAGGGCAAATAACCTCCTAATATGATTATAAGTCATGGGGCCTTATTAAGTTAAGTGGAGAAATGTCCAAATTTTCCTCACTTAAACTCCCAAAATCCCATCAGGTTGGTACAACTATCCATACCAGTCGTACCCTCCAATATTAGAGGTACCCACTACTCGTACACAAGGCCATCTTCCTTGGACCCAACACTGTCCAAGGAATGAATTACACAAAAAAATTTCATATCCAAGTATACGACTAGTACCCATGATCTGTACCTATGGCAGAATCAAATCCAAAGAGTATTGAACACTGACCACCATACGAGTCCATGGTACGACTCATACCCTGGCTTACGGCTCTTAGTGAGCCACTCGTACTCAGATCCAAGTTAAATTACAAAGTCTAAGATTAACTGTTGTAACCAAACAACACATATCCACTAATATGACTCATACCACCTAAGTCATATCCATTCCAGAACCTAAATCCAACTAACTAACCAACATTGGTTAGCATATGACTAACCCATACCATTCCTATCCTAGTGTACGAGTTATTTACCCTAGTCGTATCCTATCTAAAGACAAGAAATCCAGGAAATCTTTTAGGGGATAGAAACCCAGCGTGTTTCAGTCTCCCCCACTACGAACACTGATCCCCGAATAATGGACAAGTTATGGTAACCACAAGCATGATTCATTTGTATTATCAAATATCAATCCAACCTTTAACCAAGTTAGGAAACACAGATGCAATGATATTAATCTTTTCTTTAACAAACTCAAAACAGAATGATGTATTCAAGAACATACCTTTCGCACAAATCCCAAAAGCAGAAAACAAATACAGATACTTGAACTTCATGTCCTCCTCTACTTCTCATGTATCCCCTTCCCCCTTGTAGTTCAGCCATAGAATCTTAACAGAGGCCATATCCTTAGACTGCAACCAACGAACCTGCAAATCTAGTATCTCAATTGGGACCTTTTCATAAGACAGAGAATCCGAGATACCAAAGCCCTTCAAGGGAACAACTGAAGAAGGATCACCAAGACACTTCCTCAATATGGAGACATGAAATACCTGATGAATGGAGATAAAACTACAAGGCAACTCTAATACATAAAAAAAATTACCAACACTCTACAAAATCACATAAGGAAAAACAAACTGGGGACTGAGCTTCCTCTTCTTACCAAACTACATTATTCCCTTCATGGGAGATACCTTTAAGAACACCTTATCCCCAACCTCAAACTCCAAGTCTCTTTGCCTTAAATACACATAGGACTTTCGGTGACTTTGGACAGCCCTAAGTGTATCCCAGGTCAGCTTCACCTTTTACATATCTTGATAATCCAAATATAGAGCAAATATATCTGCCTCACCATGCTCAAACCATCCAATAGGAGATCTACACCTCCTACCATAGAATGCCTCAAAAGGTGTTTTACCAATACTAAAATTATAGCTATTATTGTAGGCAAACTCTACCAAAGGCAGATGCTCAACCCAATTGCCACCATAATCAATCACACATTCTTGAAGAATATCCTCCAATGTCGGAATTGTCCTTCCCATGTGCCCATCTGTTTGAGGATGAAAAGCAGCACTCAGACCCATCTTAGTACCTAATCCCTTCTGAAAAGACCACCAGAAATGAGATGAAAATTATGCACCACAATCAGAGATAATCAAAATTGGTACCCCATGCAGCTTTACAACCTCCTAAAGATAAAACATTACATAATCCTTCGCCAAAAAGGTAGTCCTCATTGGAAAAAAAGTGAGCAGACTTCATTATCCTATCCATGATGAAGAAAATCTAATCGAATTAGTTCTGTGACCGAGGAAGACCGTTAACAAAATCCATATAGATTACCTCCCATTTCTACTTAGGCAAATCAATTTATTTATACTACCCTCAAGGCCTCATTTGCTCAACTTTAACTTGTTGACACACCATGTACTTGTCTATAAAATTAGCCACGTCCATTTTTATACCATTCATCCAATATATCTCTTTAAGATCATTACACATTTTTGTTGAACTGGGAAGAACAACATATCGTGATTTATGCACCTCAACCAAGATCGTAGGTCGCAACCAATCGATGTTAGAAACAAACAACCTCCCTTGGTACCATAAAGTACCATCATCACTAATCTCAAATACCATTACCTTTTGTATACCTAAATTACTCTTGATTTTCATCAAAATAGGATGTAGCACTACTTTTTCCTTAATATCTGCACCGAGAGATGATCTAAAAATTTCCTGTACCAACACACCACTATCCTCAAAGTCTGAGAGATGAACTCTAAGATTAGCTAAATGGTTAATATTCTTCTCCAATTCCCGCTTCTCCTTATCCACATGAGCTATACTCCAAATGGATAACTTTTTACGAGCATCAGCAAAAACATTAGCCCTACTATGATGATAGTGAAGGCTCATATCATAATCATTAAAAAGCTCCAACCATTTCTTCTGCCTGAGATTTAGCTCCTTTTGAGTGAATATATACTATAGACTTTTATAATAAGAAAAGATGTCTAAGTGCACTACAAATAAATAATGCCACCATATTTTTAAAGCAAAAACCACCGCCAACAGCTCCAAGTCATGAGTAGAATAATTTCTCTCATGCACTGGCAACTGCCTGGAAGAATAGGTAATCACCTACCCATGATGCATCAAAAAACAACCAAGTCCCACCCTAGATGCATCACAATAAACCACAAACCCCTCATTACCTTTAGGCAATGTCAAAATAGGAGCCGAAGTTAGCTTATCCTTAAGCTTCTGAAAACTCCATTATATGCTTTCGACTAAGAAAATTTTACCTTGTTCTGACCTAACTTAGTCAAAGAGTTGATATCGAAGAAAAGCTTTCCAAACACCTCCCATAATACCCAACCAAACCAAATAAACTTTGAACGTCAGTTGTAGTCATGGGTCTAGGCCACCTTTTAACCTCCACAACCTTTTAAGGATCCACCCTGATCCCCTCATTAGAAATAATATAACCCAAGAAAGTTACAATATTCAAACAAAACGCACACATAGGGAACTTGGCATCCAACTGTTGTTCCTTCAAGGTGTGTAACACCACACAGAGGTGATTGGCATGGTCCACCTCACTTTTAGAATAGACCAAGATTTCATCAATGAACATAATGAACTGCTAGAAAATCCTATTCATTAAGTCCATAAATATCGCTGGGGCATTAGTAAAGACAACATACATAACCAAGAATTCAAAGTGCCCATACCGAGTAAGAAAAGCCATTTCAGGGATATCATCCTCCCTAATCTTAAGCTAATGATACCCAGACTGAACGTCTATCTTAGAAAAGAACTTGGCACCTTGCAACTAATCAAACAAGGCATCGATCCTCGGAAGATGATACTTGTTCTTGACTATTACCTTATTCAACTGCAGATAGTCCATGTATATTCGAATGGAACCATCCTTCTAGTGCACGAACAATACTGGTGCACCGCACGAGGATATACTAGGATAAATAAACCCCATATCTAGAATATCCTTATGTTGCTTCTTGAGTTCCCTCATCTCAGCCAGAGCCATTCTATAAAGAGTAGAAGAGCATCCCCAAAAAAATCAATACCAAACTCAATTTATCTATTCAGAGGGACACTAGGAAGATCATCTGAAAAGACTTCAGGAAACTCATTAACCACTGGAACCAAGTGGAAAGAAGGATCCTCCAAGTTTGAATCTTTAACCAGTACCAAATGGTATAGACACCCTTTGGAGATTAATCTCCGAGCTCTAAAATAAGAAATAAACCTCCCCCTAGGATCTAGGGAACCACCCTCCCACTCGATAATAGGTTCATAAGAAAACCTAAAGACAACCTTATGGTCCTGATAATCTAAGGCTACATAACAAGAGTGTAATAAATCCCTCACCAGAATAACATCAAAATCCACCATATCCAGCTCAAACAAATCTACCAAGGTCTGTTTGCTACCAACAGATACCACACACCCCAAATAGACTGTTTTAGTACTAATCAAGTCACCTACCAGTGTAGAAATAGAAAAAGGATCTGAAATAACCTTAGGATCAAAACTAAAAAACACAGCCACGTAAAGAGTCACAAACAAAATAGTATACCCCGAATCAAAAAGACAATACATATCATGACAAAAGAGTTGTAGCATACCAATAACAACATCAAGTGATGCCTCTGATTCCTATCAAGATGTAAGCGCACACAACCTATTCTGGCCAGTGCTGGTACAAAAATAGAAGCAAACGCAGAAGTAACACCACTAGCTATAGGAGTAGAAGATAAAGCAACTGGAGCTTTAACTGCTCTTGAAGCACCCTTACCAACCAGACAATTTTTTTTATATGGCCTGGTTGACCATTATTAAAACATTTTTCCTTACTTTCATAACAAAAGCCTTGATGAAGATGACCACAAAAATAGAAAAGAGGACATGCAGGAGCTAATTATGCCTTACTCACTTGAGATTTGGAACCTTGTTCCTAGAAATTATCACAACTTTACTGACGCCTATCACCTAACTGCTTGGGTAAGGATAGATAGTAGTAGAGAAGGAACCAGAACTCTCCCACTTCTTTTTTAGCCATTTACTACCTTTCCAATAACCCTACTATTGAGCATCACCCTTCTCAGAGATCCTACTCTTTTTACCATGCATTTTCTTAAACTCTGCCTGTTTACTCTTTTTATCCTCTACCTACTACATGTGGACAACTAACCTCAAAATATCCATATTCTTAATCAACAAAGCAGTCTTACTTTCAGGGATAAATTCTTGAGACAGCCCACAAGTGAACTTTCTCATCCTCGCCCTTATATCAGCCACCAAATTTGGAGCATACCTTGACAGTTGATGAAACTTCAAGGCATATTACTCGACAGACATTCTTCCCTACTTAATTTTCACAAACTATTCTATCTTCGCTTCTCTTAGCTCTTAAGGAAATAAGTGATCCAAAAAAGCATTAGAAAAGGCCTCACAAAAGGACAACTCATCAACATCGCCTATATTCTTATCCCATTCCCCATACCATTAGTACATAGTATCATTGAGATAATAAGCTACAAAATTTACCCCTTCCACATTAGTGGATTGCATCACTCTAAATATCTTCTCTATTTTATCCATAAAACCCTAAGAATCCTCTTCTACCTTTACACCAGTAAATATAGGAGAATTAATCTTCATAAATTGGCCAACCCTTGTGGCCTCAAAAGATAAAACTCCAGATATATCTCCCTTATCCTAGGCAACAACCAACTGAGTAATAGTATAAATCGAATGACAAAACAACACATTAGTCACCTCACCTTAGGAAGGACTAGTAGCAACTAGGGGAACCACAGAACAATTAGGGATAGGACCTTGAGATCGAGTACAAACTTCAGGAGTAGGATGTACTCAATCAATACCATCCTTAGATGGGATAGAAGGATTTTCTTGTGTTCCACATCATTGAAGCATGATCTAAAAAAGCGAACAAACTGGGATTAGAGGAAATTCCAAGACTTAGTCTCCAAGCTTGAAAACGGAATGCCAAGAAAGTGAAGCATTGCTAAATTTCCTATAGCCTCTCTCTTATAAGTGTGTTGTGTTACACTCCATAAAAAAGACTCTACTAGACATCACTTTGGGGACTCCCAATCAAGAATAAACCTAAACCTCTAATACTAACTTGACACAACCCATCCTAGGGCCTTATTATAATGGGTTTCCCAAGTCCGATCGGGACTGGAGACCACCCTTGTTACCCAACCCAACCTCCAGCTACCTTTCCTGAATTGGTTAAATTTCAAGCATATAAAAAGATAGAGTAACTACCCACATTACAGACTCTGCGATAAGTCTATTTCAAAGATAGATCCAACCCAGTTCAACCTTCTAAACCCAACCATTAGCCAAACCATAACCATATGAGGTTCATAATAATTAAATATAATCCCAAAAAAAAAGAGGATCGAACAATCAACAATATGGTCAATCGGTGTCAACCCAATACCAATAGAAATATTATAGCCAAAACTAATATCCATAAATGAACCAAAGTATGTAACAACATCTATGAAATAGAGCCTTACGGAAAAACGAAAACTCATTATTTCAATCCAGTAGCTTATCTTGAATGTCTGATAGCTAAGAAGGAGGAGTAGAACTATCGGTTCCTGCATAATATGGGGATATAGTCGCCCAAAGATGAGTTAGAATATGAACGCTAGCATGAACTCAGGATAAAAACATAATAATGTCAACCTGTAAAACCAAGTAAACCAATAATATATATACAAATCATACATATATATATAATCAGACTAGGAAAGAAAACTGGGTTTAGCATGCATTTAAAATAATTCACCTAGGTATGTCTAGCTTAACTATCCTCAACCACCCACAGATAATATGGGTCCAGTGTAATTCCTAAACAGGCCCTAATATCTGTAGCCGCACAAACTAAAGATAGCATAAGAGTAAGGGATTCCCAAGTACCCTTACCCTCCATGATACATCTGTATAATGTACTTAGAGGATTTTCACGTACCTCATAGTATCTTAAAAGGGTGGCAATGACCTAGCCCTTATGTTGGCAAACATGAGTTTACAGTGTTCATTTATTGAACACCCACTCTCACGGTTAGCTATCACACCCCATCATTATTGCCCAATAAAAACCATTTCTAACCAATTAATCTGTTATACCATTTATTATTTACCAATGCTATTAATAGTGGTATCGTCACACCGACTATATCATGCAAGTTTTGTCTGTAGACAAACTTTATAAAGATAAGGGGTTCCTGTGTACCCATTTACCAAGTTATCTTGAGAGAGGCCTATGTACCCCACAAATATTCCATTATATTTGCTTGGCGAAGTCCCATGTACCCCACAAATTGTTCATTAACATATTTACTTGGGGGATTCTATTATACCCCATAAGGAGTTCAATTAACCATAACCAAGACCACCAAACTATTCTATTTATCCATTCAAAACCATTTAACCATTTAGGGTACCATTATAAAGTTTAAACTATGCAATAGGTTCATTAAAATCAAATAATGTACTGAAATCATTCTCATAGGAATTTTATCAAACATATTGCGGGTATAGTATTCCCAAAACCAAAGCCAATTATAATATAGCCATTCCCATGCATCCAATTATCCAAAACCACCATTAAAGCATCTAAAAGCATAATTAAAACAAGTGAAAACCATAACCAAGTATTTATAACAAAAACCCCCTAATTATATTTGAAAATCCAAAACCATGGAATAATCAAATTATGAAAACATTTTTTAAAACCATGCCTTTAGTTGGAACTAACAATAAGGGAAGAGAACATGCCTTAAAGTAAGAAGATGATGGAGAGAAATCACCAACACAAACTCTAAACTAATCCTTAAGATGAAACACTAACCTTCCTATACCCAAAGGCCTTAGAGAGAATCGTAGAGAGTTTAAGAGAAGTTTCTAAGTGTTAATGAATAGAATAATAGGGCAAATAAACTCTGAATAGGAATATAAGTCATGGGGACTTATTATATTAATTAGGGAAATGTCCACATTGCCCTCACTTAAACTCCAAAAATTCTCGCCAGGTAGGTATGACTATCCAAACAAGTCATACCCTCTAATAGGAGTAGAACCCGTCACTCATACCCAGGCTATCTCCCTTATGCAGAACACTGTAAAGGTATGACTCACCTCTAACTATGTCATATCTAAGTTATGACTATTACCCATTATTCGTACCTTTGGCAGAATAGAATCCCAGGAGAATTGAATATTGACCAACATATGAGTGAATGGTATGACTCGTACCCTGGCTTGTGGCTCTTGATGAGCCACCCGTACTCATATCAAACTTAAATTACCAAGACTAAGATTAATTTAAGTAACCAAACAACTTGTACAATCCAATATGACTTGTACCACCCAAGTTGTATCCTTTCTAGAACCCAAATCTAACCCACCAACTAACACTAGTCAGCAAATGACTAACCCATAGCACTCGTATACCTATGTTTGAGTCATTCCCCTAGTCGTATCCTGTCCAGAGACCAAAAATCTAAGAAATTTTCAATGAACCAGAAACCTAGGGTGTTTCAGGAAAAAAATCATTACAAAAAAAATGGCAGATATATTATACCCCACCCTTAACTTAATTATTATGCACTATTACTAATACATATACACAATGTAAAGTAAGGGAATAAGGACATACCTGGGACACACTAGGCATTCATGCTTGGATCATTCCCATGAGAAGGTATCTCGAATGTAGAGGTAGTGGTAGTAGTGGTGCACTACTAAAGGATGAACCTATAGCAATCGTAATAAACCTCTACTTATCAATAAAGTCAGTCTCCCTGACTTCTCTCTTACTCTTATGTTCCCTTCTAGGGGATTATCTCCTCATCCTTTATGAAAAAATCCAAACATCTAAGTCTACATAGAGGTGCCGGTTGAGCAACTGGAGGTTTAACTAGAGGGATAGATAAAATAGTTTTTCTTGTAAGAGAGCATATTTCTACTTGCAGTATGAACACCTCTTCTCTAAATCTCACCCAGGTCGGGTGCCTCAATATCACTGAATTGAGTTGACACTCGGCCCTCAAAATTCTCTATACAGACACGTACCTTTTCTTAAAACTCTAATATCTCAAATTTGTATGTAGCCTATAATATAGTTTTTGTTGCCTCAAGTGTCATCCAGACCTAAGGCCATATCTTCCCATACAATGATGCCACCTCAACCTCAACATTCTCTATCTGGGTGGTGGTAACTCTCTAAATCTCTACTAAGATATGCAAGAACTTATGTGATACAAGAACCATACTTGTAGTAGCAGCTACTAAAGAGGGGTGAGGGGGCAATGTAGATGTCCCAACTAGCTTCGGGTATGGAGATGGAACTGATAATACTGTGGTATGCGTTACCTCATACTATGTACTCATCTTGAGGGCCTCTCTCTGCTCTTCAATCATAAAATCCATGTTAACCCTTGCATCAACTCCCACTATATTAGTAGGCTATGCAGGGGCTGATACACCCATAAACTTGGCTAGAATCACTATCTGAGGCATATGAGATCTCCGTACAAGGACTAGGTTAGTCGAATATTTGATCATACAAGTCCAGGCCATGAAAATTACCTTTACTCTTACATCAACACCCAGAATGTCTAGCACACCATCCTCATTACATAACAACTATACCAAGTAAGTAAGTGAAGTGGGGTAGTCTTCTTAAATGCCCACTCATGTATCTCATATTTGATGATGGTCACAAAATCAATATCATAACCAGCAGTCATGCTCACAATCTATTTTGCACCATCCTAAGAAACTAAGTTATCTTTTGCAGTTGGGAAAAATAGATTTCTTTGTAGTTAAATTCAATGTTGCCTTCTTAATCAAAGTTGGCCCATCGACCCAAGAGGCATCCATACCAAGAGATGATATATAACAGGCAATTCATCTCGCAAGACCTACTTATCACTCTTGTATTCCATCTCTCACATTACGTATCTGTCATGCATCAATCTCAAATAGTAATGATACTCTATTGTAGACATAGAAGTTTCATAATCTGGGAAAAAATAAACTCGGTGGATGACCATAGGTAAAATATCAACTCTGACCCCTCTCATAAATACCTACTTTAAGTATTGTTGTTCTGCATGCGTACCACCTCTAAGCATAATAAAAGATGTGATGGCATGGTAGGAGGCATAAAACTCCCACACCAATGTCTAGTTTTATGAACCTAGGGGTCTGGTCATCCACCCTAGCTAACAATGGTGCTCCATATAACCTACACAAATGTAGTCCTACTGCCAGTGAAATGCTAGGAGAAAAAGATTCTATATGCATGATTTGGTAAGATGAAATATTTAAACCTGACTTTGAATATTTAGACAAATTCTGGACTAGCCCAGAAAATTCTATTAAAAGAGAATGATATAAGCAAAGATACTCATTAAAAGAAACATATTCCTTTAGAGAAAAATTGTGCAATGATATGAAAAGATTAAGATGTAACATTGAATTTTTTAATTGGTTTGAAATTACATGAAATTAGATGATCGAAATGAATCATTAAACATGATTTCTAATAAATGTTACACTAATGATAAAGTAGTAGAATTAGTAATTCCTCCATTAGAAGAAGTTAGCCTATCTGTAGATGGCATAGTTGTTGCTTGTTCACCCTTTAAATTAGATATAGTAGATACTAAAGGTTATTATAAAATAAGGATATAAATCGAATACTTCAACAAGATACCAAGTGTTTGTGTCAAAAATATAGTGAAGGTATAGAAAAAGCAAAGAAAAACTCAAAATTTGAAAGATTCAAATTTTCCCTCAATTTTAAATCCCAATAAATTACAAATAGTCCCAACAAAGTCCAAAATGCACAAATACTATTAGAATCATTTTTATCAATACAAACTAGCATGCAAACTTTTTGGATTCTCCACCTATTCAATTTTCAGCATCTGTTTAGGGAATGACCTTAGAGTTTAATTCGAGAACAATATCCCATATTAGGATATTCAAGCTTATTCGATGCTCCTATATAAAAGTTTATTAATTTATACATATTTAGCATGGAAATTAACATATCAACTCAAACATTTCAAGTTTATCACAAGATAATACTATTAGGATGCCAAAATATTACCTTTACTTTGAAGAACTAGAAGTGAAATATGAAAAAGTAAAGTGAAACCCTGGCTTGGATATGTACTTAGTGTGTTTGGAAAAAATGGTACCGAGATCAAGTTATGTTTTAGCCTTTTCTCAAGTATAGGAAAGTGGGATATTTTAATTTTAAGAGGAAAGAAGGAAATTTTGAGTTTAGAGGGGTTAAAATAGGCCAAATGGGGTTTAAAGAGGCTAGGGAGGTCAGTTTAGGGAAACATAGGGTCGGGGTAAGCCAGAATTTTAAACAAAATTGGGCCCAAAAATTGGCCACTTATGACGCCAACTATAGATCGTAGGTGTAACCTACAGGCCGTAAGTGGCACCTACGGGTGTACATGTCAAGCTGTAGGTGGGCCCAAGTTTTTACCCTATTTCCTACTCTCTGGACTTTGCATTCTAATACTGATTGTCCTACTTACAAATTAATAAGTGGTATTTACGACCTCATAATCATGTTCACAAGTTCAAGTTCAAAATATTTCCCAAAAATCATAAAAATTTCCTTTTTATTATTTAATACACAAATTACCTAGCCCATGTGGGGATTATAACCTTCATGAGTTGGTCACACGGTACCCTTACCTATAATATTGTTCATAAAATAGTGAATTATCATGTATTGGGTCATTTCTCATGCTACTGAACCTATAAAAATGAAAAAAAAATGAACACTAAAGTAGCAGGTTGCCTCCTACCCAGCACTAGATTAAACATTGTGGTATGATGTGGTTAAGTTGGTTTCTTAGTCTTCACCAACAAGCCCATGGGTTACCTTCTATTCAACACTTGATATAACATCATAGCACAACATGGGTAACAGGACTACTTAGAATTCATCAAGATTCCCAAAGGAATAACCTCCAAGATCATCAATACAATGAATAACTGACACCACCCTTATGTCGGTTAGTTGCTTTATAGTTTATAGGATATTGAATATGGCTTCACCATTAATTACTCAAAAAATGAGCTTTTCTTTCTCTATATCAATGATTACTCTACCAGTGACCATGAATGGTCTTCCCAATATGATGGACACTTTGAAGTAAACCTCACAATTTATAATGCGAAAGTCATCCAAAGAAATAAAGTTATCAACTTTAACCAATGCATCAAAAGATATGCCCACGGTTTTCTTTACTATGTGGTCGGCCATCAACAACTACATAATAGTCGGCTCTTGAGGGTTCAAACCCAACTACTTAAGCATAGCTAGCAATATCAAATTTATGTTGGATCCCAAGTCATATAATGCTTAGGCAAATTTAGATGTCCTTATGGTACATGGGATCATGAATACTCTGGGATTACCTTTTTTAGGGACAGAGACTTAGAAGTGATGGCCCTTTAATAGTAAAATCCACCAATGTCCTAAAAACTAGCTGTTAGCTTCTTTGTCACCAATTCTTTCATAAACTTGTCATACCCAAGTATCTGCTCCAAAGCCTCAAGTAGAGGGATGTTAAAACTTAGATCTTTCAGAATCTTAATGAATTTCATACAATTTCCTTTATCTTGCATCTATTTCAGTCCCTAAGGAAAAGTTAGAGTTATCATGGAATTTGTTTCACTGTGGACTCATCGACTTTGCCCTTGTCTTTATCCTCACCAAGACTAACATCAACACTTGTTACTTTGTTTGACTCCATAACATGTGTCTCATCAAACTAGTGCTACTATTCTTAATCCTATCCATAGTAAGAAATGGGGGATCAATAGTAGAATTAAGTGGTAATAGCGAGACAATTACCACCGTTCTTTGGATTTTGAATCATGTTACTAGGAAGGGAACTCGGTTGCCTCTAATTTAAAGTAGGAGACATATGCCCAAACTATCTCTCCAACTACTTGACTACAGTCGCATAAGATTAAACCTTCCAGGTCAAACTTGAGATATCAACCTTAATCTCCTTAAGGCATGTTTCCTACTTTTCTTAACCCTTCACCAGTTTGGACAATAATGCCTCCATTCTCGATTTAGTATCACAATTTCTCGATAGAATATACTTGTCATTCTTCTCCTTGTAGTCATCCTTTATCCTCCAGTCACCATCATTCTCCCTAATGCAGTCTCTATATGTATCTGTAAAATAGTTTCTACCTTTGTTTCCTTGATCTTTTAATCAAAAACCCGCCAATTTATAATCAATATATTTAGACTCCTTTTCTAAGTTAAACTCATATTCTCTAGAGGTTAAACCCTGTGCACCTACTATGTTCTTAGAATTAGGAAAAATGTCATTTCATGGTCAAAAGAGGCATTATAATTTGTGATAATATATTGAGTAAGGGCATCCAAGTAAATCAAGAAAAGATAGAAGAGATTACTAGATTACCTCCCCTCATTTTGGTAAAAGGTGTTAGAATTTTTGTTGGACACGACAAGTTCTAAAGGTATTTCATCAATTTTTTGTAAAATATTGCTCATCCTTTGTGAAAACTCCTCAAAAATAAAGTGAAGTTTGAATTTAATGGTGATATTTAGACTTTTTTTTGTATGTATCTCTATTAATTAGTGTTAAGAAATGAATGTAAACTTCCTATTGAGTTAAATAACAAAGCATTGTAGGCCCTATATAAGTTGAACATAAGTTTGATAGATGCATCCAAGTCAAGAGATCACTAATTACATATGTTTAAAGACTTCAAACCAAGGAATATGAGAACTCAGTGTTATACAAGGAGAAAATGAAGAAATCGAACAATTCTAATATCATATAAAGAGAGTTTTGTATGGAAGATGGTGTGATACTCTTCAATTCAAGGTTGAAGCTCATTGTGGGCAAGCTTAAATTGAAGTAGGCCCATTTGTGATCACAAATGTTAATTCGATTGGGGCTATTGGATTGAAGGATCATAAGAAAATAAGGTTCACAGTGAATGGACAAAGAATGAAACACTATCATGTGGGTGGACCCGTAGTGGATAAGGTTTATTTTCTCTACTGTAAAGGTGCCTATTAATGAGAATGAACATCGTGCCATGATAATAACCAAGGAACTTCTTGGGAGGATACCCAATGTTCATTTTGGTTATTTTATACTTGTTTGGTTATTATTTGTAGTTTATATGGTTTAAATTAAGGTGAAAATCCTATGTTGGGGGCTTATGGATAAGTGTTAGTGCCAAACACACTACCCTGCTATGGAAAATCCTCTTGTGAGCGAGTGCATTTCAAGCAACTGCATGCGCATGCTGCCGCAGAGGTGGCTTAAAATATTTAGTGAAAAACTACCTTAGGAGTATTTGCCACCAACAGTAAGGCATATTAGTTTATTGATGTAAGTTGTCTACTTGTGTATCCCCTGCGCCTGCGTGCGTAGGCTATTGCAGTCGGCTGTATTTTTATTTATAAGTTAAATGTTTTTAGTATTACCTGACCCGGGTAAGCCCAAATTCTATTTTAATTCAATAATTTGACCTATATGGACTTACAACTGTCATTGTTTTTTCCTCAATGATTAACTATCGGTCTTGGCCTAGCTAGCTCTTCCTACTAAGCTAACTGCTGAACTTTAGCCCCTACTCTCTGGTTCGCTACATCTGCTAACAATTGCTTCATTTGTCTATTAGCAATATTCTAATTCACCTAGAGTAGGGGAGGTATCATATTAGGATCATCTGGAACCCCGTTAATATGGCCCACACATAATAGTTTTATCCTGGTACAATTAGGGTGTAAGATCCTCTCTAGGTTGGGATTAAGTTGGAGTAAGGGGTTGCCTTCACTCCTAGTGTTAAGCATACACCGGCGTACACCCCAATAAGCATAAAAAATGAAAATCTAAAAACTTCAGCAAGTTCAATCAACCACTCAACACCAGTTCCTCCGACAACATTGCCAAAATTTTGATCAACACCTAAATTACACTAAAAATAGAAGCTAAAGAGGTCGCTTTCAAGTAAAGTACTCAGGTTGGGGTCGAACCCACAGGATGTGGACTTGTCTCTTTTATTTGCTGGAATCACTGAGAAGTACTAAAAGTAAAAGATGGTTTAAACTAGTAATCTCGAATAAGTAACAGAGCTCAAATTTTATTGAAATCAGTTAGAGACAAACACTAGGACTGTTTTCCCCCTGTCTTCTCAACTGATAAGGTTTACTATGCTTTGTTGAACTAACTCTATATCTTGCATGTTGAATCTGAAAAGTTATGTACTATCAACTATCTTGTGGACTCATTGACAGATTTCACCCTTTACCTTTTGAGTCTCAGGATGTTGCATTACTAAACCTTATCCAAGATCCCAGTTAACTATTACCTTTTAATTCTACAGCTATCATATGATAGATAGTTTTCATACATAGATTATAATAATTTTTCTATATCAATAACTAATATTCAGATTACTATTATAATTATTTTTTCTTAATACCTGCCCCTCTTGTGAAGTAAGTAGTAATATACAAGGCAAGATCTTAATGTTTCCAACCTCAAAGAAATCTATTAAGCTAAAGATAACCACAATACATGGAAAGATATCAGTTTATAACAACTTACCACTTCCCCTACTTCATCAATCTACCAGG
The DNA here is from genome assembly GCF_002878395.1 of Capsicum annuum. Taxonomy (NCBI): domain Eukaryota; kingdom Viridiplantae; phylum Streptophyta; class Magnoliopsida; order Solanales; family Solanaceae; genus Capsicum; species Capsicum annuum. The sequence continues at coordinate 744,488 of NW_025835334.1, forward strand.
GTTTCCACAATCCTAGCTAAGGGATTTAGCTGCCTATTGATGTGTAACAAACAAAGGAATTCATAATTGAAGGAATTCAAACAATATCATAATAATCTATGAACAAAACCTAAAGTCTATAACTAAATTATTAACCAAAACCTAGAACAAAATAATCCTAAGGTAAAATCTGAATGTTGGAATCAAATATATGTTTGCTAGTATATAAAGTGTGTAAACTAGAAAAATGTAAAAAATGGTATATATAGGTTACAAGAAAACCCTAGGAAACAACTCCTAAATGAAGAAGGAAAATTAAGGTCGATGGCCACCTACGAGTCGTAGTGGCACCTACAGTACTTAGGATGTCAATGTAGGTGGCCCTCTTTCTCTAGAAGCTTCTAAAATATTTGACCTTTGGCTCTCAACATGATACTCTATATCCTATGGACTATAGGTGACACCTATGGACTATACGTTCCCCTCCATAAGTGAAAGTGTCTTTTTTCTATACTTCTGAGCCTCTAGACTTTCATTTTCTGATAGGCAGCACATATGGATGGTAAATGCCTACTTTTAAGGCCAAAATCTTCAAATTTCACTTTTTCTCCAGAATAGTCCTAAAACCTGGTTTCCTGCAAAAACAAAACAAAAACACATCATATCTAACAAAAAAAAACTAAGTAACATGCATATTTTCATCATTTTAAGCATCGAAAGAACAATAAATCCATAGCATATCAGTCATCACTTTAGCCATATTCTCATCTCTTTTTTCCTATTTTTCCTTTGTTCTTAACTTATAAAAGATGCAGAGGGAGCCCCAATGTCCACCTCGATATCAGTTTGATGTTAGACTCTACTTTGCTTTATCACTTGATCTAGTAAAGTCACTACAACACCATAATATTGGTTATGATAGACCATTTAGTTGCATTATCAGCATTAGTCTTTTCCAATTAATCCAATTCCCTATTGAAGATTCAAAGAAGCATTTTAGCTGAGACCTCATAATTTGGGCATTTTAATAGCTTTTTGTTCAATCTTTGCAAAACCTCATGTAATGGTTCACCATTAAGTTTGAAAAAGTTAATGATTTTATCCCCTTGTTGCAATAATCTAGATAGAGAAAAGAATAGATCCAAAAATGCATTGGCTAATTCAACCCATGAGGTAATAAGTTCTCCGGGTAACTCTTGCCTCCACAAAGATGGTTCTCCCATTAATAAGATTGGGAAAAGACATAAGCAAATTAATTCTGAAGTTTTGTGGGCGATATTAAATAGAAGACACACATCAATCAAATTTGTCAAATATAGGTTGGAATCTTCATGGTCTTGACCCCTAAATAATCCATTTATTTATAGCGAATAAATCATCACGCTAGTAATGTGAAACACTCCACTTCTTATCGTTGGTGGTATAGAAATGGTACTAGCCAACCCATATTTCTAAGGTGATTGGTGTTCTCGAGATACCCATCAAAATTAGCAGTAGTGCAACCATTTTGACATATGGTATGGTGTAAACTATGGTCGTCACTTGAGATAGAACAAAAAAACATATAAGGTAAAATAAACATTACATCTAACTCAAGGTGACTAGTAACACTAAAAGGAATAAAAACTATGTTTCACTCATTGACAATGGCACCAAAATTTGATGGCACTCAAATTATACCTAAAAGGTATAAGCGATCCTTGTCAATAAAATTAATCCAATAAGAATTAGTATCAAATACGTACAAAATAAGAACACAGAATTCAATCTCAAGTATTAGGAAAGACTATAAGTTGGCTTATAATTCTAAATAAATCAAGCAAGAAAGTAAAATGGGGGTTTATCTTGAACATTTTATAGTTAACAATTTTTTCATTATAGAATGCAGATTAAAAGCTCAAATGACTAGAGTTAAAACCAAATATGGAATGAAAATTGGGATTATGCTATCATAAGTGTAGGTTCATACATAGGTAATGGAACATTTGCCTAGATTTAGCTTAGAGTGGTGGATAGGCTATTTTTTAGGTATTTAGTGCCAATTTGTCAATCAAACACAAAAAACACACGAATAGATTCTTTCAAAAACCTCACAAGTGTTGTTATTTGAGAAATTTGTAACCTCAATTCATTTCTCTCATATAAGAGATACTATTAAATGATGTGAATCAAGTTATTAGTCACTCCAATTCGTCAATCTCATCCTCTTTGTTAAGGATAATAAGGGTTCAAGGGTACACTAGAGTTTTCAACCTCTAATTATCAATTAAAAACATAAAATCAAAGTAAAACCCATGTTAATTAGCTAATAATAAAGATAAATAAACAACACTCATACAATTATCACAACTTATTAAAGCATAACCCCAACACTCATACAATTGATCAATGGTTAAAAATGATAATTCAAACTTAAAATGTGCCTACAAGTCATTAATTTGCCAACTTATCAATTTTTAGGAGAAGTTACATAATTTTTTATCCCTTGAGTATCTGGAGTTTCTTATAATTCCTATAATATGATAGTTATTTATATGTATTATTGGGGGTCGCATGCAGATGTAGACCTTTAGGTTCACCTACTATAACTTAGGCTTAGTTTTTCAGGCCTTTTTGGATAAGTTTATGTTGTATAGTCTGAGATATTAGATGTGTGATGAATTTTGTCACTTAGAGCACATCTACATGACTATACTAAGTTTGAAGCTTGTTTTCACACTTTATCCAAATATTCAACTTCTAGTATCTCCACCATGTTTATGCAAATTTAGAAGTTTGTGAAGGTACTAATGGTACTTATCAGTTGGCTAAGACTTACATGGTATCTAGGACTTATTTCCAAAGTGTTATTAAGCATTCCAAGATGACCCAATCTATCATTCAGGCTACTCAAGGAGGCACCAAGAAGGTGCATCATTATGGTGAGTTTAGTAGGCATCCACTTTTAGGTAGAGATTTCTCTGGTAGAGGCTCCCATGGTTATCATGGTAGGTCAATTCAGGATAATTTGCTAATATTAGGTGGTAGAAGTTCAAGTTTAATTACTTTAAGTGTCCATACATTGGTCTAGGGTAGTCATTTTATGTATATTGTAACTCTTCATATTGCGTAAGGTCATAGAGAATATTTTGTATATGACGAGTTTAGCCACATGGAAAAGGATTTTCCTATATATGTTTTTAGACCTACTCTTATATTTGTAATAAGAGGTAGTTCATAAGGTGATAGAGGTGTAGATAGAGAAGCTAAAGGTAAAGGTAAATATAGATGTGCTCTATAGGTGCTCGTATAGGTAGTCGCAGGATTACTCAATTTTAGAGCAGATATGGTGAGTTCTACTTTATACTTGATATACATAAGGTATATGCCTTTGATGTTAGATATCAACTTACTTTTCTATAAATTTTCATATTATTTCACCCTAGCTGTACTTTTATTTTTATGTCTACAAATTTTGAGTCTATTTTTTATGTTGTATGTGAGCCTCTTGATATGCCTCTTCATGTTTCTACCTTGGTAGGAGATTCTATTATGTTGGATCATGTGTACATATCTTGTACGATTACCATTGTGAGTCATGGGACCTAGGTAGACTTGATTTTCCTAGATTTTGCTAATTCTGATAATATTCTTTATATGGATTGGTTAGCTCCATATCATGCTATTTTAGATAGTTATCACAAGACTATCACCACAGCTACATCATGAGTTCCAAGGTTATCTTAGAAGGGTACACTAAATTTAGGTCTAAATAGGGGTATATCCTTTCTACAATCTCAACTCATAATAGAGATAAGGTGTTTGACTTATTTAGCTTATATTTATGATATGAATATTTCCCCACCACCGCTTATGAATTTTGTTTGAGTTGTTCATGACTGTAAGGATATTATTTTTGTGGATTTTCCTGCTCTGCCTCTGGATCATGATACTGAGGTTGGTACTAATATGGATTTGAGCAACAAGCCTATTTCAATTCCACACTATAGGATGTCCCCTGCGAAATTGAAGAAGCAACTGTAAGAACTTTTTAGTAAGAGTTTTATTAGACCTAGTGTATGCACATGGGGATTACCTATCTTGTTTATGAAGGGGAAGGATGGTTCTATGTGTATGTGTATAGGTAATTGAACAAAGTGATAGTTAAAAAAAGGTATCCCTTCCCCATATTAACGATCTTTTTAACCAGTTTTAGGGAGCTTAGGTGTTATCCATTATAGATTTAAGATTTGAGTATCATCAATTAAAGATTAGAGTTTTGGATGTTATAAAGATAGATTTTCGAAATTGACACGTTCATTATGAGTTCTTGGATATTTTACTTATTGATTAATACCCCAACAATATTTTTGAAGTTGATGAACTAGGTGTTTCGATTATATCTTGACTCTTTTTAATAGTATTTATAGATGACATCTTGGATTATTCCAAGAGTAAGACTGACCATGTTAAGAATTTAAAGATTGAACTCCAGAGATTGCGTGATAAGAAGTTGTACAGATAGTTTTCCATGTATGAGTTTTTGTTGGATTCTATCTCTTTCTTGGGTCATGAGGTGACTAAGGAAGGTATTATGGTTGATCTGGCCAATATTCCAATAATTATTAATTAGGCACATTGTTCTAAATATTCTATCTTTTCAATTGTGACCAAAATGTATCATTGATTTGAAGTAGCTTTATTGGTGGAATGGTTTGAAAAAGAATGAGTCAGACTTTATAGCTCATTGTTTGTCTTTTCATCAGGAAAGTATCTATACTTTGGTCTAGGGTAGTCATTTTATGTAAATTGTAACTCTTCAGATTGAGTCAGGTCATAGAGGATATTTTGCATATGATGAGTCTGGCCATGTGGCCAAGGATTTTCCTCTATGTATATTTATACCTATTCTTATATTTGCATTGAGAGGTGGTTCATAGTGTGATAGAGGTGTAGATAAAGGAGCATGAGTTAAAGGTAGAGATAGAGGTGCTCATATAGGTGGTCGCAGGGTTACTCAATATAAGAGCATATGTGGTGAGTGTTATTTTATACTTGATATACCTAAGGTATATGCCTTTGATGTTAGATATCATCTCAATTTTCTATAATTCTTCATGTTATTTCACCGAACCTATACTCTCTTCTTTGTGTCCATAAATTTTGCTTCAAGTTTTAATGTTGTGTGTGAGCCTCTTGCGATGCCCCTTCATATTTCTACCCTTGTAGGAGATTTTATTATGTTGGATCGGGTGTACCTATTTTGTACGATTTTCATTATGGGTCATGGGACCTTGGTAGAATTAATTGGCCTAGATATGATTGATTAAGATATTATCCTTGATACGGATTTGTTAGCTCTATATCATGCTATTTTTGATTGTTATCCCAAAACCGTGAGCACAGCTACATCATGAGTTCCAAGGTTATCTTGGAACGGTACATTTAATTTAGGTCTAAATAGGATATATCCTTTCTAGATTCTCAACTCATGATAGAGATAAGGTGTTTGTCTTATTTAGCACATATTTATGACATTAATGTTTCCCCACCACGTCTTATGAATTTTGTTTTAGTTGTTCACGAGTATGTCATTTTTATGGATTTTCTTAGTTTACCTCTGGATCATGATACTGGCATTGGTAGTGATATGGATTCAAGCAAAATGCCTATTTCAATTCCACACTATAGGATGTCCCCTGCAAAGTTGAAGGAGCAACTATAAAACTTTAGTTTAAGAGTTTTAATAGACCTAGTATATCTTTATGGGGAGTACCTATCTTGTTTGTGGAGAGGAAGGATAGTTCTATGTTTATGTGTATTGATTATAGACAGTTGAATAAAATGATAGTTAAGAAAAAGTATCCCCTTTCTTATATTAACAATCTTTTTGACCAGTTTCAGGGAGCTTAGGTGTTATCCAATATTGATTTAAAATTTAAATATCATCAATTAAAGATTAGAGTTTTTGATGTTATAACGATATATTTTCAAAATAGACACCATCATTATGAGTTCTTGGTCATTTCTTTCCGATTGACCAATGCCCCAGCAATATTTATAATGTTGATGAACTAGGTGTTTTGATCATATCTTGACTCCTTTTTAATAGTATTTATAGATGATATCTTGGATTATTCAAAGAATAATACCGACCATGTTAAGCATTTGAGCATAGAACTCCAGAGATTGCATGATGAGAAGTTGTATGATAAGTTTTGCATGTATAAGTTTTTGTAGGATTCTATGACTTTCTTTGGTCATGAGGTGACTACAGATAGTATTATGGTTGATCTGGCCAATATTCCAACAATTATTAATTAGGCTAGCTCTACTTCTCTTATCATTAGTCAGAGCTTTATTGGTTTAATAGATTATTATCAGCATTTTGTAAAAGGTTACTCATCGATTATGTCTCTTTTAACAAAGTTGACTTAAGAAAAGGTTGATTTTTAGTGGTCGAATGTGTGTGAGAAGAGTTGCTAAAATCTCACAAAATTATTGACTTAGACTCTTATCTTGACCTTGCAAAAATAGGGTATGGGATTTACTATGTCTTGATGATTTTGGTGTTGGTTTACATGTAGTGTTAATATGGAGAGATGGTACGGTGATTTCTTATGCCTCTCATGAGTTAAAGATTTATGAGAAAAAATATCCTACCCATGATTTTGAGTTTGCAGCCATAGTATTTGTGAAGTTGGTTCATCATTACTTATATGAATTTCTTTCTGAGATTTTCTCAGACCATTGCAGCCTTCAGTGCTTCTTCTGAGAATAAAATCTTAATATGAGATAGTGGAGCTGGGTTAAGTTGCTTAAGGATTTTGATCTCACTATCTTTTATCATCTATGCAAGGCTCATATGATTACAGATGCCTTCAGTTGGAAATTGACTTGTATAGGGAGTATAGGTCCTCAAATAACGTAGTATTGGCCTTTAGTGTTAGAGATTCAGTCATCAACTAACCAGATGGTTAGGATTTATATTTTGACATCGAGGCATATTTTAGCCTTTGTTGATGCTAGATCTTACCTAATGGAGCATAGTTGGAATCATTAAATTAGATGATAAGAGTTTCATTGAGATTTAAGATAAGGTGTTGAGTGATTAGGGTTGGAAGGCATTTCTTAATTTTGATAGAGTTTTGAGGGTTGTAGGTCGAGTTTATGTACTAAGAATTTGTACATGGGTGAGTTTAATTCTGGAGGAGGCATATTGTTCTAAATATTCTATCTTTCCTATTGTGACCAAAATGTATTATTAATTTGAGGTAGCTTTATTGGTGGAGTGGCTTAAAAAAGATGTGTCAGACTTTGTTGCTCATTATTTGTGTTTTCATCAGGTAAGTAGCCATATATTCGTCTAGGGAAGTCTTTTTATATAAATTATAACTCTTTAAATTGAGTCAGGTCATAGAAGATGTTTTATATGTGATGAGTTTGGCCATGTGGCCATGATTTTCCTCTATGTATTTTTAGACCTACTCTTATATCTGTACTAAGAGGTGGTTCATAGTGTGATAGAGGTGTAGATAGAGGAGCTCGAGGTAAAGGTAGAGATAGAGTTTCTTGTATAGGTGGTCGCAGAGGTACTCAATATGAGAGCTGATGTGGTGAGTCTAATTTTATACTTGATGTACCTATGGTCTATGACTTTGAAGTTAGATATCCTCTCAATTTTCTATAAATCTTTATGTTATTTCACCCTAGCTGTACTTTCTTATTTGTTTCTATAGATTTTGCTTCTTGTTTTGATAGCCTCTTGCTATGCCACTTCATGTTTCTACCCTTGTAGGAGATTTTATTGTGTTGGATTAGATGTACCAATCTTATGCGGTTACGATTGTGGGTCATGGGACCTGGGTAGACTTGATTGTCCAAGATATGATTGATTATGATATTATCCTTGATAGAGATTGGTTAGCTCCATATTATGCTATTTTGGATTGTTATCCTAAGACTGTGACCACAACTATATCATAAGTTCCAAGGTTATCTTGGAAGGGTAGACTTAATTTAGGTCTAAATAGGGTTATTCCTTTATACATTCTCAGCTTATGACAGAGATAAGGTGTTTGTCTTATTTAGCTCATATTTATGACATTAATGTTTCCCCACCATCTGTTATGAATTTTGTTTGAGTTGTTCACGATGGTAATGATATCATTTTTATGGATTTTCCTGCTCTACCTCCAGATCATGATATTGGCCTTAGTAGTTATATGGATTCGAGCAACAAGCTTATTTCAGTTCCACACGATAGGATGTCCCCTACGAAGTTAAAGGAGAATTTGTAAGAACTTTTGATTAATAGTTTTATTAGACCTAGTGTACCTCTGTTGGGAGTACCTGTCTTATTTGTAAAGAGAAAGGATGGTTCTATATGTATGTGTATTGATTATAAGCACTTGAACAAAGTGATGACTATGAAAAAGTATCCCCTTCCTTATATTAACGATCTTTTTGACAAGTTTTAAGGAGCTTAGGTGTTATCCAATATTGATTTAAGATTTGAGTATCATCAATTAAAGATTAGATTTTTAGATGTTATAAAGATAGATTTTTGAAATTGACACGATCATTATAAGTTCTTGGTCTTTTCTTTTCGATTGACCAAAGCCCCAGCAATATTTATGAGGTTTATGCACTAGGTGTTTTGATCATATCTTGACACTTTTTTAAATAGTATTTATAGATGACATCTTGGATTATTCTAAGAGTAAGACAGACTATGTTAAGCATTTGTGGATTTAACTCCAGAGATTACGTGATGAGAAATTTTATGATAAGTTTTCTATGTATGAGTTTTTGTTGGATTTTATCTCTTTGTTGGTTCATGAGGTGACTAATGTTGGTAATATGGTTGATCTGGGCAACATTCCAACAATTATCAATTGGGCTAGCTTTACTTCTCCTTTTAATATTCAGAGTTTTGTTAGTTTAATAAGTTATTATAAGTATTTTTTAAATGGTTAGTCATATATTATGTGCCTTTTAACCAAGTTGGCTCTGGAAAATGTGGATTTTTAGTGGTCGAATGCATGTTAGAAGAGCTTCTAAAAGCTCACGAAATTGTTGACTTCGCCTCTTATCTTGACCTTGCAAAAATAGGGTATGGTATTTTCTGTGTCTTGATGTTTTGGTATTGGTTTGCATGCAGTGTTAATATGAAGAGAGGGTAAGGTAATTTCTTATGCCTCATTTAGTTGAAGCTTTATGAGATAAATTACCCTACCCATGATTTAGAGTTGGCAGCCATAATATGTGTGAAGTTGTGTCATCATTACTTGTATGGAGTTCCTTGTGAGACTTTCTGGGACAATCACAGCCTTCACTACTTCTTCAGAGAATAAAATCACAATATGAGGTAGTGGAGTTGGGTTGAATTGGTTAAGGATTTTGATCTCACTATCTTGTATCATCTATGTAAGGCTAATATAGTTGTGGATGCCTTTAGCTAGAAGTTGACCTGTATAGGGAGTATAGCTCATCTCTTAACCTAGGATTGGCCTTTATCGTTAGAGATTCATTCTTCAACTAACCAGATGGTTAGGATTTATATTTTGATGTCTAGGCGTGTTTTAGCCTTTGTTGATGCTAGATCTTACCTAACTGAGTATAGGTGGGATCAACAAATTTTTTTTATGAGAGTTTCAGGGAGATTCAATATAAGGTTTTGAGTGGTATGGGTAGGAAGACATCTTTTGATTATGATAAAGTTTTGAGGGTTGGAGATCGAGTTTATGTACTGAGAGTTTGTAGATCGGTGAGTCTAATTCTGGAGAAGGCACATTGTTCTAAATATTCAATCTTTCCTGTTGTGATCAAAATATATCATTGATTTGTAGTAGCTTCACTGGTAGAGTGGTTTGTAATAGGATGTGTTAGACTATGTAGCTCATTGTGTGTCTTTTCATCAGGTAAGTAACCATACATTGGTCTAGGGTAGTCGTTTATGTAAATTGTAACTCTTCAAATTGACTTATGTCATAGAGTATGTTTTGCATGTGATGAGTTTGGCCATGTGGCCAAGGATTTTTCTCTGTGTTTTTAGACCTAGTCTTATATCTGTATTGAGAGGTGGTTCATAGTGTGATAGAAGTGTAGAGAGCGGAGCTCGAGGAAAAGGTAGAGATAGAGTTTCTTGTATAGGTGGTCGCAGAGGTACTCAATATGAGAACCGATGTGGTGAGTGCTATTTTATACTTGATATACCTAGGGTATATGACTTTGATGTTAGATATCCTCTCAATTTTCTATAAATCTGTAGGTTATTTCACCCCAGCTGTACTTTTATTTTTGTAACTATAGATTTTGTGTCTATTTTTTATGTTGCGTTTGAGCCTCTTGATATGCCTCTTCATGTTTCTACCCTGGTAGGAGATTCTACTATGCTGGATTGGGTGTACCTATCTTGTACGATTACCATTGTTAGTCATGGGACCTAGGTAGACTTGATTTTCCTAGATTTTTTTAATTATGATACTATCCTTTATATAGATTTACTAGCTCCAAATCATGCTATTTTTGATAGTTATCCCAAGACCGTAACCACAGCTACATCATGAGTTCCAAGGTTATCTTGGAAGGGTACACTTAATTTATGTCTAAATTAGGTTATATCCTTTCTACATTCGCAGCTCATGATAGAAATAAGGTGCTTGTCTTATTTACCTCATATTTATAACATTAATGTTTCCCCACCACCTTTTATAAATTCTGTATGAGTTGTTCATGAGTGTAAGGATATCATTTTTATAGATTTTTCGGTTTTATCTCTGAATCATGATACTGGCGTTGGTAGGAATATGGATTTGAGCAGCAAGAACATTTCAATTCCACACTAGAGGAAGTCCCCTGCTAAGTTTAAGAAGCAATTGTAACAACTTTTGAGTAAGAGTTTTATTATACCTAATGTATCTCCATGGGTAGTACGTATCTTTTTTGTAAAGAAGACGGATGGTTCTATGGGTATGTGCATTGATTATAGGCAGTTGAACAAAGTGACAGTTAAGAAAAAGTACCCTCTTCCTCATATTAATGATCTTTTTGACAAGTTTTAAGGAGTTGATGTGTGAGAAATTGCTAACACATTTAAGATCTTTAACCAAGAATAATTGTAAAGTCTTAAGAAACTTTTGTAATTTTTTATTTGTTTATGTCTGATTTTATAGTTTAAGTTGATGGGATAGAGAACCAATAAGAATCGAAGCAAAGAATTAGAAATCTAGAGAAATCTGAAGAGAAGTATGGATGATGACATCTGTGATAAGTCGTCATCCCTGTGATAGGATATCACAGTTGTCATCAGACTTAAGCTTGAGTTGAAGCCTATGACGACATCTGCTGATATGACATCAAAAGTGTGATACGCCGTCATGAATGTTGTCATCCTTAAACTGAGAATGAGAGTTGAAGACATTTTTGTGGCGACGTTAGTGATAAGCTGTGAGGGTGGTGATAAGGCGTCAACGTCATCGTCAGCATTAGACAGAAGAAGCCAAAAGTGTAGAGGAGCTGACGACATTCATGATAAGCCGTCAGACTCCTGATAAGCTGTCACGGATGTCGTCGTCTATTCCGAGAAAAAGCATCAACTTTAATTTTATTTCCTTATTTAAGATTAACTATAAAATACATTGTTTAGGATTTTTCTAGGGGGTTGGCACTTGAGTTTTAAGAAACGTGTTTTTGATATTTTCTCTCTGGAGTTTTTGGGCTTGAAAAAGAAAATACTTTAAAGAGATTATTATCAGTATTTTGGGATTTTCCTTTGTGATCTAATCTACGATTCACTAGTTATTATTCATCTCTGTAAGTTAATATTCTCAATTACGAATTAAAATATGTGTTTCGTTCTTTGCATCATGAGTGGCTAAACTACGTTAACCTGAATTATAGGATCTAGGGTAAGGTCATGATGATGTGCTAAACACTCAAGAATTAAAAGGTTTTAGGATTTCTTGATAATTCTAAGATTTAATTAACGTCTGTTGGTTGCAAAAAGTAGACACATCTACTTTAATTTGCTTGAGAAAGAAATCATATACAATTGGAAGTGAATTATCAACAGGGACTCAAAAATACTTTGTTTAATAATTAGCGTTGTAATAAAGTTGATAAACCTGAGGTAAAATCTGGGGAGTGAATAACAATTTCCTAAGTCTGAAAGGATTAGGAAATTATATGCTTAAATATGTCGAGATATATTTGAGCATATCATCGATAAAGATAACTTGTTATCCTATCCATCGTGAGAATCTTGAGTTACCTTAAGCATCTGTCATGTATGGTAAACCCTAGTGAACATAATTCTGGTTACTTTATAAAATCTTGATTACAAACACTGATTAAAGGGACCGACAATTATTTGCTAATCATTAAAAACCCCACTTTATCTTTTTGCATTATTCGTTTGAATTAAACTTGTAGCTATAGTTTTAAATTGATTTAATCACCACTCACATTGTTCCTTATGGATTCGACACCGACTCCAAAGTTGGGTAAATATATTGACAACGATCGTCTTGCACTAAATTAAGGTTTAAGTTGAGCGTTATCAAAAAATGACGCCCTTGCCTGGGAACAATTTGACGTATTGAGTTGGTTTCGAATTTTAGCCTTCTTGCTTGTATTCAAACTTGTAAATATTTGTTTTTAGTTTTTTTTTATTTCTTGTGTTAGGTATATTTTTATTTTAGTTGACTTATTACTATACCAGCGTGGAATAAACATGAGCTTGGTGGTTGGAAATCTTATCTTGATGATCCATGTCTATATTTTGATGGACCTCACTTTTGGCAAGATTGTCGATATGCTACCCGGAGAGAGATATGTGCACCATCTCCATCCTACCAGGAGTATGGTTATTCATTATGTGGTGGTCAAAAAGGATATTGGAGTGATTACCCAAATGCCCCCTCCCCCGGTATGCTAACCCAAATTCTAGTTCTTCTTATGATTTTAATAGGTCCTATGGTCAAGAACAGGAAGAACGAAGCACCGGAAAGAGTGACATTGAAGCTAGGCTTCAACTAATGATGAAGTGTGTGGATAGAAAGAATGATATCATACGTGATATACATCAAGACATAAGGGAAAATAATAAAGAAAGAAGAATAATAGAGGATATAGATATAGTGGTCAAGCATTCAAAGAACTTTTCCACATTATGTTTAGATGATATCTTGTATGTGGAATTATTTAATATAATTGACAAGTGTGAAGATGAGGAGCAAGAATCTGATGTTAGTTATGAGCTTAATGTTGAGAAACCCTCGGTGATTTCCCAACCAACCAAACTATTTATGAATGAAGATGCCAAAGACAAGGAGATGGTACTAGAATAAAAAGAATAAACCAAGAACAATCCTTGTGAAAACTCTAGTCCATTTTGGGGTAAAAATACTAATAGGGATGCTACTCCAAAATTGAGAGTTAGTCCTCATTCGAACCACTTTTCAACATTCTGCTTGATGGATATGATGAAAGTTGAATCACCCAAGAAAATGATGAATTTTGAAAATGAGGAGGAAGATTCTTACATTTTGGAGTTTTCCATTCCAAAAGGGTATACTACAACCCCAATCTTGAAGGCCAAGAATCTTAAAGATCGATGTCCATTTAGTGACTTTTTAAGATTCTCACCGTTGTCAAATGAGCCTACATAAAAGTTTGATGCAAAATTGGGCAAGCAGTTCAAGTCTTTGAAGTGGTGTGATAGAACATTCCTTATCATGCCCTCACATTTCCCTAACACACCCTAAAGATGTATTGATCAAAAGTTGGGTTGACGTTTCAAATCCTCAAAGTGGAGACATAAATAATTATGACCAAGGTATCTTGATAAAGTCTGAATAGTCAAGATAATTGAGTCGTGCCATGACACTAATTTAGGCACTTCTTGGGAGGCAACCCAAGGTATTTTGTTGTTTGTATACGTATTATATAATTGACATCTAATCTTCGCACCCGTGGTACCACGACTATGTTTCTAACTCACTTGTTTTTGTTTGATGCATTAGGGACATTGTATGATTTTAAGTTGAGGATGGGGCTACTTGTGGGTGTTGATGTCCTCCGTGTGTTTTTGTTGTCGTGCCTCTTTTCCTCGAACTCTTGTTCCTAGTAAAGCCGGCATGTTTGGGCATATTGTGTTTTTTTGTGATGTGTTGTGGTTAAATAGGAGAAAAATAAGTATCTAGGATAGTTGACATATTTTTATTGATTTTTCTTAGAATGATAAATACCTCTCCAATTTTCTATGTAGTAACTGTGTGATGAGCATCTATATGTGGCTATTGTGAATCTCTTTTATGGCATTAGTATTAGGGTCACGATAATCACTTCTACCAATTGCATGAACCGAATGGGTATTAGCTTGTGATGTAACTTTGTGCCATATGTGTGTGAGGTGCTACCTAGTTCCCATTGTGTGTTAAATCCAGAACTTGTCTGATTGGTCTTGCCTTGGTTATAGGATAGTGGTTAGGAAAGGATCATAGGTTGTTGTTGATATTAGTCCACTTTTAGCCTAAATGACCTTTTATGTGTGAATAATATCCCTTGATCCTGATTTTGAGCTTGAATGCCTATTCTTTTTATTATACCTATCACTTTCCCATTTGTATCACAATGAACCTATTTTGGCCCTGGTCCTCCTTGGACATTATGCACTTTGACTGAGGCAAATCGCCTAAGTTGAGGGTGGCTACCTTAGGGATGCATGACGTAAAATGAGTATAAAGAATGGTAGAATGAAAGAACAGAATAAAAAGTTAGGAGCGATGGAAAAAGAATAAGAAAAGAAAAGTTGTGCAAAAAAAAGAAATGATTGTCAAAAAAAAAAAACCGCACCCATCTGTAGTATATGTAATCAAGAAAGGGGAGAATTAAGTAAAGGTTGATAAGTGAGACCCCAAAAGTTGTGTAGTTCCAAGGAGGCTTAGTCAGTTTAAATATCCTTATGTATCATACCAGCCCCAAAACTACATTACAAAACCAAAGAAAAGACCTATAGTGATCCTAACATAACTGTCTGGAAATAAGAAAATGAAAATAAGGGCAAGCATATGGTATTTGACATGCATTGATTGGAATTTCTTTCTGAGAGTGAGTGTCTCTTGACCGTCCCTGCATTTACATGCTTCATTTTATATATGAGTGAGGAGGGACTTCATTGTTGTAAGGGTACATCGGTTGCATTGCTAGTTGCCTACTTGTTTGGGTAGTGTAATTTGTACATATGCATAGTTATTATTGCTAAGTTGATGCCATATCTTGATTCATTTTTGTCACAATGTTGATCTTCATAGATATACATAGCTGGGTTTAAAGAGATTAAAAATGGAGAGAGTAATGTGTTTTGAACTAAAATTGAAGATCAACTATCCTAAGTATCTTATCTTTCTCTTGGTTAAGCATCATAGTTTTGTGTTTTAGTTGCTTGAGAACAACCAATTCGCATAAGTTAAGGGTGTTGATATGTGAGCAATTGCTAACACATTTAAGACCTTTAACCAAGAATAATTGCGAAGTCTTAAGCAACTTTTGTTATTTTATATTTGTTTATGTCTGATTTTACAGTTTAAGCTAATGGGATAGAGAACCAACAAGAATGGAAGCAAAGAAATTGAAATCAAGAGGAATCTGAAGAAAAACGTGGATGGCGACATTTGTGATAAGTCATCAGCCCTGTGATAGGCTATCACAGTTATCGTCAGACTTGAGTATGAGTTAAAGCCTATGACGACATCTGGTGATATGGCGTCAAAATTGTGATATGCCATCATGAATGTCGTCATCCTTAAACAGAGAATGGGAGTTTAAAATATTTTTTGTCTTCGTAATAAGCCATCAAGTTGGGGATAAGGTGTCAATGTCGTCATCAGCATTAGAAAGAAGAAGCCAAAAGTGCAGTGGAGCTGACAACATTCCGTGATAATCCGTCAGACTCCTGATAATCTATCAAAAATGTCGTCGTCTATTATTAGAAAAAGTGCAATTTTAATTTTATTTCCATACTTAGGATTAACTATAAAAAGCATAGTTTAGATTTTTTCTAAGGGGTTTGGCACTTAAGTTTTAAGAGATGTATTTTTGATATTTTCTCTCTGAAGTTTATGGGCTTGAAAAAGAAAATACTTTGAAGAGATTATTATTAGTATTTTGGAATTTTCCTTTGTTATCTAATCTATGATTCACTAATTATTATTCATCTCTATAAGTTAATCTTCTCAATTGTAAATTCAATTATGTGTTTTGTTCTTTACATCATGAGTGGCTAAACTCCATTAACCTGAATTATGGGATCTAGAGTTAAGTCATGATGACGTGCAAAACACTCCAGATTTAATAGGTATTAGGATTTCTTAATAATTCTTAGATTTTAATTAACGTCTATTGGTTGGAAACAATAGACACATCTACTTTGATTTGCTTAAGAAAGAAATCATATACAGTAGGAAGTGAATTATCAATAGGGACTCGGAAATACTTTGTTTAATAATCAGCATTGTAACAAGGTTGATTAACCCGAGGTAAAATCTGGGCAGTGAATAATGATTTCATAAGTCCGAGAGGATTAGGAAATTAGAAACTTAAATAGGTCGAGAGACATTTGAGCATATCATCATTAAAGATAGCTTGGTATCCTAACATTCATAAAAACCTTGAGTCACCTTTAGCATCTGTCATGTACCGTAAGCCCTAGTGAACATAATTCTTATTACTTCATAAAATCTTGATTACAAACACTAATTAAAGCGACCGACAGTTATTTGCTAATAATTAAAAAAACCCCACTTTATTATTTTTGCATTATTCGTTTGAATTAAACTTTAGCTATAGTTTCAAATTAATTTAATCGTCATTTACATTGTTCCTTGTGGATTCGACCCCAACTCTAATGTTGGGTAAATATATAGACGACGACCACCTAGCACTAAATTGAGGTGTAAGTTGAGCGTTATCAGGAGCTTAAGTGTTATCCAATATTGATTTAAGATTTTAGTATCATCAATTAAATATTAGAGTTTTGGATGTTATATAGATAGATTTTCGCAATTGACATGATCATTATGAGTTCTTGGTAATTTTGATTGACCAATGCCCCAGGAATATTTATGAAGTTGATGAACTACGTGTTTCAATCATATCTTGTCTCATTTTTAATAGTATTAATAGCTAAAATCTTGGATTATTCCAAGAGTAAGACTGACTAGGATAAGCATTTAAGGATTGAACTCCAAAGATTGTGTGAAGAAAAGTTGTATGATAAATTTTCCTTGTATGAGTTTTTATTGGATTCTGTCAATTTCATGGATCTGAGGTGACTAAGGATTGTATTATGGTTGATCTACATAATATTCCAACAATTATTAATTGGGCCTAGCTCTACTTCTCCTATCGATATTCAACATTTTTTTGGCTTAATGGGTTATTATCAACATTTTGTAAAGGGTTACTCATCTATTATGTCTCTTTTAACCAAGTTGGCTCTGCAAATAGTGGATTATTGCGGTCAAATGCATGTGAGAAGAGCTTTTAAAATCTTATGAAATTGTTGACTTCGACTCTTATCTTGACCTTGCCAAAATAGTGAAAGGGATTTACTATATCTTAATTTTGTAGGTATTAGTTTGCATGTTGTATTAATGTGGAGAGAGGGTAAGGTGATTTCTTATGCCTCTCATGAGTTGAAGCTTTACGAGAGAAGTTACCCAACCCATGATTGTGAGTTGGCAGCCATAGTATTTATGAAGTTGTGCTATCATTACTTGTATGGAGTTCCTTTTGAGATTTTCTCGGACCATCGCAGCCTTTAGTACTTCTTCAGAGAATCAATTCTCAATATAAAGTAGTGGGGTTTGGTTTAGTTGCTTAAGGATTTTGATCTCACTATCTTGTATTATCTATACAAGGCTAATATGGTTATGGATGCCTTTAGCTAGAAATTTACTTTTATAGGGAGTATAACTCATCTCTTATCCTTGGATTGGCCTTTAGCATTAGAAATTCAATCTTGAACTAACCAGATGGTTAGGATTTATATTTTGACACCTTGACATATTTTTTCCTTTGTTGATGCTAGATCTTAACTAATGGAGCATAGTTGGGCTCACCAAATTTGATGATGTGAGATTTAGAGAGATTCAAGATAAGGTGTGGAGTGGTACCGTTAGGAAGCCATCTCTTGATTTTGATAGAGTGTTGAGGGTTAGAGGTCGAGTTTATGTAGGGAGAGGTTGTAGATGGGTAAGTCTAATTCTTGAGGAGGAACATTGTTCTAAATATTCTATCTTTCCTTTTGTGACCAAAATGTATTATTGATTTGCAATAGCTTTATTGGTGGAGTGGTTTGAAAAAGGATGTGTTAGACTGTGTACCTCATTGTTTGTGTTTTAATCAGGTAAGTAGCCATACTTTGGTCTAGGGTAGTCTTTTTATGTAAATTGTAACTCTTCAGATTGAGGATGTATTATATCTGATGAGTTTGGCCATATGGCAAAGGATTTTCTTCTATGTGATTTTAGACCTACACTTATATTTGTATTGAGTAGTGGTTCATAATGTGATAAAGGTGTAGAGAGAGGAGCTCAAGGTAAAGGTAAAGATAGACGTGGTCGCAGGGTCACTCAATATGAGAGCTGATGTGGTGAGTGTTATTTTATACTTCATATACCTAAGTTATGTCCCTTTGATGTTATATGTCATCCTAATTTTCTATAAATCTTCGTGTTATTTCACCCCAACTGTACTTTTTTTTTGAGTCTATAGATTTTTCTTCTAGTTTTACTGTTGTGTGTGAGCCTATCGCTATGCCTCTTCATGTTTTTACCCTTGTAGGAGATTCTATGTTATTGGATTGGGTGTACCTATCTTGTGTGGTTACCCTTGTAGGTCATGGGACCTAGGTACACTTGAATGTCCTAGATTTGGTTAATTATGATATTATCCTTGTTATGGACTGGTTAGATCCATAGCATGCTATTTTGGATTGTTATCCCAAGACCGTGACCATAGCTACATCATGAGTTCCAAGGTTATCTTGGAAGGGTACACTAAATTTATGTCTAAATAGGGTTATATCCTTTCTACATTCTCACCTCATGATAGAGTTAAGGTCTTCATCTTATTTAGCCAATATTTATGACATTAATGTTTCCCCGCCACCTCTTATGAGTTTTGTATGAGTTGTTGACGAGTGTAAGGATATCATTACTATGGATTTTTCTGCTCTGCCTTTGGATCATGATACTGGTTTCGGTAGTAATATGGATTCAAGCAACAAGCCTACTCCAATTGCACACTATAGGATGTCCCCTATCAAGTTGAGGGAGGAACTGTAAGAACTTTTGAATAAAAGTCTTATTAGAGCTAGTATATCTCCATAGGAAGTACCTATCTTATTTGTGAAGATGATGGATGGTTCTATGTGTATGTGTATTGATTATAGGCCGTTGAACAAAGTGACGGTTAAGAAAAAGTATCACCTTGCTCATATTAACGATCTTTTTGAATAGTTTTAGGGAGCTTAGGTGTTATCCAATATTGATTTAAGATTTGGGTATCATCAAGTAAAGATTAGAGGTTTGGATGTTATAGAGTTTGAATTTCGTAGTTGACCCGATCATTATGAGTTCTTGGTCATTTCTTTTCGATTCACCAATTCCTCAGTAGTATTTGTGAAGTTGATGAACTAGGTGTTTCGATCATATAGATGACATCTTTGATTATTCCAAGAGTAAGACCGACCATGTTAAGCATTTGAGGATTGAAATCCAGAGATTGCATGATGAGAAGTTGTATTTTAAGTTTTCCATGTATGAATTTTTGTAGGATTCTATCTCTTTCTTGGGTCATGAGGTGACTAAGGTTGGTATTTTGATTGATCTGGCCAACATTTCAGCAATTAATAATTGGTCTAGCTCTACTTCTTCTATTGATATTCAGAATTTTGTTGGTTTAATGGGTGATTATCAGCATTTTGTAAATGGTTAGTCATCTATTATGTCTCTTTTTACCAAGTTGGCTCTTGAGAAGGTGGATTTTTAGTGGTCGAATGCATGTAAGAAGATCTTCCAAAATCTCACGAAATTGTTGACTTCGACTCTTATCTTCATCTAGCCAAAATAGGGTATAGGATTTACTGTGTCTTGATGCTTTCGGTGTAGGTTTACATGCAGTGTTAATGTGGAGAGAGGGTAAGGTGATTTCTTATTCCTCTCATAAGTTGAATCTTTACGAGAGAAATTACCCTACCCATGATTTAGAGTTGGCAACCATAGTATTTGTAAAGTTGGGTTATCATTACTTGTATGGAGTTCCTTGTAAGATTTTATTGGACCATCGCAGCCTTCAGTACTCCTTTAGAGAACAAAATCTCAATATGAGGTAGTGGAGTTTGGTTGAGTTGCTTAAGGATTTTTATCTCACTATCTTTTATCATCTGTGCAAGGCTAATATGGTTGTGGATGCCTTTAGCTGGAAGTTGAATTGTATAGGGAGTATAGATCATCTCTTAACCTAGGATTGGCCTTTAGCATTAGAGATTCAGTCTTCAAATAATCAGGTGGTTAGGATTTATATTTTTATGCCTAGGCATCTTTTAGCCTTTGTTGATGCTAGATCTTACCTAATGGGGCGTAGTTGGGCTGACCAAATTTGATGATGAGAGTTTCAGGTAGATTCAAAATAAGGTGTTGAGTTGTGATGATAGGAAGGCATCTCTTTATTTTGATAGAGTTTTGAGGGTTGGAGTTCGAGTTTATGTATTGAGGATTTGTAGATGGTTGAGTCTTATTTTGAAGGAGGCACATTGTTCTAAATATTCTATCTTTCCTGTTGTGAACAAAATGTTACGTTGATTAGAAGTAGCTTTATTGGTGGAGTGGTTTGAAATAGGATGTATCAGACTGTGTAGCTCATTATTTTTGTTTTCATCAGTTGAAGGCCGGGTGATTTTCTTCAAAAATTACACATTTGTTAGTGGAAGTGGGAGTGGATCACTTTGTACTTCGTGATCAAGATATGCAATACCTCTTATTTCTCTAGCCTAGATTAACCCTCAGTACATGGGCTATCCTTAATAATATTTTGGATATACTTGCCAAATTAAAAATTTGAGCATGACATTACGTATGAAATTCAATTAGCCTTTCAATAATGTAAAATTAGCCTAAATCCGACAAGCAGGTAAGAAGTTATGGCGATTTTAAGTTTCAGTCATTAAACATTGTCATTAAGGCCATCAGCGTGTCTCGGAGTGTGTTAAAAAAGGAATTATCCATTTTCAGTGTTGCTCTGCGATATTGGCACGTCGCGCCATAGACCCAATTCACAATTGTCAATTTTTAGTGTGCCAACGTGATGCCACCACATCGCGGTGCACTTCCAGTTCACAAACATAGTTGCAACATGATACCACCGCATTACGTCACCATGTAATTTACCGGTCATCATTTTCCAATGGCCCAACATGATGGTGGCGCGCCGTGCCAGTAGTCCAAATTTGGAAAATTCTCAAAAAATTAAAGTTGCGCCTAGGGTTAGAACAGTCTTTTCGCATAATTTTATTCCGCTCAGGTATGGGATTTAATCTCTAAAAACATGTAAAACCCTTCATTATTCACTTTTCCCCAAAATCAAAAGATATTTCCCTCTTAAGAAAGCAAACCCTAGCTCTCAAGACTCAAGTTCAATCCCAAAAATTTCTCCGAGAACTCATCAAATTAAGGTATGTTGGATGTTCATTCATGGATCCTTACCTTCCATGGAGCCCAAGAATCCTTTTTTAAAATACAAGATTTATGATTTATGATTTCCATGTTTGTATTAGATTGAATTCATGTTCATGATGTTGTTTGAGTTGTAATCAATGATTTAGATTACAAGTTCCAAGAATTGATTCTAGTAAGTGGTGAATTACATAATATTCATGATAAACCCTTCAACTTGAAAGTTGATTGTTGTAACCATGTTAACCCTAAGTGTTTATGATTTAATGAACCTTGTATGCTTCTTATGTGTTTGATAAATTGTCTATGAGAATGAAATTATTCCATTATAGCATGCTAACATGTAATCCCCATCCATGTAGAAGTTAATGCGTTACAAGTGTTTGATGGAATGTCTCTATGAATGAATTATGACCAAGTGAATATTTTTATATTATTCAAGATTATGTTTTTCTTTACTTTTCATGCTATTGAGTCCTGGGGTTTTTAATAGCCGGCAATTTAGCTGTTTACCTAGAACCAGTGTCAGTTACAGAATAGTATCAGTAATGTCACGACCAGTAATACTCTTAGTCTATTACAGAACTCAGTAGAATTTAGTCAGTTACATAACTTAGAAAAAATCTATAAGCTTAGTGAATTCAGTCCAGCTAAGTCTAGTATAACAGTTTAGTATCTTTTAGTTGGAAGTAGGATTCAGCACCAAGTGAACCCAAGGATGGGGGCTCACCTGCTAGAAGAGGGTGTGATACTTAGAAGCAATCCTTGTGTTCCAGAACATTGTATCCAGCGTAGGTGGAGATATCACACCTACCAGTTGAGGGTTGATAAGGTGCTCCACCTGCCCATGAATGGGTACCAACGTTCTCGTTTGGGGAACCTACCTGCAGAGGGTTACTCATCAGCTTGTCTTTACCTATTCCACAGTACTGACACCCTTCTAATTGAGGTTACAGATTGGACCCTAGCTTAGTTATCTTATCTTATTTGGTGCATGTCGGTTAGATGATTACCTCCCACAGTTTCAGTTTTGGTCTCAGTCTTAAGAATAGAACTCAGTTAAGTTCTACAGAATCAAGACTGTCAAATACAGTCACTCAGTTAACAGTAATTTAGATTATCAGTGATCCCATATTATTAGTATATTTAGTTATCAGTTATCAAATTCAGTTACAGTATACTCAGCCGCAGTAGGCACAGTATGTTCCGTAGTTACAAATCCTCCATGTATGCTACCCAGCTCTTGCATATCATTCAGTTAGTTATTGTCCATGCATCTGAACCCATGCTTTCATCCTTACCTCATTTATCATACTAGTACATTGCCACGTACTGACCTCATACCCATTTCTTGTGCTATGATGTTTCATATCATATGTTCAGACACTCAGGTTCCTGATCGGGCTTAGCCAGATTCAGCCAGCAGTAGCAGATTTAGAAGTTAGTCCTCATTTATAAAGTATTTTCTTTTATTTTGGTACTTCAGTTTAGCAGTATTTTAGTAGATCGAGTTAGTTGGGGGATTGTCCCATCGACTCCACTTTCAGACAGATTCTATTAGAGGCTTTTCCAGACTAAATTTTCAAGCAGTATTCAGATTCAGATATTATTATATTTTATAAGTATTTTAGATGTTTTGAACCTTATGGCATTTTAGCCTATTATTTCACATTTATCTCAGTATTATTATTCTATGTTCACAGCAGATATCATTCATGGGTTAGCTTGTAGTCCTTCGGGGTCGCAAGCACCGTGTAACGACTATGGGGTAGTCTTGGGTCGTTAAAATATGACTCATATATCTTATGTTTTGTATAGTATTTAGGTTATTGGTGATCGGTTGACCAAATTAACCCTTTGAATACCTATGTAAATCTTGTCCAGTACAGAGAACTGAGACATTAGCCTATACCTATGTTCATGAGATAGTTCATCATTATGGAGTACCTGTCTATTATTTCAAATAGAGGATTAGTGTTCAGTTCTACCATCTAGCAGGCTTTTCAAGAGGAGTTAAGGTACTCAGGTTGACCTTACCATTTCTTTCCATCCCCAGGCTAATGGTTAATCTAAGCAGACTATTCAAGTTTTGGAGGATGTAGTCCATGCATGTGTTACAAACTTTAGAGGATATAGGAAAAATATTTAGCTTTGGCAGAGTTTGCTATCGTAATATTTACCATTCGAGCATTGAGATTTCCCTTTTTTGAGGCATTGCATAGTGAATGTTGTTGATTTCCTATTAGATGGTTTGAGACTCCAGAGTTTATACCCCGTGGCACTGACTTGCTTTTTGTGTCTTTGGACCGATTTTGGGTGATTCGGTATAGTGTCATGATCCCAAAAACAAGGGTCATGATCGAACTTGTCGCGACAAGCTTTCGAAAGTACGCCTATAACCCAAACTGGTACATTAAGGGAAATTGATAGCTAAACCAAAGACAAGGCTTCCAGAGCGAAGTCGAGCCACAAAAGCATGATAATAGCATAAATATAATAAGGGATGCTAAACCAAATCCCAAAACCTAGTGTCAGAGTGTAAGAATCAACTAACATAACTCGAAGTCAAAATAGACATAGGATATCCAAAAGGGAATAAATCTTTCTCTAAACACAAAAAAGACAGCTAGATAAGAAAAGGTATTACTGACCTCCAAATATATGAATCCACTTCTACCTCAAATAGGCTCTAAGTACTGCCTCAATCAATTACATGAGATGCACTCATTCCTAGATCTGCATCGAAAGGGTACAGTAGGGGTGATTTTGGTCTATTTGTACCTAGTAGGTATAATAGGCTAACTGAGTAAAGTAGAAAATAAAGAATAAAAACACAAACTATGAGCACGTCACCTGCAATTAGAAAATGTCCAAACCGGTAACCCAAGTTGTCTCTACAAATAGTTCTACTATGTACACATATGAAAAATAGAAGTACAATAAGAAAAACATTAATATTCACGTATAAAAAGTAAAAGTGGGGAAAAGGAACACAAAGAGGAAGATATCACATCAAGAACAGAAATAGAACCCAAAAAAAATATATATAAGGTGCAAAGAAAATAATGTTGATGATGCACAAGGTCATTGCACAACTTCCATAAACACCTACCAAGCTTTGCTACTAGGTAAGACCCATGGGGGTTTCAGAAACCCATTTACAAGCAATATCTAATATCATATCCATAACTCCTCTCCGGCACATACATAGTGGAGGTTTTTCAAGATTTCATATTTTATGTTAGAAAAAAAGGTTTTCAATATTTTCATTATGGTATAATGTTTCATGAATGAGTATGATATAAGGATATAAGGCACACAACTAATCAAAATGATATCTTATAATATCCAAACAATAAATCAACCGTTTGAGCAAAAAATCTACTCAAGTCAACCAACCATCAATGATTCAGTATTATCCAAAATCAATTAAGAGAAATATTTAAGTAACAGGTCATTTATACCACATAAATCACAAAATATAGGCTTTATCCACCAAAACGAGTACAACCAAACTTACATATAAATATCATGCCAACCAAACCATATAAGACCTTATATGGTCGCACATAGAAAATAATATCTCAAAACCTTCAAATATTATCCACATAGGCCCCTACACGGGCACATGAATCACCTAAAGACATTTTCCATGATACAACCACATATAAACAGCATAATTTTACATTATTTTTAACTACCCAACCCAGTCTAAAGAAAGTTAAGTCAAAACCTACCTCGAATGACGAAACTTGAATAATTAAGCCTATATCTAAAACTCCCCAAATTTAAACCCTAGGAAATTTCTTGAGCTTTGAGCTAACTGTCTTGGTTACGATTTTCCATGAGTCATAGGGAGTCTTGATGGGTCAGTTGACCCTAGTCTTAAGGTGACCAGTATGTTATGTTGAGTATCTTTCCTGGGGATGATTTGAGGGCACGAATCATAAACATTCCTGATGATTCATTAAGAGGAGTCATAACCAAATCATGTATGTTTATAGCATGATTTTTATATACGAAAAAGTGGCTCAATAAGAGCCGTACAGATATGTTATAAGTAATGGAATAAAATCGTAGGAAGTCCAGTGTTTAACCTATTTGATTTTTGTGTTAACTATGACTAGACCTTACGAGTTGTAGGGTCTCCTTACGGGTTAGTTGTTTTAGTATTAAGTATATCATCTTGTATTCTTGGTAAGACTATCCTGGTTATGACTCATGGTGATGAGTCGTAAGGAATGGTTATGAGTCAATGGTTGACTCAAAGTCAAAGGTGATATTTTTTCAGCTTTTAAGTTAAGGGCATTCTGGATATTTCCCTATTTTCCCAAGTGGAAAACCATATCTTATAACCTCTTTAGGTTATCCTTGGCCCTAATAAACATATTAACTAGACTCTAAAATCCTCAAGGTCAGGAACACTTAGGGTTTTAAAGAGGTTAAGCAATTGAGGTTTCTAAGGGTGATTTCTCTTGTACTTCTCGGTTTTTAAGGCTTGTTAAACTTTCTCATTGTCAATTAAATTTAATTATGTGATTAAAACTATTATTCATAGAATATTGATTTTGTGTTTTGAGCTATAATTTTTTATATAAATTGTTTAAATGATTCTTCCATAATATTTATAAAACTATTATGTCTAAATTGATGGTTGGCAAATGCATTGGGGTGCATGGAAATGCGGGTGGAAATAGGGGAACAATGGAATCCCTAAACTGATAGTTTTGGTATGGAAATGTGTAATAAACTCAACCCACTTGCATAATTGATTTTGATTTATGCATGACCACTTGGCTTGTCTTGTTTCTTGAAATTATTGCATAGTATAAATGGTTAAATGGATAAGGATGGTTTTAAAAACCTTATGAGGTACAATGGAAATCCCTTAAGTGAATGATTTATGAAAACCTTGTGGGGTACACGGGAATCCCCCAAGTAATTTTAATAATATAGTCTACGGGGTACACGAGAAGCCCCTAAGTCTTGTCTTAAGGATATCGCATGTAAGCTATACCCGGTATGATAATACCATTTAAAACTTAATTAATAATTGAATCCTACAATTTGTGGTTTGGTTATGTGTTAACTATTTTAATTAGGTAATAATGGGGGTTGGGATAGCTAGCTGTGAATGTGTAAGTCCGAAGGACGGACACTGGAAACACATATTTGTCAGCATAAGGATTGGTCTTGATGACCGTGTGCGTGTACGGTACAAGGGAATCCCCAAAGTCTATACACATATATATGTATCATTGAGGGCAAAGGGTAAAAGAGATTCCCCAGTATTTATGATATCTCTAGTTGGTGTTGCTAACATGCACTAGAACTCGTTTAGGAGGTAACACTGGACCCATATAACTTATGGGTAGACTTATGAAAGTAAGGATACACAACCCATGTTAAGTGTTTGAAATGCATGGTAAACCTTGTTCACTTTCACTATATGCTATATACGTATATATATTTGCATATGGTTATTTTCACTTCTTTAACTTGGTTTTTGATTGATGCCTTTACTTTATCTGTATCCTTGAGTTACATGCTAGTGTTTACCGATCTAATAGTCCTTGGACTTTTTATCCCTATGTGATACAGTAATTGACCATATTTCCACTCTTCTTTATTAGTGACTACGTAATTTAAAGATAGCTTTTGAGTACAACTAAAGTGGTGCGCTTCCATACTTCAAAAGACCCTATTTCATACTATGGATTTCTTTGCCTTTACTATTTCTTCAGTCTTGTTTTTTTCCATGGTCGGGGGCATGTCCCAACTAGATATTCTCTAGTTTTAATTAGAGGCTTTGTCGAACTACTATGGGCATGGGCGATTTTGGTATTGGTGTTGGAATTTGTTTTATGGTTGGTTTTGAATGGATAGTTTTATTTATAGACTTATTATAATGTATTTAAATTTATATTCTCTTATTTTTTTATATGCTCGAAATTTATCTAATATGAGGTGTAAGATGGACAAAGGATTAGGTATTATAGGTGGTCTCCAGTCCTGGTTAGACTTGAGATACCAAACATAGCCAAGCTTAAGTTTAGGTGGTGATAGATTGGTATCAGAGCCTAGGTTCATGGTCAATTAGGTGTCCACAAAACTTTGTCTAGTAGAGTGTCTTTTATAGGTGTGTAGAGCTCAAAGTTATAAACGAGAGGCTACGAGGCATCTAGAAATATATCTCTTTCATTTTATCTATTTTTGGGTTGTATAGTATAAGGTTTTGGATATCTCTAATTAATTTTTGTTTGCCTTTAAGATCATGCCCCCGAGAAGATTTGATGTCTGTGTGAACCCTTCTGTCCTGTTAGAGGATAATAGAACTGGAGCTCGTCCTACTCTAGGGATATAGACAAGGTCTAGGGCCATTATCTCTAATGGTCCTAATATAGCTCTACTGCTTTCTCCTATCTCTCCTCAAACACCTTAAACTAATATGTCTAATGCTGAGTTTTGCTAGTCAATTCATTTTCTCACTCAATTGGTTACCTCACAGACTAAGCGTGTGTATTCTGTTGCTCCATTATTTGAGGCCATAAGGTTTTGCCAATATATGAGGTTGAACCCTCCTATTTTCACTGTTACAAAAGTTGAGAAAGATTTTTAATATTTCAAATATGAAATATAAAAAATATTTCAAGTGATGCATGTAATTAAAGCGGAATATTTGGAGTTATCATACTATTAGTTGAAAGATGTAGTGCATCAGTGGCATGAAAAGTGGGAAAAACATAGAGGTGTGGATGTTGAGGTTCCCTTATGAGAAGTCTTTTCTAGAGCTTTTCTCGATCGCTTATTTCCTCAGAAGTTAAGGAAGGTGATGGCTGAAGAATTTACGAATCAGAGGCAAAAAAGGATGAAAATTAAGGAGTATACCTTGAAAATTCATCAGTTGTCCTGGTATGCTCCATAGTTGGTGTGTAGCATGAGGGATAGAATGTGAAAATTTACTTCTAGTTTGTCCCGTGATTTAATTCTATAATGTAAAGATGCCTTGTTAAGAAAGGATATAGATATTTCTAAACTGGTTGTGTATATGCCACAGGTGGAGATAGGGGAAAAGCATAATTAGAAGTTTAAATTTTCTGATCAGAGTGGAGGTGAGCTGCAAAGTTAAAGGGATTGTAGAAAGTGGTCCAAGAAGAAATGGGACAATTCGGTCCCTAATTGATGGATAGTACTCCTTACTCAAAGTTGTTTAGTGACCAATGTTTTAAAGTTGGTGAAGGTTCTAACCCACAAGGGGCCCAATCTCAGGCCAGTGGGGCCCAATCAGCTCCATTGTATCCTTTCTGCAGATTTTATGGTCAATTGCATCGGGTTTTCTATCATAAGGGAAGGCATAAGGGTTTCAAATATGGTCAGCTAGGGCATATGCTAAGAAATTATCCTATGAGTAAGGTTTTTTAGTACAAACAAGGCTTTAGTTTCCTCTTCATCTACTTCTATACTAAAGGGTACACACCATCTGGCTTCGGCA
This sequence comes from Capsicum annuum, assembly GCF_002878395.1. NCBI lineage: Eukaryota > Viridiplantae > Streptophyta > Magnoliopsida > Solanales > Solanaceae > Capsicum > Capsicum annuum. Next base: position 773,678 of record NW_025835334.1, read on the forward strand.
CTAGTCGGAACCATCTTAGGCTCTCACTATACACCAGGAGTCTGAGGCATCTCCAGATGTCGTTACTGGTATGTTGAAATATTTTTCCTATAGTGTATACCATTTACTTAATTTAGGGTCCACTCTATCTTATGTGACCCTTTTTGTTGCTGTATATTTTGGTTTTGATCCCGAGTGTACTTTGGACCCCTTTTTGTTTCTACCTTGATAGGTGACTCTTAGTAGAAATAGAGTCTTTAGGGGTTTTGTGGTATCTGTGGGTGGTAGAGAGACTTTTATTGATCTATTTGAATTAGACATGGTTGATTTTGATATCATTTAGGGATGGACTAGTTGCACTCATGCTATGCCTCTATTAATTGTCGGACTTTTAAGGTCATTTTTAAAATCTCTAATGAGTCGGTTATTGGGTAGGGAGGGGGCTCTCTAGTTCCTAAGAAAAGGTTCATATCGTATCTTAGATCCCAAAAATTAATTTCCAAAGGGTATCTCTATCATTTAGTCCAGGATAAAGATTCTAACTCAGAAGGACTATTTTTATATTTTGTCCATATGGTAAATGAATTTCTTGAGGTCTTCTGTGATGATCATCCTGATGTTCCTTTTGATAGAGAGATTGATTTTAGGATTGATGTTGTTTTGGACACTGATCCTATCTCTATTTTGCCATATAGAATTTACTTCTGCGAAATTGAATGAGCTTCAAGAGAAATTAAAAGATCATTTATATAAGGGTTTTATATGTCCTACTATGTCCCCAATGGGTGAATTGATATTGTTTGTCCATAAGAAGGATAGTTCCCTTCGGATGTGTATTAATTAACGATAATTGAATAAAATGATGGTAAAGAATAACTATTCTCTTCTAAGGATAGATGAATTTTTTTATTATCTTTAGGGTGGTAAAAATTTTCCCAAGATTAATCTTTGAGTCGGGCATCATCAGCTAAAGATTAGGGAGGTGGATATCTCAAAGATTGTCTTGCATTCCTAATATAGGCATTTTGGGTTCATGGTTATGTTTTCAGGGTTGACTAATGCCTCGGAGGCATTCATAGACTTGATGAATAGAGTCTTTCTTTAGTTTCTGGATTCATTTGTCATTGTATTTATAGATGATATTTTGCTTTACTATAAGAGTGAAGCGATCAGCCCGATCACCTTTGCATTGTGTTGCACACCTTGAAGGATCAACAATTGTATGCCAAATTTTTTAAATGAGAATTTTGGTTGAACATTTTTACTTTTCAAGGTCATGACATACCTAGTGAAGAGATCATGATGGATCCACAGAAAGTTCCAGTGGTTAAGAAGTGGCCTAGACCCTTGTCTCCAATCGATATTCGGAGCTTCCTCGATTTAGCCGGTTACTATAGGAGATTTGTGAAAAGTGTCTCTTTTATAGTTGTCCCGTTGACTAAGTTAACTTAAAAAAAGTTAAGTTGTTATGGTATGATGCTTGTAAAGGTAGTTTTGAGAAGCTGAAGGATAAACTGACTTCGGTTCTAGTCCTGACTTTTCCTAGAGGAACTAATGGTTTTATGATCTATTATAATGCGTCTTGTATAGGGCTTAGTTGTGTGTTAATGCAACATGGCAAGGTGGTAAGTTATGCCTCTAAGCAGTTGAAGGTGCATGAGAAGAATTATTCAACTCATTACATAAAGTTATTGGTTATGGTGTTTGCATAGAAAATCTGGTGTCACTAGTTGTCCGGAGTTCATGAAGATATATTTTCTAATCATAAGGGCCTGCAATATTTGGTTCACTCAGAAAGAGTTAAATGTTAGGCAAAGAAGGTGGACTGAATTGCTGAAAGACTACGATATGAGTCTACACTACCATCCAGGTAAAGCTAATATGGTTGTTGATGCTTATAATAGGTTATCCATAGGAAGTCTAGATCATGTAAATGTGGGTAGACATGAGCTGGTGAAAGATGTTCACCATTTGGATAACCTTGGAAGTCTTTGTCGGACTATTGTGGGGCATAGGCGCTGTCGGTGTCGGTGTTGGCATTGGCATTGGTATTGGTATTAGTAGGATGTTTGGTTGTGAAAGGATGGTTTTAGTTATAGACTTATTATAATATTTCAAAATTGATATTCTATTATTTTGTTATATGTTCAAAATTCATCTAACACGGAGTGTAAGATGGGGGACGGTTTGGGCTGTGGGGGTGGTGTTCGATCATGGTTGGACATAAGATACCCGACATGGCCAGGCCTAAGGTCGGTTCATGTCATTATCATTGAGCTTTCACCTTATGCATAGATACATAATAAGATAAAATATAACAATATAGAATCTACACATCAAAAGAAAGCCAACGATACCCATATTGCCAACTTCTGAGTAGGAGTCAAAATGAATCCTCGAAATGGGTTTTCAAAAAAGAGGGGTAGAATGGGAAGTTTAGTCCAAAAATATATTTCCCAAGATTGAAGAAACTCAGAGGAGAAAACTTAAGTGAAAACAGAGTGAAATTGGGATTTGAATTAAAGAAATACTAATTTTGTCCTTCCAGGCTAAAATTTCCCAATTCCACCTTTAAATCCGAATTTAAACAAGCTTAAAATGATAGAAATAGAGAAAAGGAGTTGAAAAGGAGTTAGGAACTTATCAAATATTTAAAATGAAAGAAAATGCCCAAAAACTTGATACCCAATCTCTAAGTCTTAAAAAATGACGAAAAATATCAAGAAAAAGATTATTTAAATTACCCAGGTGCCACTAAAGCGAGCCCTGGGCATCTTTTATGGTAAACGCTAAAGCACCCAGGTGCCACTAAAGTGGCCCTAGTACACTGATTCCAGGCCGCTTAAGAAGACAAATGGCGCTAAAGTGGCTAAATCTTTAGTGGCCATCTTGCCGCTAAAGTGGCACTTACTAGGCTCAGGGCCGCCTACGCGCCATATAGCTACTAAAGCGCCCTCTACTAAAGAACCCAGAGTGCAGCTTTAGCGTTCACACTAACTGTAGTGCATCAAGTAGAGACTTGGAAAGTTACAAGTCTTTACAGACCCCTCGGGATTCATCCGAAATCTTGAGAACTCAAATGAGTTATGCCACCTTAGTAAATCCGACGCTTTGGACATAATGGAGAAATAAAATTAATGAAAAATTGTTGTTTTCACAAGTTGACCCCTGAAACCCAAATTCATATCTTTTCAAATGGTCTAAATGAGATATAAAAGTTGTAAAACCATAAAAACTATTTTACCAACCTTAAATAGACATTTTAGATCTGTTAGTGCAATCCGTTTTTCCATCCGATGAATATATCAAAAGATATTAATAGCGTGCAACTAATATGCTTTTCAGACCATCAAAAACCACAATTTTGCAAAAATCACACTGCAATGCATTGGTAATTGTGTTAATTATCCTCACACCCTAGAAATACCATAAAGCAACCAGAAGGAAGGGTAAAATAATCAAATCACAGAAAAAATAATTAGTTTAGAAAAATCAACAAAAACCAGGTCATTACATCATGTACCACTAAGAATCTAGTTTATCCTAGAACTAAAGCCAATAAAAATACCTAAATCAGTGAAAACCTTGGGATAATTACTATGCATATCAAACTAAACCTCCCAAGTAGACTTATCTATAGGTCGATCTCTCCACTGGACCTTAACCTTAGGAATCACCCTAAAACCAACCACCTAACATCCCTGGCTAGAATGGCGACAAGCTCCTCAATGAATAACATCCGCTCATCTAACTAAACTGAATCCCAATGAATGATATGTGATTCATCTGGAATGTAGCATCGAAACATAGAAACATGAAAAACTAGATGAACAACTAATAAATTTGAAGTTAATGCTAACTCATAAGCCACATCAACAATAGTCCAAAGAATCTCAAAAGGTCCAATATGCATGGGGCTAAGCTTGCCCCTCTCCACAACCTCATCATACTCTTCATGGGTGACACACGAAGGAATACACATTGATCGATACTAAATATCTAGGTATGAAGTCTACTATCCATATTGCACTTCTACATACTCTGAGTCGCTCGAAGACTATTCTGAATGACACAAACTCTATGTAAACACTTACGAAGAAAGTTTGTACCTCAATGTCTAACCTATGAAACCTCAAACCAATAGATTAGAGAGCGAAAATGCCTACCATACAAAGCCTCGAAAGGAGCCATCTCAATACTTGAATGATATATATTGTTATATGTAAATTCCCGCAAAATCTAGATATTGATCCCACTAACTTCCAAAATCTAACACATAAGCACGAAGCATATCCTTCAAAACCCAAATAGTCTGCTCTAACTAATTGTCAGTCTAGGTGTGAAAAGTTATGCTAAGATTAACCCAAGTACATAACTCCTCTTGAAAAGTCTTCCAAAAGTGAGTTGTGAACACTAAACCTCAATTTGAGATGATAAATAATGGTACACCATGAAGATGACCTACCTCATAAATATTGATACGAGCCAATCTCTCAAAATAGAAAGAGAACTAAACCAAAAATAAATTGAGTTGATTTGGTAAATAGATCCATGATGACCTAAACACTATCAAAATCACAACAAGTATGAGGCCACCCAATCACGAAGTCCTCAGTGATTTATTCCCATTTCCACTCGGGAATGGGTGACCTATAAAGTAATCCACTAGGTCTCAAATGCTCAACCTTTACCTGTTGGCAACAAAGATAACGAGCTACAAAATCCAATGGATCCTTCCTCATAAATCTTTGCCACTCTTGGATAGATGAATACCTAAAACAATGAGCCTTCTTTAAAACCAATCTAATCGAATCATCCACTCTTGGCATACAAACTTGACCACCGATCCTCAAGACACCATCTGGATAAAGCAAAATTTCCTTAGCCTCACTATTCAATACTTTATCTTGAATCACTCTCAACCAAACATCATTAAACTAGTGAGCCCAAATCTACACAATTAAGGAAGACCAAGCCTCTATATATGCCAAAACACACACAAGTGTCAAAATATCAAACCTAACTATCTGGTTAGACAAATACTAAACCTCCAAGGCCAATGGCCTCTCCTAAGTCAAAAGATGCCAAGCTACCAATGTTAGTCGACTTAAGGCTCAAGGCATCAACAACTTTATTAGCTTTGTCGGGATGATAGAGAATCATCAAGTCTTAATCCTTAAGCAACTCAAGCCAATAATGTTGTCCATTATTAAGATACTATTGGGTAAAAAAGTACTGAAAGCTATAATGATATGTGAAGATCTCAAAATAGAGTCCATACAAGTAGTGCCTCCACAACTTCAATATAGAAGCTTAAGTTAACAGACCCTTGAGATTTTTGAAAGCTCGACTCATAGGCATCAGACCACTAAAAGTAAACCTTCTTCTAAGTCAACTTGGTCAATATAGCCACAATAAATGAAAAAACCCTCAACAAAGTAATGATATTAGCCCACCAAACTAGTAAAACTCTAAATCTCAATTCGAGAAGTAGGCCTAGCTCAACACAAACTGCAGAAATCTTGGTCGGATCGACCATAATACCATCCATGGTCATCACATGACCAAAGAAGCAGACAAACTCCAACCAAAGATCATATTTAGAGAACTTAGCATACAACTTCTCATTCATCTGTCTCTGAAGCACAATCCGCAAAATATTCCTCATTATCGGCCTTGCTCTTGCAATAAACCAAGCTATCATCTATAAATAGAAAGCCAAAATAGTCAAGATACGATCGAAAAAATTGGTTCATCAACTCTATGAACATGGTTGGGTCATTGGTCAACCTAAGGACATAACCAAGAAATCATAATGAACGTATCGAGTCCAAAAAGTTTTCTTAGGAATATTTGAAGCTCTAATTCTAAATTAGTGATATCCAGACCTCTAATCAATATTTGAAAATACTAAAACACCCTGAAGCTAGTTAAAAAATTATTAATATGCATAAAAAGAAACTTATTCTTAACTATCACCTTGTTTAACTGTCGATAATCAACACATAAATGCATAGACCAATTTTTTTCTTCACAAACAAAATAGGTGTATCCCAAATAATATACTAGGTTGGATAAATTTCTTACCCAACAACTCCTACAATTTATCTTTTAATTTGTTCAATTCTGATAGGGCTATCCTATAAGGAGGAATAGAAATGGGCTTGGTGCCCCGGCTCAACATCAAAGAAAAGTTAATACCATGGTGCGAAGGCATACTGGGCAAATTCATAGGATAACTGACACAACCTAAACCAGGGGCTAGTCGTTTGGGCATCTCAAGTCCACTACGAGGACTGGAGAACACCACCAATACCCAACTATAACTGTCATGCACCGAATAAATTTCAAATGAATAAGAAGATACAAGAAGAAAAATTTAAAGACATTGAATAAAGTCTATAATCATAATCCAACAACCTCAATTAAATACCCAATAGGTGCCCACCCCAATGCCAATACCAATACCAAGACTGACACCAATACTAACACTGCCTATGCACATAATTGTGTAATAAAGCCTTAATCTAGAATCAACAACATTCGATCGGTACATGCCATAGACCTTAGCCAAAACCAAACCAAATAAATTATAAAAAAAAGTAGTCCATAGCATTAAATTAAGTCTTACGGAGTATAAAAGATCACTACTTCAGTCTAACTCAAAGTTATCCCTAAATCTAAGTCACTGAGTAGGAGGAATGGTAGTATGGCCAGTTCCCATATCGCGTAGAGATACATCATCTAAATTTGGTTAGCAGCATGAATGCTAGCATGTACTCAAGGATAAGATAAAATAGAGCCAGTAATTCAAACCCAAGTAAATAACCATATACAATCAAATATATATATATATATTTCGTATCGAGAAAGGGAACTGGGTTTATTATGCATTTAAAACCTTAACCAACGATTAGAGGCTTGATTGTCCTAAAACCACCCACGAGCTATATAGGTTCAGCTCCTTATGATGAAAGGGTCCCTGTGCATGTTAGCCGCATAACTGGAGAAAAGATCCTGAGATTACTAGTACATCTCCCAAAGTATAAAGTGTGACATCATGTACCCGATTACCAAGAGCACTCTCACATCGATAACTATGAGTTTCTAGTGTCAGTCTCCTTAGGCCCCCCACCTTCCACGATTTTTCTACTAGACCCTCTTAAGCCTAATTAAACCTTTTACACATAACCAAACTATTTTACAAGAAGTCTTTGTTTAAGAATTAATCGTTGGTATTATTATACCAAAATTCGAGCTTACTAGTCTATCCTTTTATGCTATACCAAAGCCATTAAACTAAGTTGACTCCGTAGTATTCAATTAAACCAAAACCATGGCTATCAAGGCCTTTCCAAACTATTTAAAACCAATCAATCCAATTTAAGTTCCATTACCTCTAATGCAATGCAAAGATTACAATAATAATCATACTATGTGACAAAACTATTCTAATTGACATTTTAATAAACAGGTTTAGGGCATATATGTTCCAACATAACCATGTAATTTGGGGGAATACAAGTATCTATAAACCTATTTACCATAACAATGCATTCCACAATGTCAAAATCATATTAACAGCATGAAAGAAACATTATTAAGCCATGATAAACATTATTCAACCATAAACATCCAAAAATCTCATTCAATGTTTCAAACCATAATAATATCATGAAATTCATTCACTAAAACACATGCTCTTTGTAAAATAACAATGAGGGATGAGTAACATGACTTACAAACCAAGAAAGACGTAGAGAAATGACCCTTGAAAGCCTTAATTGGTTATCTTGAAGAAACCCCAACATTTTCCTTAAGAGAGAGTTTGAAAGAAATTTAAAGTGTTTGATTGAGAATAATAGGTTAATGAATCCCTAAAAGGTGTTTTATGTAGTGGTATCAAAGGGAGTTACAAAGGGGAATCATCTTGAATGCCCCCAACTTAAAACTATGGAAAACTCGTAGGTGGGTACGAGTTGACCCTCCAACTCATCAGCATAGCATACGACTAGTTTTATCAAGTCATCACTTGTACAGAAAGTAGGACACCACTTTTTGCACAACATATGGCTTCCTTTTCCAACTCATCATTAGTACATACGACTAGTACCATATCAAGTCATATCTAAGGCAGTACATCAAGGGATAGACACTGGATAACTCATGATTGGACCCTAAACCTCTTATCATAAGACCATATGAGTCATATGGGGTCTCTCATAACTAGGATAGAACTTTGCCATCAACATACTGATCAAAATATGTCCCATACCCACAATATATGAATTATATGGTGGGTCATTACAAGAATGATGACTTCAAAACTCAGGAAATTTCCAAGGCCAAAACCTAGGGTGTTTCAGAAAACATCAATAAATTCATAGAAAAGACAAACAAAATCCAATGAATTAGGTGAAGTAACACTATTATCATGATAATCCAAAAAAGACAAGCATCCCATCTCTACCAAACGACAATCCTAAAAGAAAGATATAACCTTCTTATGACCCAAATGAAGCACACATTTCAAATTTATCCTTGGCACACCCAGTGAAGCTACGGTCATAATCTTAGCATAATAGTCTAGAATAGTATGATAAAGATCTAACAAATCTATACCTAAGATGACATCAAAATCTATCATATCTAATACAATTAGTTCTACCCAAGTCTCACGCATAGCAAGAGTCATAATATAGAATTAGTACACCTGATCTACCTCTAAAGAGTTTCCTATGAGAGTAGATATATGGATAGGCACATCAAGAGACAGACAAGTAGAATCAAAACCTAAATAAAAATATGTAGAAACATAGGAGAAGGTAAATCTAGGATCAAATAACATAGATGCAAATCTGAAACAAACAAGGATGATACTTTGATGAAAACATCGAAGGCATATTTCTTTGGCCTAGTAGATATAGCATATCACTGATCACATCCATGATCTGACTGGGTAGTTTGCAACCACCACCACGAGCACCACTACCTCAGCCTCTAAGATACCTAGTAAAACCTTCAGCTCTTATAGTTAATATGGGAGCAGCTCTGAGAACTCGATAGGGATAATCTTTGGCCATATGGCTAGCCTTACCATACACAAAGCAAACCCTGAAGCTCGGCTCAATAGAAGGATATATGATTAAGATAGGATTACCACCCAAAGATTTTATATTAGAAAACACAATACCTGAACTCTACAAATATTCATGTACTATTCTACCATGATACCCATAAAAGCCTATAAAAATTTTAACCCAAGAAATGAGACCTTTGAACTCTTCCTTGACAGTGATTAACGCCTCCCTAAGATGCTCGAAGAATAGACTCAGTCATCTTATGGTGGGTCGTTACAAGGGTGGTGAGTTAAAAACTTAGGAAATTTCTAAGGCTAAAACCCAGGGTGTTTTAATTCTCCCCCACTTATATCATTTATCCTCAAATGATGGGATAAAGTAATGATTAGCACGATTTACCCCCAAATGCCCTTATGCTTACCTTTAAGATAGAAAATATATTACAAAGGAATTTATAATCCACTCTTACCATTAACTAAGTTAGAAAGCAAAGATACCAAGGAAATTAATCTTTTCTTTAATTAAGTCAAGAAACAAAGAAGGTAAGATCAGCACATAATTTATGCATGAATTTCCAGAGCAGAAAACAGGAATGGATAATTGGACTTCATATCCTCTTCAGCTTCCTAAATATCATCTTCAACCTTGTGCTTCCTCCATCGAACCTTTACCAAAGCTACATCCTTCGTCCGCAACCGACGAACCTACTGATCCAATATTTCAATGGGGATATCCTCATAACACAAAAAACCCAAAATAGCAATATCCTTCATAGGTACAATCTATGATGAATCACCCTTACACTTTCTCAACATTGAAACATAGAATACCAGGTGAATGGAGCTCAAACTAGAAGGGAACTCCAACTTATATGCAACATTACACACTATTCACAAAACCAAGTATAGACAAATATACCGGGGACTAAGCTTTCCTTTCTTCCCTTACCGCATAACTCCTTCCATGTGAGAAACCCTAAAGAATAGCCTATCCCCAACCTCAAACTCTAACTTTCTATGCCTCACATCCACATAGGACTTTTGGTAACTTTGGCCGGCTTTTAGCCTATCCTGAATCACCTTTACTTTCTCCATACCTTGGTGAACAAAATCTTGGCCAAACATCTCTGCCTCACCAACCACAAACCACCCAATAGAAGACCTACATATTTTACCATACAAGGCCTTAAACGGAGCCATCCCAATACTAGAGTGAAAGCAATTATTGTATGCAAACTCTATAAAAGGCAAAGGCTTAACCCAACTACCACCATAGTCAATCACGCAAGCTCTAAGAATATCATCCAATGTCTGAATAGTCCTTTTTGCTTGCTCATCTTACTGCAAGTTGAAAGTTGTACTAAGACTCACCATGGCCCCCAAACATTTCTGAAATAACTTCCAAAAGTGAAATGAAAACTATATATTCTGATCTAAGATAATAGAAATAGGTACCCTTTGCAACTACACAATCTCTTGGAGATACAACCTTTCATAGTTCTCAGCCAAGAAATAATCCCTTACTGGTAAAAAGTGAGCAAACATTGTCAGCTAATCCATGAAGACCCAAATTAAATTAAAGTAATTTCGAGATCGAGAAAGAACAGTAATGAAATCCATATTGATCATATCCTATTTCTATACAGGTAACTAAATTTCTTGATACAATCTGTCGAGCCTCATGTGCTCAACCTTTACCTTTTGCACAAATAATCCTATCAACAAGATAGAATCTAACACTTGCTTCTCTTTTACTTCAGCACCCAGAGATAACTGCACCACCTTTTACACAACATACAACCATTCTCAGAGTCCAAGAAACAAACTCCAAGGTTAGTCAAAAGGTGAATATCTTTCACCAAACCCCATTTTCCTTCATCCATATGAGCTAGACTTACCATAGATAACCCGCTAAGAGCATCATCAACCATAGTAGCTTTACTTGGACGGTAGTAAGGACTTATGTCATAATCTTTGAGTAGCTTAAGTTGTCTTTTTTGTCTAAGGTTAAGATCTTTCTGAGTAAACACATACTGTAGATCTTATGATTAGAAAAGATATCCATATGCACCCCATACAGATAGTCACTCCAGATTTTCAATGTGAATACCATGTCCTACAATTCCTAGTCATGAGTTGGGTAATTATTCTCATGTACCTTCAATTGTCTAGAGGCATAAGCTATCACCTTGCCATGTTGCAATAAGACGCAACCAAGGCCCATACGGGATGCATCATAATAGACTACAAAACCCTCAGTGAATTCTGGTAATGTTAAAACTGGTGCCAAAGTTAGCTTATCCTTTAGCTTTCTAAAACTACCCTCACAAGTATCAGACTATAAGAACTTTTCCTTTTTTAATATCAAGTTAGTTAACGGGGAAAATATCAAAGAAAAAATCTCTGCAAACCCCCTATGATAACCAGCTAACCCTAGAAGCTCATCAGTTGGAGTTATAGGTCTAGGCCACTTCTTAATTACTGCAACTTTCTACAAATTCACCATGATCCCTTCACTAGAAATGACATGAAACAGAAAAGTGATAAGTTTCAACTAGAAGTCACATTTTGAGAATTTGGCATACCACTACTATTATTTTAGGGTCTAAAATAGTATTCACAGGTGATTAGCATGGTCCACCTCACTGTTTAAATTCACAAAAATATTATCTATGAATATAATGACAAACAAATCCAGAAACTAATAAAAGACCTTATTCATCAAATCAATGAATGTCATTGGGGTATTGGTAAACCCAAAAGACATAACCTAAAACTCAAAATGACCATAATGAGTCAAAAAATTAGTCTTAGCGATATCCACCTCCCTAATCTTTAACTAATGATACCCATACCAAGATCAATCTTGGAGAGAAACTTAGCTCCCTAAAGATGATTAAGGAAATCATATATTCTTTAAAGAAAGTACATATTCTTTACCATCACCTTATTTAATTGCCGATAATCAATTCACATCCAAAGGGAATCATCCTTCTTATGCAGAATAACGCCGATGCACCCTATAGAGACATACTAGGATGGATGAAACCCTTGTCTAAAATATCCTATAGTTGCTCTTGAATCTTGTTCAACTCAGCAGGAACCATTTTATACAAAGGAATAAAAATAGGTCGAGTGTTCAGAATAAGATCTATCCCAAAATAAATCTCCCTATCATTAAGGACACCAGAAATGTCATAAAAAGACCGCAGAAAATTCATTCACCACCAGGGCAGAATATAAAGAAGGACCCTCTGTGTTAGAATCTTTAACCTTGACCAAACATAAAGACACCCCTTAGAGGTAGATCTCTGAGCTCTAAGATTTGATATGAACTTTCCTTTAGGAGCTAAGGAACTGCCCTCCCATTCTATAATTGGATCATTAGAAAATTTAAAGACAAATTGATGGGTCCTACAGTCTAGAGAAGCATAGGACGAGTGTAAATAATCCATCCCCAATATGCCAACAACATCAACCATGTATTGTTCAAATAGGTCTACCATGGTTTCCCTACCACCCATAAATACCACATAACACCTATAGACACTTTTAGCCACTAGGGTAAACATAGAAAAAGGGTCCAAACACACTCAGGATAACCAAAATTCACATCCATGAATGGGGTCACATAAGAATGAGTGGACCCTAGATCAAGTAAATAGTACACATCATGGGAAAAGAGTTTCAACATACCAGTAATGACATTATGCAATGCCTTGGACTCCTGATGAGTAGTAAGAGTATAGAGTCGATTATGACCAGTGTCAAAACTAAATCATGCACTCTTTTTTGTCGGAGCTGAAAAAGAGGCAAGAGGAACCTTTTTTACCCCAGAAGTAACCTTATTAATAGGAAAATTTCTAATTATGTGCCCTAATTGAATGTAGCTGAAGCTCTTATCCTTTCCTTCATCATAGTAACCCTAATGCAATCTACCACACAATCTGTATGAAGGATATGATAGAGCTGACTGGGCCACACTAGCATGAGATTAGGCACATTGTGTCCTATAATTATCGATACTTAGAAAATGCCTGTTGCTTGATGGCTTTTGGTATGAAGCACTAGTCTTCGAGTAAGACTCAGAATTTCCACACTTTTTCATAGGCCACTTCCCACCATCCCTACCACTCTGCTATTAGCTACCACCCTGCTCAGAAAATCTAAACTTCTTGTTCTACCTCTCGCTAATCTTTGCCTATTTTGTCTTCTCTTTCTCAACCTATTTCATATATATAACTAACCTAGAAATTTCTAAGACCTTGTTCAACAAAGAAGCGTTACTCTCCAAAATTAAGGCTAGAGACAACCTGAAAGCAAACTTCCTTATTCTTCCCGTCATGCTAGAAACCAACTCCAGAGCATACTAAGATAACTGGTGAAATATCAAGGCATACTCCTTCAATGATATTGCTTTAGATTAGAAAATTTTTCTGCCTTTGCTTCCCTCAACTTCTAAGAAAAGAAGTGGTCAGAAAATGCTCTAGAGAAATCACCCCACTGGATTGACTCAGCATCGTCACCCCTTGACTATTCCCATTCCTCATAACCTTGGTATGCTACACCTTTCAATTGGTAAACAATAAATTCTACATCCTCTATGTTAGTAGCATACATAACACAGAAGATCTTGTCCATCTCATCCACAAAATCTTGACGATTCTCCTCATTCATAACATTAGTGAACATAGGAGGGTTCAACCTTATGAATTCACCAATCCTTGTGTTCTAAGAATATGGAGTAATAGAAGTACATCGCTCGGCCTAACAAGCTACAAACTATGCCAATAGATAAATATATTGATAAAACTCAGCATTCATCACATCATCCTGAGGAACTCTAGGAGGACAATCAAGAACTGGACCCCTAGATCGAGTTTAGACCCCAAAAGTAGAATGGGTCAATTCAATATTATCCCCAAATGGGATAGAGGAGTTTCCATGAGCTTTAAATCATCAAGGAGGCACAATCTAAAAGGCAAATAAATAGGAATTAGATATGATTTCAAGATCTTAGATTCTACAGCTTGAAAATAGAACACAATAATGAGATACATTCCTAAATGCCTTATAGCCTCTCCCTTATGAATATGGCCCACTACACACGCTTAGAAGAGACTCTACTTGACATGGGTTTTTGGACACCCAATTGACCATGAACCAATGGGTTTGATACCAATCTGACATGATCGAACTAGGGCATAGTCATGTTGGGCATCTCAAGTCTAATTAGAACTGGAGACCACCCCTAATACGAAACAATTACTGCCCTGCACCCTACATTGGATGAATTATAAGCTTATAACAAGATAAAACAAGAATAATTTAAAGACATAAAATAAATTCTATAATCATAATCCAACAACCTCAATCAAATACCTAATCGGTGCCAACCCAAATAGTAATACCAATGTCAAGTCTGACACTAATGCAGACATCGCCCATGTCTATAGCGGTCTGACAAAGACTCTACCTAAAATCAATAATATCCAGTCAGGACATACCCCTGACCATAGCTAAAATCAAACTAAAGAATAACATAAACAAAAAAAGTCTATAGTATAAAATAGAGCCTTCTGGAGTATGGAAGTTCACTACTTTAGTCTGACTTAAAGTTGTCCCTAAATCCAAGTCACTTAGCAAAAGAAATATAGTATGGCTAGTTCCTGCATCGCGTAGGGATATAGTTACCCAATATGATTAGTGAAGTGAATGCTATCATGTACATGGGAATAAGATAAAATAAAGGCTATAATTAAAAAAATAAAATAACCATATTATAGCACGTAGATTGTCGGGTTAGGGAACCGTGTTTAGAATATATTTAAAACTATAAAGTTGGCTGAGTAGATTGACCGTCCTACAACCGCACATAAGTTATATGGGTTCAGCTAGCTATGCAAAAAGGGCTCAAGTGCATGTTAGCCGCTCGACTGGAGAAAATATCCTGAGATGACTAGTAGATCTCAAAAAATATAAAGAGTGACATCATCCAAACGGTTAGATATACCACCCTCACATAAACAAATGTGAGTTTCCAGTGCTGGTCCGCTTAGGACCCCCACCTTCTACGATTTTCCTACTCGACCCTTTTTAAGCCCAATTAAACCTTTTACACATAACTAAACTAATTTCCAAGGAGTCTTTCATTTAAGCATTAACCGCTGGTATTCTCATAAAAAAATTAGAGCTTACAATTTTATTCTTTTATTCCATACCAAAACCATTAAACCAAGTTGACTCCTAATTTTCCAATTAAAACAAAACTATGGCCATCAAGATCTTTCCAAGAAATTTAAAACCAACCATACCAATTTATGTTCCATTACCTATTATGTAATGGAAATATTTCAATAATAGTCAAACTATGTGACAAAACCATTCTCATTAGCATTTTAACAAATAGGTTGATGGCATATATGTTTCAAAACCATAACCATGTAATTTGGGGGAATACAAGTACCCCTACACCCATTTACCATAACCATTCATTCCATAATGTCAAAATCATATTAAAAGCATGAAAGAAACATCTTTAATCTATAAGAAATTGTATTCAACCATAAATGTCCAAAAATCCCAACCAATGTTTTAAACCATAAAAATATCATGAAATTGATTCATTAAAAACATGCTCTTTGTAATATGACAATGAGGGAGGAGTAACATCACTTACACACCAAGAAAGATAAAGAGAAACCACCCTTGAATTCCATAATTATTTATCCTGAAGAAATCCTAGTCTTTTACTTAAGAGAGAGTTGGAAAGTGATTTTAAATGTTTGATTGAGAATACTAGGTTAATGAAGCCCTAAAAGGTGTTTTATGTCATGGTATCAAAGGGAGTTACAAAGAGGAAATGTCCAAATGCCTCCAACATAAAATGGTGGAATGCTCATAGGTGTGTACGAGTTGACCCTCTAACTCATCACCACGTCATCACCAAAATGGAAAGTTAGACACCATATTATGTCAAATATATGACTTCTTTTCCAAACTTATCACTAGGCTATACGACTAGTGAAATACCCTAGTTGCTCGACCTTAATAAAATTCCTAGAATTTTGGTCTCTAAACCTTATACGAGTTAGGGATACGAGTCGTCTGTTGGGGTACGTGTGGTAACGTCTTGGTGGGGTGGATTTTTTTTACTAGAATAGGTACGACTTACGGGTATGAGTCATATTGGTGGTTATGGATCATTTGGTTCCTTAACTTAATCTTAAACTTGGTTACTTAGGTTGGATCGGAGTATGATTGGCTCACCATAAGTTGTAAGCCAAGGTATGAGTCATACCCTAGACTCATATGGTTGACAATGTCTAAATCTTCATTGGATATAAATCTTTGAGGGATATAGATGAAGGGTACGAATTATATGTTTTTAATATGACTTGGATAGATGAGCAGTATTCTATATAGTGATGGATCCAAAGGTTGAGGCTAAGTTATGACTGGAGGATACCAATCATATTAAAGGATACGACTTGTGTGGGTTACTTGTTCCCTATGACAGGATTTTGGTGCAACTTTAGTGAGGGTATTTTGGATATTTCCCCATATTCTAATATGGTCCCACAACTTTTAACCTAATTAGGAGGTTATTTACCCCATTATTCCATTCATTAACACTTACAAACTCTTCTGAAATACTCCATAATTCTCTCAAGATATTTTAGGAAATATAAGCTAAGGTTTAAACTAAAGGATCAATTTGGGGGTTGTGTTGGTGGTTTTTTCCATCCTCATCTTGCTTTAAGGTTTATTATCTTCCCTTATTGTTAATTCCAACTAAAGGCATAGTTCTTATGAATGTTTTGAAGATGTCATTGATTGTATGATTTTGTTTTTAAAATATGATTTGGGGTTATTGATATTAAATGGTTGGTTATGGTTCCCCATGGATTTAGTTATGCTTTTATGTGCATTAATGGTGGTTTTGGATAATTGGGTTGCATAGGAATAGTTTAATGGTAATTGTAATTAGTTTTGGACATACTATACCTCTAATGTGTTTGGCAAAATACTTATAAGGATATGTTCATTGTATTAACCACTTTTAATGGAACTCTTACATGATTTAAAACATAGTAAAGGAATTATGCATGGTTTAAATGGCTTGGAATGGAAAATGGCTATGGGTGATACTAATAAGATAGGGTTGCTATGATGATACCAATATAAATGGCCTTGGTTAATAAATGGATAATGGTTTAGCTATTTGAAAATTTGTTTTAATTAGAAAATAATGGAAGAATGTGTAGCTAAGTCATGGAAGGTAGAGGTCCCAGGAGGACCAAAACTTAAAACTCATATTTATTGATATAAGGTTGGTCTTGGTGACCATGTGTATTATGTCACACTATATTTGGGGAATGTACTAGTCATCCCAAGGGATACTTCCCTGGTCATACAACTATATGCATTGGGGCCCTTCTACCAAGGAAAGATGAACACATATAGCTCATGGGTAATTTAGGACAGCAAAGCTACAAAACCCAGGTAAAGGTCTTAAAGGAATGCTAAACCCACTTCTTTTTCCCGGCGTGGTTATATAAATATAAATGGTTGTGTTTAAATGAATAGTTTTACTTAGTTAGCGATCACTTGCTAACCCCGTCTACTGGCGGTTGTATACCCAGTCTATGCAGGAACCAACCGTTCTACTCACTCTGTATAGTGATTGGCTTGAGGACATTATTTGGACAGAAGTGGTAAGATTCCATCTTTTTGAAAGGATTCATTTTATGTTATGGTTATTTCTATACACTTTTATTTTATTTTGGATATTGGTTTGTTCCATGGTAAGGGGCATTTCACAAATAGGATTTCTTTACTCTTTTGGTTAGAGGCTTTATGGTACTTTTGTAGGTTGGAATGGGCTGGATTGGTATTAGTGTCAGCCTTAGTATTGGAATAAGCTAAAGGGATGACATAATTGGACGATATTGTTGGTTGTTCTATCCTTTTTTATTTTAGGATTAATAATATTATATTTTAGAACATCTTTGGTTATGGCCTGTTTTGTGGCCCTTATTTTGGTATGGTTTGGTATGGTTGGATTATTAGTATGGGATTGTTGGACTCGTTTGTGTCATTTATGGTTATGATATGATCCTAGAGTCTTTGTGTGAGCTGTTACACTATTTGGTTACATGCTCAAAATTCAGCCAACTAAGGACAAGCGACTGAAGGTTAGGGTACGTAACAAGGGTGATCTTCGATCCTAGATGGACTTGGGATACCCATTACAACAAAGAATTAAGTTAGGACATGTCAAGTTTATATCAAAGCCTAGGTTCATGGTTACTTAATAGTCCATAAAGTCATGTCAAGTAGAGTTTCTTTTAGGGGTGTGTAGCGCACCACACTCATAAAGGAGAGGGTACATGTCATTTAGGAATATTTTACTTTCATGGTATTCTTTTTTCAAGCTTGGAGTCTATGTCCAAGAATGTTCTCCAATCCTTATTTGTTCATTTTTTAGATCATGCCTCATAGATCTGGAACACAAAAAAATTCTCCATCCCATATATGGGTAATGCTGAAAGAGTGCATCCTACTTTTGGGGTTTATCTTAGATTACACAGTCCTATCCTTGATAGTTCTAGAGTGCCACCGGTTGCTGATAGTTCTTCTTAAGGTAAGGTGACTAATGTAGAATTCGGTTAGTCTATTCATGCTATTGTAAAATTGGTTTCTTCTTAGGAAGAGCGGAATGTGTCTGGTGCTTTATCTACTGAGATCACAAGGGTTGGCAAATTTATAAAGATGGGTCCTCCTACTTTTTCTGGAGTGAAGGTAGAGGAGGATCCACAGGGCTTCTTGGATGAAATAGAAAAGATATTTTTAGTGATGCAGGCTACCAATGTGAAGGGGGTAAACTTTTTAGCTTATCAGCTTAAAGATGTTGCATATCAGTGGTATGAAGAGTAGGATAAGGATAGAGGAGATATAAAGGAGTCATCCTTATGGGATTCCTTCTTGGTACTTTTCTAAATCATTTCTTTCCCCAAGATTTGAGGGAAGCAAAGATAGAGTAGTTTATGAACCTCAAGTAGGGGAGAATGTCTGTCAAGGAATATGGCTTGATATTTCATCAATTGTCATGGTATGCTCCTGATTTTATGGCTGACATGTTGGAAAGGATGGGAAAGTTCACTTCTAGGTTAAATTAGGATTTAATCTTGGAGAGCATGACTTCTAATTAGAGATATGGATATCTCTAGGTTGATTGTTCATATGCACAAAGTAGAGGATGAGAAGAGGAAGCAAATGGAGTCTAGGGAAATGCGAGATAAGAGAGTAGGTTTTCTGACGGAGAGGTGCTCAGTCTCAGAGTGGTTGAGATGGAGGCAAATAGCAGAAAAAGAAATGGGGAAATTCTAGTTCCTACTCCTCTACCAGTGCTCCTTACTAGTTGAGTGACAGGCGTCGTCATGATGGTGATAATTTTTTGATGCAGGGTGCCTAATCTCAGGAAAGTAGAGGTCAGTTAGTTTATTCATGACATCCTTTTTGTTTTTATGGTACTCACCGAGGTTATTGCGATAAAGAAAAGGGTAAATGCTTCAAGTGTAGCTAGGTAGGAAATCAGCTTAGGGATTGTCTAGTTAATAAGCTTTCTATGGGGGCAAATACGATTCATATGGCTTAATGTTATACTGCTAAACCTGGTGGTGTCTCAGCTGCTACTATTACAGCTTTTGGTTCCAGTATTGGTCAAAATAGGTTGTATGCTTTGGCATTTTGACAGGAATCCAAGGCATCACGTAATGTCATTATTGGTATGTTATAACTTTTCTCTTATAAAATCTATTGTTTTCTTAATCTGGGGTCCACTCTCTACTATTTGACTTCTAATGTGGTATCTTTTGGTTTTGATCCAAAAGTTATTTTAGACCCTTTTTTTGTTTCTACCCCAGGAGGTAACTCAGTTATTACTCAAAGAGTCTATAATGGGTGTGTAGTATCTTGTTTATGGAAAGCAGACCTTGGTGGATTTATTTGAGTTGGATTTGGTGAATTTTGATGTCATTCTTAATATGGATTGGTTACATTCTTGTTACGCGTCCTAGGATTGTCCGACCTATAGGGTTATCTTTAGGTTCCCTAGTAATCCAGTTATAGAATAGGAAGGTGTTTCTTTATCTCCTAGGGGAGGTTTATTTCTTATCTTAGAGCTCGGAGGTTGATCTCTAAAGGTTATCTTTATCACATGGTCTGAGTTAAAGATTCTAACTTGGAAGGTCCTTCTTTCCAGTCAGTTCCAGTGGTTAATAATTTTCCTGATGTCTTTCTAGATAATCTTCCTAGTTTTCCCCTGGATAGGGAATTAGAGTTTTTTATTGATCTAATTTTGTTCACTTAGCAAATTTTTATTCCTCCATATAGAATGGCTCCAACTGAGTTAAGGGTACTTAAGGAGCAACTTAAGGATCTTTTTGATAAAGGGTTTATTCTTCCTAGTGTATTTATTTGGGTTACATTGGTGTTGTTTGTACACTTGAAGGATGGTTTCCTTCGAATATGCATTAACTATAGGTAGATGAATAAAGTAACAATCAAGAACAAGTATCCTCTTCTAGGGATAGATGAACTGTTTGACCAGTTGTAAGGTGCCAAGTTCTTTTCTAAGATAGAACTTTGGTCTGGGTACCATCGCCTAAAGATTAGGGAGAAGGAGATCTATAAGATGGCTTTTCGTACTCGGTATGGACACTTTAATTTTTGTGATGTCATTTAGATTGACAAATGCTCTGAAGCCATTTGTGGATCTGATGAATAGGGTTTTTCATTAGTATTTGGATATCATTATTATTGTGTTCATTGATGACATTTTGGTTTATTTGAAAAGTGAGATAGATCAAGCTTATCACCTTTGTATGGTGTTGTGGACCTTAAAAAAATAGTAGTTGTATGCCATGTTCTCTATGTGTGAGTTGTGGTTGAGCAATGTAACTTTTGTGGGTCACATTATTTCTAGTAAGGAGATCGTGGTGGATCCGCAAAAGGTTGTTGTGGTGAAGAGGTGGCCTAGACCTACAACTCCATCTGAGATTCAAAGCTTCTTAGGTATAGCTAGGTATTATAGGTATTTTATGGAAAGCTTGTCATTCATAACTACTCCTTTGACTAAGTTAACTCAAAAGAAGGTTAAGTGTTCTTGGTCAGATGCTCGTGAAGGGAGTTTTGAGAAGTTAACTTCGACTCTAAGTTTGATTTAGCCAGAAGCTAATGATGGGTTTGTGGATTATCGTGATGCACCTCGGATAGGTCTTGGTTTTGTGTTGATGCAACATGGGAAGGTCATTGCCTATGCTTCCAGTAAGTTAAAGGTACATGAGAGGAATTATCCTACTAATAGTTTGGAGTTGTTGGTCATTGTGTTTGCTTTGAAAATATGGAGGCATTATTTAAATAGTGTTCATGTTGATATCTTTTCTGATCATAAAAGTCTGCACTATGTGTCTACCCAAAAAGAGCTTAATCTCAGGTAGAGGAGATATATTAAGCTTTTCAAGGATTATGTTATGAGTCTTCACTATTATCCAGGTAAGGCTAATGTGGTTGTTAATTTTCTTAGTAGGTTATCTATGTGGAGTTTGGCTCATATATGGGAAGGAAAGCAGGAATTGGGGAAGGCTATTCACCGCTTGGCTAACTTGGAGTTTGCCTCTTGGACTCCAAGGATAGTAGTGTGATAGTGCAAGAAGTGGTTCGATCATATCTTGTTTCATATCGGTGGTGATGGTACTTTGTGGTACCAAGGGAGGTTGTATGATCCTGATGTCGACGGTTTGCGACAAATGATTTTAGCTGAGGCGAATGAGTTGCGCTATGTTGTTCATACCATCTCAAGTAAGATGTATCATTATCTCAAGGAGATTTATTGGTGGAATGGTGTGAAAAGGGATGTGGCTAATTTTGTGGCCAAGTGCATGGTGTGTCAACAAGTTAAGGTTGAGCACATGAGGCAAGGAGGGTTGTATCAAGAAATATATTTGCTCGAATAGAAGTGTGTGATCAATATGGATTTCATTACCAGCCTTCCTCGGTCTCATAATCAATATGATTCTATTTAGGTCATCATGGATAGGATGACAAAGTCTATATATTCTTTACGAATGTAGACTAACTTCTCGATGGAGGATTATACTAAGTTGTATTTTCAGGAGATTTTGAAGATAGATGGGTTTCATATTTTGATTATTTCTATTTGTGGCATGTAGTTTACATCTCATTTCTAGCAATATTTTCAAAGAGGGTTAGGAACAAAGGTATGTCAGGTTACTACTTTCCATCCGTAGATGGATGGACAAGTGGAGAGAACTATTCAGACAATTGAGATTATGCTTTTATCCTATGTGATTGATTATGATGAAAATTGGGTTGAGCATCTTCCATTTATGGAGTTTTCTTACAACAATATTTATCATTCTAGTATTGGTATGGCCCCTTGTGAGTCATTGTACGGTAGGAGGTGTAGATCTCCTATTAGTTTGTTTGATCTTGGTGAGGCAGACATGTATGTTCTCAATTTGGTTTACCAGGCTATAGAGAAGGTGAAGGTGATTCGAGATAGGCTTAAGGCTACCCAAAGTCTCCAAAAATCATATGTGGATATTACACATACAGACTATGAATTTGAGGTTGAGTATAAAGTTTTCCTCAGGTATCTTCTATAAAGGGAGTTGTGTGATTTGGAAAGAAGAGGAAGGTCAGTCCCCAGAATGTTGGTCCTTATGAGGTTTTACGGAGAATTGGTAATATGACTTATGAGCTGGAGTTTCGATCTAGTTTGATCTTGGTTCATCCAATCTTTTTTGTTTCCAGTTGATAAAGTGCATTGGTGATCCTTCTTCGGTTGTTCCTTTAGAAGGACTGGGTATCACTGATTTTTTGTCTAATCAAGACGTCCTAGTTGAGATCATGGATAGGCAGGTTCATCATTTGCGGACCAAGGATGTGGCTTCGATTAAGTTTCCATTGCAAAACAATATGGTGGAACAAGCTGCATGGGAAGTGGAAGATGACATGAATTCCAAATATTCGCATTTGTCTTCTTCTCATAGGATTCGTGCGGAAGTTATGTCACTTCAACACGTCTTTATTTTCAGAGTTTGTTAAAGGAAAGGTCAATATCTTTTCCTCTTTGTTTTCAACCATTATTGAAGATTGGGAATATATTTGATAATATAATGCAAATGACTTTTGCGTGTCGTTACCCATACCCTGTCCATCTTTTGTGGATGAATGTTCCTTGTGGGGGAGACTGAGACACCCTAGTTGCTGGACCTTAGAAAATTTCCTGGAACTCTAGTCTCTGGCCGTAATACGACTCAAGGTTACGAGTCGCATGTTGGGGTACGGGTGGTAATGTCCAGTCGTATAATGACTAGTGTTGGTTGGTGGGATTGATTTTGCCTACTGGAATTGGTATGAATTAGGAGTAAGAGTCATATTGGTTGTTACGGATCTTTTCCTTAACTTAATTTTAGACTTGGTTACTTAGGTAGGATCTAAGTATGAGTGGCTAACCATGAGCCTTAACCCAGGGTATGAGTCATACCAAAGATTCGTATGGTAGACAGTGTCCAAATATTTCTTGGGTATAAATCTATTAATGGGTACGGATGAAGGGTACGAATCGTATGTTGTCAATACAACTTGGTTGGATGAGTCATATGCTGGACAGTGGTTGATCCAAGACTTGAGGTCATGTTACAAGTGAAGGATACCAATCGTATCGAAGGGTATGACTCGTGTGGCGCAGTCGTCTCCCTATGATGAGATTTTCGTTCAACTTAAGTAAGGGTATTCTGGATGTTTCCCCCATTATCCTAATAGGGTCACATAATTTCTAACCTACTTGGGAGGTTATTTACGCTATTATTCCATTCACACTTAGAAATTCTTCTAAAATACTCCGTAACTTTCTCAAGATCTTTTAAGCAAGAGAAGCTAGGTTTTCAACTAAAGGATTAATTTGGGGCTTGTCTTGTGATTTCTTTCCATCATCATCTTGGTTTAAGGGATATTCTCTTCCCTCATTGTTAATTCAAACTAAAGGAGTGGGTTTTATGAATTTTTTCATGATTTCATTGATTGTATATTTTGGTTTTCAAATATGATTTGGGGGTTTTGATATTAAATGTTTCATTATGGTTTCCCATGGTTTTAATTATGCATTTATGTGCATTAATGGTTGTTTTGGATAAATGGATTTCTTGGGTATGGTTTGATGGTAATTGGAATTGGTTTTGGTCACACTATGCCCCTAATGTGTTTGGAAAAATGCTTATAAGGATATGTTCATTCCATTGACGACTTTTAATGGAACTCTTGCTAGTTTTTAAACTTGGTATTGGAATTATGCATGGTTTAAATGGCTGGGAATGGTAAATAGATAATGGTTATGCTTGAGGGTCACATGGAGTCCCCCAAGAGGTTTAATTTGGTAAATAGAAGAGCACTTGAAAGTCCTTTTGAACCTATAAATGGTTGCCTATGCATGATACTTGCAAGTAAGGATTGGTATGTTGATACCAATATCTATGGCCTTGGTTAATAAATGGATAATGGTTTGTTTATTTAGAAATTTGTTTAAATTGGTCAATAATGGTGAGAGGTGTAGCTAATTCGTGGAAGGTGGAGATCCCGAGGGGACCAAACCTTGAAACTCATATTTGTCCAATATAAGGTTGGTCTTGGTGACCGTGTGCATGATGTCATACTATATTTGGGGGATATACTTTCCATCCCAAGGGATACTTCCCTAGTCGTGTGGCTACACACACTTGGGCTCTTTTAGCAGAGGGAGCTGAACCCATATAGAACATGGATAGTTTAGGAAGACAAAGATGCATAGCCCATGTAAAGATTTTAAATGCATGCTAAACCCAGTCCCTTTTCCTGGCATAGTTATATATATATGTGTGTGTGTGTGTGTGGTTGTCTGCATATGGATGGTTTTACTTTGTTTTATAAAAGGAATTAATTTATCCTTACCCTGAGATCATTCTAGAGGTCACTCGCTAACCCCGTCTACTGGCGGTTATGTACCCACACTGTGCAGGAACCATCTATTTTACTCCTCCTACATAGTGATTGACTCGGAGACAATATTTGTACTGAAGTGGTAATCTTCCATCCTTTCATAAGGCTCCATTTAATGTTATGGATATTTCTATGCACTTTGATTTTATTTTGGATATTGGTTTTTTCCATGGTTGGGGGCACGTCCCAATCGAATTTCATTACTCTTTGGGTTAGAGGCTTTGTGGTACTTCTGTGGATTAGAATAGGCAGGATCAATATTGGTGTCAGCTTTGGCATTGGAATAAGTTGAAGGACTTACATCATTGGACGATATTGTTGGTTGTTCCATCCTATTTTATTTTGGGATTAATTATATTATATTTTGCAACGTATTTGTTTATGGCCTAGTTTGTGGGCCTTGTTTTGGTACGATTCAGTATGGTTGGATTATTGATATGGGATGGTTGGACTCAATTCGGTCGGTCACAATTTTGATCTTATCCTAGAGTCTTTGTGTAAGCTGTTACACTATTTTGTTACATGCTCGGAATTCAGCCAACTCAGGGTAGGCGGCTAGAGTTTGGGTGGGGTAATTAGGGTAGTCTTCGGTCCTTGATGGACTTAGGAAGCACATTACGACAAGGCCTCGGGAGGGTCTTTTCAACTAGTACCATATCAATTCATATTCGAGTTAGAACATCAAGGGCTAGACACTGGACAACATACGATTAGCCCTAAACCAATCATCATAAGACCATATGAGTCATATCCATGCTCTTGTAACTTAGACAGAACATTGCCAACAACATACTGAACAACATACGACTAAGGTCCCTAGACCCAAACCCACACCGTATGACTCGTATGGCGGGTTGTTACAAGGAAAGTGAGTTCAAAACTCAGGAAATTTCCAAGGCCAATATCTTGGGTGTTTCAGAAAACATCAATGAATACACATAAAACACGAACAAAATCCAATAAAAGAGGTAAAGCAATATTAGTATCATGAATATGAGTCAAATAAGTCAAGCATCCCCTCTCAACCAAATGACAATTCATAAGGAAAGGTATAACCCTCTTGGGACCTAAGTGAAGTGCATATTTCTAATTTATCCTTGGCACAACCAACGAAGCTAAGGTCATGATCTTTGCATAAAAGTCTAGGACATCATTATAGAGAGCTAACAAATCAATACCCAAGATGACATCAAAATATATCATATCTAATACAAACGATTCCACCCAAGTCTCATGCCTAGAAAGAGTCACAATACAGGATAGGTACACCTGATCTACCACTAAGGAGTCTCCTATTAGGATATATACATTAATAGACATATCAAGAGGCTCACAAGTAGAATCAAAACCCGAAGAAAAATATACAGAAACATAGAAGAAAGTCGATCCAGGATCAAATAATACAAATGCAGATATGAAACAAACAAGGATGATACTATGATAAAAGTATCAGAGGCATCTATCTTTGGCCTGCCAGGTATAGCATAGCACTGAACAAATCCACCACTTGACTGGGTAGCCCATGACAACCACCACGAGCACCACTAACTCTACCTCTTAAAACCTTAGTAGAACCTTTATCTCTCATAGTCTATATGTGAATAGCTCTGAGAACTCGATGGGGACATTTTTTTGCCACATGGCTAGCCTCATCATACACCAAGCAAACCCTACATCTCGACCCAATAGAAGGATATATGATTGAACTAGGATGACCACCAAAAGTTGTTGTACCAGAAAACCCAATACCTGAACTCTACAATGCTTTTTGTACTAGTCTACCATGTTACCCATAATAGCCTCTAAATCCCCTACCCCAAGAAATGTGACCTTTGAACTCGCCCCTGACATATATTGACAGCTCCTTGAGATGCTCAAAGAATAGACTCAGTCATCTTAACATGATCCACAATAGTCTACAATAATGTTCCATACAATACCATCTGAGTCGTCACAAGATGAACAGAAACAATCAACCCCGTCACAAATTTCTAAATCTTCTCAGACTCAGTGGAAATACTGGCTTAAGAATATTTGGACAAGGCATAAAAATGTGCCTCATACTCTACAAAATTCGTGGAGCCCTGCTCCAGGCCATAAATTTATCTCTCATCTTATCCCTCAAACTAAAACACACAAAATTGTCTAAAAGTTCCTGTGTAAATTGATCGTAAGTCATCTCGGGTGAACTGTTCCGCCCAAGCACACGCGCAAGTATAAGTGGTCTCACTAAGTAATATAGTGGAATTATAAAAATAAGAATATCCATCCCTTAGAGACTTGTTTTAAAAACTATCTATGATAAGTTTACGACTAAGATTAATATAGTGTAAAGCTAATCATAACATTGTTTTACAGTAATTTGAAGTTATAACCGTAAACTAAATAATATGATAAAGTAATGGTTTGGAAAATCAATGGGAAAATTCCAGGTTTAAGTTTATACGAACAATCATATTATGTTATAGAACTTCATTGGTTAGGTTTGTCATCTTAGGTATTGGTTCACGGGGTTTATACTATGACTATGGCCTTTTGAGCCTCTAATTAATTATCTAACTTTGCCCCACAACTACACCATTGAGTGGGGATGCATGAAGTATGTTAAACTATTTCATATCAATCCTTTATTTGAACTAAAAATGGCACTTAAGTATACTCGTGTCCAAAGTGTAAATCATAACATCATTACATAAAGTTTACAATCCTATTTTATTCATCCTATGTTCTACTATACTATTTATCCTTCCAGGTTCACAATAGTGTTATATAAGGTTCATGACTCCTGAAAATAGTAATAAAAAGGATAAAAAAAAACAACCAAATATGATAATAAACAAAAAAACAAATCAATTCCAAACAATAGTAATCATGTCTAAGGCCTTAACCCTAAAAAAGGTATTTAGCCACTCATAGATGTAATAAGAATCCTAAGAGTATAATCAATATTTAAAGACATGAAAAAACTAAATTAAAGAGATAAAAACCCTAATAAAAGTGTTCTCCAGCATCCATTCAAGTCCCAAAGTCGTCCAATGTGTTCCCACAAGTGTTTAAGTGTTCAAGTTATAGAAAGACACAAACTTTTGATTATAACTTAAGGGCATGCCATGCCAATATCGCACCATGTAGGCAGCGTGGCATGCCAAAAATCTAGTGGAATTGGGAATTTACATCAAGGGAGTTTCTAAGGATGTGCAACATCCATATCACAACACCTAGGTAGTGTCGCACGCCAAGCACATCAAATCGTCCAACTTTGATTAACCCTTGTCCCATGCTTTTGTCCTTTGATTTCGTGCGTTATGGTATGGTTTACATATGATTTTCATCTTGTACATACACTATATAGCATATTTATCAAATCAGAAATATTCCTAAAACATTAAACACCACACATTAGAGCATAAAAGACATGCAATTAAAGATAATAAACTGGTAAAAGTCATAGCTCAAGCTAAGAGTACTAGCTTTTCCCCCTTGATTCTTGACTTGGGTGTTTTAACTTGAAATTCACTATGAACATAGTTTGTACATTACGTTTACATTACATAAAACTTAGATAATTTTTATGCAAATAATCACTTATTAAACCCAAGAGAAATCGTCAAACCAAGACTAATTAAGCTCGGATAACAACATTGATGTACATAAATTCACCTCAGAGCATGTACCAAGAGGTTGACAACTAATAAGTGACCTCCACCAATCTCTACCTATATCTATCAGCTGATAAGTGGTATAAGCAACCCTATGCTATTAAGAAAACCAAAGTTATCCAAGTTCTCCTAATAATCCATCTAGAACTCATAGACATCCTCGCTTATAGCATCTCTTAATCTAGGAGGACCCAAAAAAGTTGATCTCTCAAACCATTTATTGATCCTCAAAATATGTAACTATACTCAAAATAATACTAGGCATAGTAAATTTAGATAGCTGGAAATCCATCAAAGGAAGTAACATAGAAGAAGGCTGAACTCCAGGTCTCAAAATACTATACTCAAATACAAGCTCTATTGGAGGAATCATTCTTAGAGTTTGTGGAGTACAAGAAGTAGATATCGATACAATAGGAGGATCTATTTGAGGAACAAGAGGAACACCATAAGCAGACTCTAGTACAGATGGAGGTATAATAGCCAGAGCTAGATAAAAACCAGGTCCACTCACAAAAGTACCCTTCAAATAGGTTAGCAACTAAATCAACAACCCCTCTAAGGCTGGGGCAAAAAATCTCTACGCGGAAATGTCCCCTAGTTCTATCTTTATATGGGGCATATCATCATTCCTATCCTCTACATTTAGCCTGGCCATGACATGAAACTCACCTTCTAGACTAGGCTCTCTCCTCAGATAATGGATCCTCATCTCTAGCCTCACTAGATCTAGTCCTCACTATTTTCCCAAGAAAGAGTTAACTATGACTTAGAACAGAAGGTATGAAAGATTCGCACAATATAAAACAAAATAAGGAAAGTTTCATAAATAAATCTTATAGACTCTCGAAGATAGATATGGATGTCTACAAACCAATCCATAAGACTCTACCAGAAACCTTGTTCTTACACAGATGACACTAATTCAAACCTGACTACTCTGATACCAATTTGCCATAATCAAAAACCAAGGGTTATGCTGCTACTAGTCAGGGCAAGCCTTGATAAGTAAGACTATCACCCAAACTAATATTTAACAATGGAAATCAATACCAAAATCCAAGATAAGGCTTCTAAAGAAAAGATGAGCCTTACAAACATGATAATAGCAGAAATATAATAAACAATACTAAACCAAATTAAAAAAATGGGTATCTTAATTTAAGAACCAACTTATATAATTCCAAGTCAAAATAAACATAGGATAACCAGAAGTGAACAAATCTATCTCTAAACACAAATAAGACATAGTCTATCTAAGAAAAGGTAGTAGTTAACTATAGGTATCATAGGCCAACTGAGTAAAGTATAAAATAAAGCATATAAATAAAAACTATAGGCACGTCACCGGCAATTAGAAAATATCCCAACTGGTAGCCTATATTGTCTCCACTAATAGTTCAACTATGTACACACAGAACAAATAGAAGTACAAGACGAAAAATATAGATATTCATGTTTAGCAGGTACAAGTAGGGAAAAGAAATATAAGCAGTTAGATATCACTTCAAGAACAAATATACAACACGAAATAAGCATAATATATATAGGGTGAAATGAAAATGATAATGATAATGATGAAGATATTGATGATGCACGAGATAATCTTACAACCTCCGTATATACTTACCAAGCTCTGCTCCCATGATATATCCATGGGGGGTTCATCAAACCATATAAAACAAATAACTAAAATATATACCTAACTACTCTCGGTCAAATAACAAGGTACATGATTTTTAAAGATGTCACATTTACTTTTAGAAAAAGACATTATTTCTAGTATTTCCATGGGAACAATATATTATTAATACATATGATATGAGGATTTAATGCTCACAACTAATCAAAATGAAAGTTTGAAATATCCAATAATATATCAACAATGTGAGCCCAAAATCCATTCAAGTCAACAAACCATCCATTATTCAATATAGTCTAGAAACATCAGGAGAAATATTTAAGAAAAAGTCCATTGATACCATATAAATCCAAAAAAATAGCGTTTTCACCAAAAGAGCACAACCAAACATTCATACACTAATATAAAGCCAATAAAATCATATAAGACCATATGCGGTAACACATAGCTAATATGATCTCAAAACCACCAAATATTATCCACATAGTGCCCCATATGGATATATGAATCCCCTAAAAATATTTTCCAAGAGACATCCCCATACCCATAGCAAGCTTTTATATTACTATTACTTACCCAACCCAGTTTAAAGAAAGTTAAGTCATAACCTACATCGATTGTCGAAAGATAAATAATTATACTTTATTGTTAAGATTACACCTTATGCATGGACCTAAAATTAGATAAAACACACAAAAATAGAACTACGTGACAAAAGAAAGAAAACAATAATCATATTGCCTACTTTCAAATCAGTGTCAAAATGAAACAGCAAAATAAGTTTTCAAAAAAAAGGTAAAGTCAAAATTTTAGTCCGAAAGCATATTTACAAACATTAAAGGAACTCATTGAAGAAAACCCAAGTGAAAATAAGGTGAAATTAGTGTTTAAATTAAGCTAATTTAGGCCTTCTGTGCAAAAATCCCTAAATTTCACCTTTAAATCTGAGTTTAAACAAGATTTAAAAGATGAGATTGAAGAAAAGTAGCTAAAATAGGATTTTGGAGCTTACCAAATATTAAAAATTTAAGAAAATGCCTAAAAACTTGATCCTCAAGATCCAAGACTAAACAAATAGTGAAGAAAATCGACAAAAAGTTATTTATGTAACCAAGTACCATAAAAGAAAGCCCTAGGACATTTTAGAAGTAAGCGCTAAAGCGCCCAAGTGCCACTAAAGTGGTACCTATGCGCAGACGCTAGGCTACTTATGTAGATAAGTGGAGATAAAGCGGATAGCGCTTTAGCAGCCGACTTGTTGCTAATGTGGCACTTGCTAGGTTAGATAGGCTGCTTATGTGCCATATGGCCATTAAAGTCCCTCTACTAAAGTGCCCAAAGGGCTGCTTTAGCAATCAAACTAGCTACAATACATCAGCTGGTGTAACGCCCCAAGATCCCATCCCAAGACGTCACACAGTGCATAAGGCCACATGAGGCCTCAAGCTAACCCTCTGAGCCTGTCATTACTTCTATAACTCACTATGACAATAATCAAGATGTATTAAGGAAGAATAGTCATGTCATGAATATACTGGAATACAAAAAAAAATACTATTTTGTAAAGTCAAAATACTAAAGTTTTGTATATATACTGGTACTCTAGTCTGACAAAGCCTCTACTACATAAGACTGAGGAGCCATTAGGACAGATCCCTAACTGACTTGTACTGAACTAGAAATAAATAACCATCTACTATTAAGACAAAAATCAAGGACATAGTTCCTTGAACCATGAGGACTCACAAACTATACGAATGTAGATAGAGATACTCGAAGATCACTATCACTGGTGAGACTGAGCACCTGAACCTACATCAAGAGAAAAAATAGAACACATAAGAGTATGGGAATCAGTACTTGGGAATATACTGAGTATGTGAGGGTGGATGCAACATTTTAAATAATATCATAAATGTATAAGAAAATCGTGCATGCTGACAATAATACCTCCCTTCGCTTGAATTTTCTGAAACATTATTCCCATAAGTCATTCGTAATAACACATGCTTCATAAATCTCATAAATCATTTAAATCAACTCAAAATTTTTGACTCATGACTTAGAGTGACTCGGTAACTTAAGGTACTTAGATCATTATAGACATGCGAGTTTCTTATAACTGACATAACTACACCATGTGAGCCGTATGGAGTCCAACATTTTTCCCTCCAAAGAAGAGAACCCCACATTAGCTAAGGTGTCGCTCTCTTTACAAGGAGTACAACCTCAAGTTCTCAATCACAATCCACATCAATATCAATCCTACGGTGGCACATAGTTTTGGCAAAATACTACATTTTCCGCTCGGTTCTAAATACTCCACCTAGACTCAGCTCAGAATGCATTAGGAAATCCACCTAAATAAATATCAACTAATGGGTCTATTATAAAGACCAAAACATTAATATATATATATCTCATCTGTGAATTATAAACATCTTGTGGATTCCTAACTCAACTCAACTCAACATAATCTTTCTCAACATCAAGTACATTTGCTTATCAAATCATTTCAAATATCATAAGCATCAAGGAAACATCATAGGACTCATTCTTGACTCTCAAGTTCGAATATCATTATGTAGTCAATAATCAATTTCTCATGGAAAGCTTAAATCATGACACTTATCTCAAATTGTTCGAAAATCATCAATTCATAA
Source organism: Capsicum annuum (assembly GCF_002878395.1). Lineage (NCBI taxonomy): Eukaryota > Viridiplantae > Streptophyta > Magnoliopsida > Solanales > Solanaceae > Capsicum > Capsicum annuum. The sequence continues at coordinate 806,762 of NW_025835334.1, forward strand.
TAAGAATAATCAACTCATGGCATAAATCCTTAATTCAATAAATATGATGGTAAATATATCATAATATCAAACTTAACCAACTCAAACCTCATAAGTCATAAATAGAGAAATTTGGGTGCAATCCCACTTTGCAAATTCATGTAAATCACTAATAGCAATTAAATCTTAAGGCATAAGAACGAAAGGAGTGTTCTTGTTCAAACCCCATATACCTTGATTATGGATTGAAATGAAGAAACTTGTTATAGACTCCTATTCCACTTCTTGAGTTAGGGTTCTTTATGCTTTTGACTTGGGTACCTTGAATCTTGAACCAATTTGTGAAATTTACGGTTGGATTCTTGATGTTCTTTGAAGATTTGGATTGGACTTTGAGATAGAAACCCTAGTATTCTTGATGAAATGGAAGAAGAATAAAGTTTTATTCTTTACTTGGATATACATAGAGGGTCAAAATGGGTGGAAAAGACCAAAATACCCTTTTAAAAATGCCCCTTAATTGCTGAAAAAAGATGGCTGACGATATCCGTGACAGGCCGTCAGACCCGTGATAGGCCATCACGAAATGTCATCACAGAAGGGTCATATTTTTTATTTTTTGCCTAAGGCTGACGATGTCATCAGAAAGTGACGACGTTGTTAGAAATGGAGTCAAAACATGACAGTCTGTCAGAAATGTCGTCAGCCTTTATCAGATTGATATGCTGGAGTAAAGTAGCTATAACTCTTTGCTCCAATATTGGATTTTGGAAAATTTTGTATCATTTGAAAGTAATTCAATTATCTATCTGTTGACAGGTCATGACCTCAAAAATTACATGTATATTGAGAGATATGCGCATTTGATGTTGACTATACCAATATCCTTCCCGAGAATTCAATCGGTAAGGAATGTTTTGACTCACCCAATTGTTAAGACATCTTTAAGGCCTTAATACACACCATCCTTGATCAGAAAACAACCTAAAACATTATAACTTATTTCTCATCGGCCTGATTCATTGTTGCACTATTGGTTAGAGTCTCGGTGTATTACAATATCTCCTCCTTGGAAAAATTTGTCCTCGAATATGGCTAGATAAGCCAAGAACAAGAGAAAATGAGGATGTATAGCTGGAACGACTCACTAAAAAGGTTTACTTCACTCTAAACTTTCAAGTACTTCACAAAATGCATGAATCATAGAGAGAATAACCATATCGCTAAATACACTAGATTAGAAGGAAACTGGATTAAGAAAGAATAGTACCTTCAACTTGATTTGAACTCGCGGAGAAGAGATGAGGGTATCTGGTTTGCATATCTTCCTGTACTTCCCAAGTAGCACCCTCGATTGATTGATTGAGCCACAGAACATTGACCAAGGGAACTTCCTTATTTCTTAGTCAATGAACTTGATAATCTAGGATTTCAACCAAAACTTCATCATACGAAAGGCTATCCTAAACACCAAAACTTTCTAATGGATCAACAACAACAGAATCACCAATGTGCCTCTTAAGCATAGAAACGTGAAAGGCAGGATGAATAGCTGACAACTCGGCAGGAAATTCAATTTTGTAAGTTACTTTCACAACACGATTCAAAACTCTATAAGGGCCAACGTATTGCGGACTAAGCTTCCCTTTCTTACCAAATTTTTTCACCCCCTTCATGGGTGAAATCTTCAAGTAAACTAAATCGTTAACCTCAAACTCAATAGCTCTTCTTCTCACATCTGCATATGACTTCTGACGACTCTGGGCTGTCTTCAACCTTTGTCGAATTAGCTTAACTTTCTCTATAGCCTCAGACACAGCATCAGGCCCACTCACAGTGGCTTCACCTACTTCAAACTAACCTATGGGTGATCTACATTGCCTTTCATATAAAGCCTCGAATGGAGCCATTCCAATGCTAGCATAAAAACTGTTGTTGTAAGGAAATTCAATTAATGGCAAATGTTCACCCCAACTTCCTTTGAAATCAAGAACACATGCCCTCAACATACATCCAAGGTCTGCATGGCTCTCTCAGACTGACCATCGGTCTGCGAATGAAAAGCAGAGCTAAGATGAACTTGGGTACCGAGATCCTTCTAAAAAGCCCTCCAAAAATGTGAAGTAAATTGACTACCCCTGTCGGAGATAATAGACAAAGGAACTCCATACAACCTGACTAACTCTCGAAGGTACAGCTTAGCATAGTCCTCAGAGGTAAAAGATGTATGTACTGGCAAAAAATGTTTGGACATAGTCAACCTATCTAAAATGACCCAAATCGAATCATGATGACATCGAGAAGGAGGTAAACCAATCACAAAATCTATATTTACTTTCTCCCACTTCCAAGTAGGAATACTGAAATTCTTGTATCATTCCACTGGGTCTTTGGTGTTCTATCTTAACCTATTGGCAAGTTTTACACTTCTCTATGAATTTTGCTATATCCTTTTTCATACCATTCCACCAATAGATTTCTCGCGAATCGCGGTACATCTTGTTAGCACCAGGATAAATAGAATATCGCACGCCATGCGCTTCAGCCGTAATTCTCTGCCTTAAATCTTCAACATCAGGCACGCATAATCTATTCTGAAATCTCAATACACCATCTCCCCCTTGGGAGAAAACCTCCACCTTTTGGTCTTTAACTAACTCCTTCAGTCCGACCAAACTAGGATCCATATCATGCTTCTTCTTTACAATCGAAACTAGAGAAGACTTGGAACTACTCTGGACCCAAACATTACCTTCAGCTGAATCAAGCAATCTAAATCCCAACCTATCCAGATAATGCACCACACGAGCTAACTCCTTCCTGGCTTCCTCCACCTATACTACACTACTCATGGACGACCTGCTAAGGGCATCTACTACTACATTGTCTTTGCTCGGGGTGATATAGCACATACATATCATAGTCTTTTAACAATTCCAACCATCGCCTCTGCTGAAGATTCAAATCTGTCTAAGTAAACACATATTGCAAACTTTTTTGATCCATAAAAACATCAACATAAACACCGTACAAATAGTGTCTCCAGATTTTTAAGGCAAAAACCACTGCAGCTAACTCGAGGTCATGGGTTGGCTAGTTCTTCTCCTGCGGTTTCAACTGTCTGGAGGCATAGGCTATAACCTTACCTTTCTGTATCAACACGCAACCCAACCCAACTCTAGAAGCATCACAGTACACCACAATATCATCCACACTATTTGGAAGGGTCAACACAGGGGCCGAAATGAGTAGTCTTCAACTCTTGGAAACTCTTCTCGCAAAGTAACCGACCACAGGAATTTAACTTTATTTTAGGTCAACCAAGTCATAGGAGACGCAATAGAAGAGAATCTCTCAACAAAACGATAGTAGTAGCCAGCTAGACCTAAGAAACTCCAATATCAGACGGGGAAATAGGTCTAGGTCAATTTTTCATAGCTTCTATCTTTTGAGGATTAACTTGAATACCTTCAGAAGAAACAATACGACCCAGAAAAGAAACTAACCTTAGCCGAAATTTGCACTAGCTAAATTTGGCAAATAGTTGATGATCTCTAAGGGTTTGCAAGACTTTTCAAAGATGATCTACATGGCCGTTCTCACATCGGGAGTATACAATAATAACATCTATGAACACAATAACAAATATATCCAGGTACTGTCTGAAAACTCAATTTATTAGGTCCATAAAAGCTGCTGGGGAGTTTGTTAGCCTGAAGAAAATGACTAAGAACTCAAAAAGACCATATCGGGAGCGAAAATCTATCTTTGGAATATCATGCTTCATATCTTTAAGCTAGTGATGACCGGATCTCAGGTCTATTTTTGAGAAGTAACTGGCACCTTATAGCTGATCAAACTGGTTATCAATTCTCGGAAGAGGATACTTTTTCTTAACTGTGACCTTGTTAAGCTGACACTAGTCAATGTACATCCGCAATGAACCATCTTTCTTTCACATGAACAAAACGGGTACACCCCAAGGAGATACGCTAGGCCTTATGAAACCCTTATCTAGAATATCTTTGAGTTGCTCTTTCAACTCCTTAAGTTCTGCAGGGGCCATACGATATAGAGGAATAGAAATAGGCTGCATGTCAGAGAGAAAATGAATCCTAAATTCTATCACAAAACTCATTAACAATGCTGATCGACTAAATTGTCGAAGTCTCGAACTTAGTATCTTTAACGAAAACCAAATGATATATGCAACCCTTGGATATCAATTTCCTAGCTTTAAGATAGGATATGAAATAACTCCTGGGAGATACAGAATTTTTGGACCACTCAAAGGCTGGCTCATTGGGAAACTAAAACTTGACTACATGACTACGATAGTCTATAGACGCATAAAGAGGGAACCCAATCCATACCCAAAATAATGTCAAAATTAACCATGTCTAGCTCAATCAAATCTGCAGATGTTACTCTATGAAAGACAATGATAGGACACTTTTTATATACTTGCTTAGCAATAATAGGGTCACCTAATGGAGTAGAAACTACAAAAGGCTCAGGAATCTTTTTAGCATTTATATAAAAATTCACAACCACTAACGAAGTTGCATAAGAAAGACTTAACCTAGGGTCCATCAATACATACACATCAAAATGAAATACATGGAGCGTAGCAGTAATAATATCTGGTGAATCCTCCTGCTCCTGGTAGGGTGGTATAGCATAAAAGCGATTTTGGCATTGACCACCGGCAGTACTAGATGAGACACCCTGAGGAGGAGTAGGATGAACCAAAGGGGCTAGAGTACTAATAGCTGACTCTGGGAATGAATATCACGGCTCCCTTGTCTAGCATATGGGCAATCCCTAAATTTGTGGCCTAACTTACCGCAACCAAATCAACCCTTCTGACCGAATAAGCACTCACCAGGATGGTTCCTACCACATATAGGACATGTGGAAGGACAAGGTCTGTTACTCACACTATCCTAAGACCTGGACATAGTAGGTCTATTACCCTACTCTTTCCTGACTCTGGATGTAGGAGCACTAGCTGATGACTGTGCTAGCACAAAACAACTGCTCAGAAATTGAGGGCGAATCCCTCCAGAAAATCTACTCAGACTATACCCCTGCTACTCTGATCTGACTCTTTTATTCCCTCTCACTCTCTCTCTTTCACTTTGTCTACTTCAATCTGCTGAGTATCTATCATTAATTTAGAAAGATCCATGTTCCTATAGAGCATAGCGGACCTACACTCTTTCACAACATAACTCGATACACCAGTCAAAAACTAACTCATATTGGTCCTATAATTTTACATCATACCGAGAGAATACTTAGACAACTAGTTAAATTTAAGACAATATTCCTTAACTGTCATGGATCACTTTCTCAAGTTCATAAATTCTATTACTTTTGCTTCCCTCAGCTTTAGAGGAAAGAATCGGTCTAATAATGCATCCTAGAACAACTGCCAAGTCATGGGAGCAACATCCTTCCCTTTACTCTTTCTCCACAACTCCACCCAATCATAATAAACATTTTTCAAGTAATAAAAAGCTAGCTCGACACTTTCTTCCTCTATTATATGCATAATTTGGGTGATCTTTTTCACCTCATCAAGATATATTTGGGGGTCCTCCCCTGCCCTTGACCCATAAAACTCTGCTAGATTTATCCGTATAAAATCCCGAACTCAAGCTGCTATAGAATTACCTTTTTGCGGAGGTGGAACATCGGCCTGAACATTAGCCTAAGCATTGGCAGTAACTGCCTGGGCTAGCATCAAAAAATCTACCCAAAATTCGGCATGAGTCACCGTCTCATTTAAAGGATCAAAGGATTAAGGTCACTCATTGTTTTTGTGAGCTCTACAAGGATGCATTTTCTATCATAAGAGAGCATGAATTAATAGTAGAGAGATACAGTCATAGGCACGAAAGACTTCTTAAAGAAAGAAATGACTTTTCCAAAGACATCCCATAGCCTCTAGCTCATAGATATGGCACGCTACACACCGATGATCAACACTATACATAATACAGCTTGCTAGACTCCCAAGGACTCTTTAAAGCTTAGGCGCTCTGATACCAAAATTATAACGCCCCAAGATCCCATCCCAAGATGTCACACGGTGCTTAAGGCCACACATGGCCTCAAGCTAACCCTCTGAGCCTATCATTACTTCTATAACTCACTATGACAATAATGAAGATGTAATAAAGAAGAATAGTCATGTCATGAACATACTAGAATACAAAAAAAATATTATCCTTTACAATTAAATTACTGAAGTTCTGTACATACTTGTACTCTAGTCTGACAAAGCCTCAACTATATAAGACTGAGGAGCCATTGGGATAGATCCCCAACTGACTCATACTAAATTGGAAATAAATAACCATCTACTATCAAGACAAAAATCAGGGACATAGGTCCTCAAACCATAAGGACTCACCAACTGTACGAATGTAGATGGAGCTACTCAAAGATCATTATCGCTGCTGAGACTGAGCACCAGAACATACATTACAAGAAAATATAGAGCACAAAAGAGTATGGGAATTAGTACTTGGGAAAGTACTGAGTATGTGCGGGTGGATGCAACATTTTAAATAGTATCATAAATTTATAAGAAAATCATGCATACTAACAATAATACCTCCCTTCACTTGAATTATCTACAACATTATTCCCATAAGTCATCAGTAATAACACATGCTTCATAAATCTCATAAATCATTTAACTCAACTCAAATTCTTTGACTAATAACTTAGAGTGACTCGATAACTTAAGTTACTTAGATCATTATAGACGTGGGAGTTTCTTATAACCGACATAACTACACCATGTTAGCCGCATGGAGTCCAATATTTTGCTCTTCAAAGGAGAGAACCCAACATTGGCGGGGGTGCCTTACTCTTGCCAAGGAGTACAACCTTAATTTCTTAATCACAATCCCATACTCGGCCTCTGTCCCACAATCATCAATATCAATCCTACGGTGGCACGTAGTTTTGGAGAAATAACACATTTCACACTTGGTGCTAAATACTTCTCCCAAACTCAGCTCAAAACGCATTAGGAAATCCACCTTAATATATATCAACTCATGTGTCTATTATAAAGACCAATACATAAATATTTATATATCTCAGCTATGAATGATAAACATCTTATGATTCCTAACTCAACTCAACTCAACATAATCTTTCTCAACATCAAGTACATTTGCTTATCAAATCATTTTAAATATCAAAAGCTTCAAGGATAATCATAGGACTCATTCTTGACTCTCAAGTTCGAATATCATTATGTAGTGAATAATCAACTTCTCATGGAAAGCTTAAATCATGAAACTTATCTCAAATCATTCGAAAATCATCAATTCATAATAAGACTATTCAACTCATGGCATAAATACTCAATTCCAAAAATATGATGGTAAATATATCATAATATCAAACTTAACCAACTCAAACCTCATAAGTTAGAAATAGAGAAATTTAAGTGCAATCCCAATTTGTAAATTCATGTAAATCAATAATAACAATTAAATCTTTAGGCACAAAAACAAAAGGAGTGTTCTTGTTCAAACCCCACATACCTTGATTATGGATTAGAATGAAGAAACTTGTTATAGACTCCTTTTTCACTTCTTGAGTTAGGGTTCTTGATGCTTTTGACTTGGGTACCTTGAATCTTGAACTAATTTGTGAAATTTATGGTTGGATTCTTGATGTTCTTGGAAGATTTGGATTGGACTTTGAGGGAGAAACCCTAGTATTCTTGATGAAATAGAAGAAGAATGAAGTTTTATTCTTTACTTGGATATATAGAGAGGTTTAAAATGGGTGTAAAAGACCAAAATACCTTTTTAAAAATGCCCCTTAATTGCTTAAAAAAGATGGCTGACGACATCTGTGACAAGCCGTTAGACCCGTATTAGGCCATCACGAAATATCATCACAAAAGGGTCAAATTTTTTATTTTCTTCCTAAGGCTGATGACATCATCAGAAATGTCGTCAGAAAGTGATGACGTCATCAGAAATGGCATCAAAAACGTGAAAGCCCATCAGAAATGTCGTCAGCCTTTTCCAGATTGATATGCTGGAGTAAAATGGCTATAACACTTTTCTCCGATATCAAATTTTGGAAAATTTGGTATCATTGGAAAGCTAATTCAATTACATATCTGTTGATCGGTCATGAGATCAAAAATTCCAAGTATAATAAGACATATTTTCATTTTAAGTTGACTATATCAATATCCTTCCCAAGAATTTAATCGGTAAGGAATATTTTTATTCACCACATTCTTAGGACATCTTTAATGCCTTAATTCACACCATCCTTGGTTATAAAACAACTTAAAACATCATAATTTATTTCTCATGAGCTTGATTCATGGTTGCACTATTGGTTAGAGTCTATGGGTATTACAGCTAGAGACTTGGAAGATTCTAGGTCTCTATAAACCCCTTGGGATTTATGCAAAATCCCTATAATGCAAACAAGCTATGATACCCTACTAAATTCGATGATCTAGAGTCAATGGAAATAATAATATTTTTAAGAAAATATCATTTTCATTAGTTGACCCCAAAAACCTAATTTCACAATTTTTAAATTGAGGGTCGAAATGAGGTATAAAAGCCCTTAAACAATGCCAACCATATTGCCAATCTAACATTAATGTACTAGATCTGCAAGAGTAGTCTGTTTAGCCATATGATACACAAATAAAAAGATGTTAACTAAAGTCAACTAATAAGCCTTTAAGATAATCAAAACCACAATCTTTCATAAATCACACATAAATACATTGAAAAATAAGTCAATCATCCTGACACCTAAGAAGTACCATAAAGCAACCATAGGGAGGGGTAAAATGGTCAAATCACACAAAAATAATTATTTCAAAAAGATCAACAAAAACCATGACATTATAAATGGGATTTGGGTATCCTAGTGTAGGAAAAATAATTATATATAGATTGTAGACTTCGTGCCTTGAAGTTTAGCATTGTTGATTGAGTCTTTATTTTGTTATCCCCCATAAAGGGCATTATGATATTTTGAAAGAGGGGCAAGATCAACCTAATATACATTAGACCATTTGAGATTCTTTGGACATTTGGGGCGGCTGCATATGAGTTAACCTTACCTTCAAACTTTTCAACCATTTATCTATTTTTATATAAATATGCTCCAACTCTAAATCTAGATAAGTCTCGTGTGCTTCAATGGGATTTGGTTTAGTTGGATGAGAAGTTGACCTTTGTTGAGGAACCAATCTCTATTTTAGCTAGAGATGTTACACAGTCAAATTCTAGAGATATTCCTGTGGTTATAATTTAGTGAAGTCACCATCCTATCGAGAAGGCAACTTGGGAGGTCAAGTCTGACATGCGTAGTAGTTACCCTCAGCTTTTTAATGACTCAAGCATTTCCTTACCGTTTAATTTAATGACGAACTAGAATTTTTGTAGATTATATTATAATGACTTGAAATTGTGAATCTTCTATTTTTATTTTTTTTACCATTTCTCCCTTTTCCATAGTTACTACATGTTGAATTTGAGGTTCAAGGATGGTTGTCCTAATTGTCGATGCAATCAGGAGTGATTTGTGCGATTTTGTGTTTTTTAAGGCTAAAGAAACCTTATAGTTAACTTTTGTCAATATTTGTTGTTTGGATTGTCGGATAGGAAAATGGATTGTGCTAGTAATTCAAAATGTTAAATTTGAATTAGTAGCAGGGTTGGTTCATTTTGGGGCTTTTATATCTCATTTTGATCCTTTATTTTGAGACTGATCTAGAAAGTTGAATCCCATGCTATTATAATTAAGTATCTTGAGGATTAGTTTGGTTAGATGTCGGCTACTCTAAATCAGTGTCAATTTGTCACCCTTTCGAGTAACGCTATGTAGAATCCAAGAAATAGCAATAACTTCTTAGCCATCACCACTTAGAGAGGTAAGGCTACTATTAATCCTTCTATGTCTGTGGTTGATAAGACAAGGGATGATGTTGTTGATGTAGATTATGCACCCGAAGAAAAATGTAAAAACTTTTGCAAAATGTAAAAACTTTGTAACTAGTTGTTAGTCATCACAAAAATTGAAAGGTTCTGGGAAATGAGATAAGAAGGATAAAGGTAAGAGTAATGAGTACCTACCAATCTTAAAGCCTATTCCACGACCTCCCCAAACTTTTCCTCAAAGGTTGAAATAGAAAAGGGAAGAAGAAAAGTATAAGAGGTTTAGGAGTTGAGTGTGAACATCCCTCTTCTTAAAGATCTTAAGCAGATGCCTAGCTATGCAAAATGTATGAATAAATTGGTGGAAACAAAGATAACTATTAGTTATGAGGATATTGATGGTTTTCATCATTATAGTGCCATTACATCACAATCACTTGTACAAAAGAATGTTGACCATGGTGCCCTTATAATTCCTTGTATGATTGGGTTATCTATATTTGCCAGAGCTTTATGTGACTTGGGTGAAAGCACTAACTTGATGCAGGTGGTAGAGTTAAGAAAATTGGGCTTGAGACCTCCCGAACCAATGACGATGTGGTTATTAATGGCAGATCATATAGTGAAAAAACCTGTGGCCATATGGTTTGATGTTTGGGTAAAGGTGGACAACTTTATCTTTTCGGACAACTTTGTTTTCTTGGATTGTGAAGTTGATTTTTAGATGCCCATAATTTTGGGGATACCATTTTTTTCCACGAGTAGAGCGTTTATGGATATGGAAAAAGGTGTGGTTAAGTTAATGTTTAATGATAAGAAAGTCACATTTAATGTTTGCAGAACCACGAAGCATCCAACTGACATAAGGGTTGTTTCAGTAATAAATTGTGTTCATGACCCTGGAGGCAAACCCTTAGGATACCTTGATGAGTGTGAGTAATCAAGGTACCCACGTTGTGCCACGACGTTAAATTAGGCACTTCTTGGGAAGCAACCCAAGGTATCTGTATTTTTACATTTGTGATAATTTGTGTTAGTATGATTGACATTTGATTTGCACATCTAAGGTACCATAAGTATGTTACTAACTCTGTTTCTTTGTAGCTACCTAATGCATTGGGGACAATGTACGTCTATTCTATTAGATTGGGGCTACTTATGGGTCTAGATAGCCTCTTGTGGTTTTTGTTATCGTGTGTCTTTTCCTTGAACTCTATTCTTAGTAGAGCCAGTATGTTTAGGGTTTTTTATGTTTGTGTATTATATATGTTATGTTTTATTTGTTCTTAATTAAGTGAAAAATAAGGAACCTAAGGTCAGTTGACATATTTTTTTTGTTTTTAAATGTTTTGTAAAAAAATTATACCCCTCCGAAAAGTTACGTAGTTCCCTTTGTGCATTTAATCCAAAACATACCTAGTTAGTCTTGCCTAGGTTATAGGATAGTTAGTAAGGATATAATCATAGGTCATTTTTGAATTTAGTCCACTCTTAGCCTAAATAACAACAACAACAACCCAGTGTATTCCCACTTAATGGGGTCTAGTGAAGGTAAAATCTATGCAATCCATACCACTACCTTCGAAGAAGTAGAAAGGTTATTTCCAATAGAACACCAACTCAATACAAAGGAAGTAAGCAAACTCATAATAAAACATGGAACAAGTTGGAATTAAAAAAATAAGACACCTACAAAGTAATACTATACATTAACAAACAAAACTCAATGACCAAAACCCTCCTAACTAGAAGCACCAACCTATGTACATAGCCCTAAGACTACTAGTTGGCTACACCGAAGCACTCCTAACAACTAGCTACAACTCACCCATATGTACTAGTCCTCTAACCTAATTTGCGTTGGCCATACCTTCATACCTAGGGTCATATCCTCAGTAAGTTACAACTGCTTCATGTAACGTTTATTTACCTTCCCCCAGTATTTCTTTAGCCTACCTCTACCCCACCTGAAACCATCAAAAAGTAACCTCTCACACCTAAGAACTGGGATATCTGTGCCCCTTCTTAGCATATGCCCAAACTATCTCAGCCTAACTTCCTATATCTTATCTTCTACCAAAGTCACTGCCACGTTATCCCAGATAGTTTCATTCCTAACCCTATGTCTCCTATTAAGTCCACATATCTAATGCAACTTTCTTATTTCTTCCAGCCTCAACTTTTGAATGTGGTAGTTCTTGACTGTCCAAGACTTCTCTCTATACAGTATGGTAGGATGGAATGTCACTTTGTAGAATTTTTCTTTAAGCTTTGGAGGGATTTTATTATCATACAAAACTTCTAAGGCAAGCCTTCATTTGATCTATCTTGACTCAATACGATGAGAGGAATCCTCGTCAACCTCTATATTCCCTTGAATCTTAAATCCAAGATACTAAAAACTATTCTTATTACAAATATCCTAGGAATCTATCCTTACTACTACCTCATACTACTTCCTCAAGTCAGTACACTTATATTACATGTACTCCATCTTGATCCTACTCAACCTGCACCCTTTAGACTCCAGTGCTTGTATCCATACCTTTAATCTATCATTGACATCCATATGTATTATCAAACAAACCTACATCATCCATAAATAGCATACACTAAGGCACCTCTTTTTGAATATGTCACGTCAATACATCCATCGCCAAGGAAAATAAAAATAGGCTAAGTATCGATCCCCTATGCAACCCTGTTAAGATAGGGAAATTCTCTGAATCTCCTCCAGCCATTATCAACTGAGAATTTTATCAATTATACATGCCCTTGATCAATCTGATGTATGCCACTAAGACCACTCTTACCTCCAAGCATCTCCAAAGAATCTTCCTAAGGACTTTGTCATACGCCTTCTCAAGGTTGATGAACACCATGTGTAAGTCCCCTTTTCTCTCCCTATAGTGCTCTACCAGACTTTGCACTAGGTGAATTACCTTTGTTATCAAGCGACTGGGAGAAATCAAAACTTATTCTCGAAAATAAACACGATCCTCCTAAATCTCCGCTCAACCACCCTCTTATAAATCCTCATAGTGTGATGCAACAACTTAATACTCTTATAGTTATTGCAACTCTAGATGCCACCCTTATTCTTATATAAAGGATTTAAGTATTCCATCTTAAATCCTCAGGCATTTTCGCAGTCTTGAAAATGTCGTTAAATAATTTGGTGAACCACCTTAAACCTTCCCCGCCAGTATACTTCCAAAAATCCACTAAAATCTCACCAGGTCCTATCAACCTACCCCTTCTCATCCTGATAATAGCCTATCTGAATTAATCAACCTTACAATTTCTATAATAAAAAAATCATGAAACTCCTTTGAGTGCTACAGTTCCTCTAACACAATGTCTTTGACCCCTTTGTCATTCAAGAGTCTATAAAAATACGACTATCGTCTTCTCTTAATGAAAACGTCCTCCACAAGTACTTTTCCATCCTCTTTCTTAATGCACTTTAATTGGTCAAGGTCACGACCCTTCCTTTTTATAGCCTTAGCAAGAATATATAATCTTTTTTCCCTACCTCTCTCCTTTAATCCCTCATAAAATCTTTCAAATGTTATTATCTTAGCAGCCATAATTGCTAACTTAGCCTCATTCCTAGATTACTTGTACTTTTCCCTATTTACATACATCTCCTCTTCATTCTATCTCTAAACCCCCTTAGCATAATCCACCTTTATAATCTATACTTTTTTCTTAACATCTTTATTCTACTACCACTCCTACCGATGTTGTCCAACCCAGCCCCTTGAGAAACCCAATACCTCTTTAGTTGTCTCCTTGATGCAACTAGCATCCCTATCCCACATACTATCCATATATCCCTACACTTGACACACCCTCATTCTCGACACCTTCTCCCATATCTCCAATACAATAATCCACGTCTAGCCACCCCACTTAATTTTTGGTTAACCCTACCCAGCCCTCATCTTTTTTCTTTTCTTAATAACAAAGTCTATCTCCAGAAGCCTATGTTGTGTCAAAAGATTCTCTCTTGTAATGACTTACAATTCTTACACAATGCTTTATCCCTTTTCCTACATAGATAAAAGTCACAATGATCTATCCCTCTTCCTGCAAAGAAAAAAGTCAATCTCAGTCTTAGTTATCACCCTTCAAAAGGTAATCTGGTGAACCTCTTTCTTTGGAAAGCTAGAATTCACTACCACTAGCCCAAAGGCCCTTACAAAATCCAAAAAAGCAGCTTTCTCTTCATTCCTTTACCCAAAAACAAAGCCTCCATGTGCATGGCTCTATCCTCTTAGTAATATCCTAATTTGCCCTTTGAAATCCCCTCCTATCACAATCTTCTCAGAGCTAGACAGGCCTCTCACCACTATATCTAAAATCTCCCAAAATCCTTTTTTCTCCTCTTCATCCAACCCTACCTGTGGTGCATGAATACTACAAATATTTAGAGTAAACCCTCTAATGACCAACTCAATTGTCATCAACCTATTGCTGACCCTCTTAACATCCACTACCTACCCTCTTATATCTTTGTCTACTAAGATGCCTACTATATTCCTACATCTCTCACTTTCTAAGTACCACAACTTATACCCATGCACATCCCTAGTCTTAGACCCTACCAATTTTTTCTCTAGGAACATGCAATTTTGATCCTCCTCTTTCTAAGAATTTTCAGCATCTATAAACTTAGCCTAAAGGGTACCTATCTTCATACTCTTAGCCTAAATAACTATCCAAATATGAAAAGTATCTCTTGATCCCTAAATTTGATCCTATATTGACCCATTTTCTTGTTTATACCTTTTACCTACAATGAACCTATTTTACCCTGGTCCCTTCTTAGACATTGTGCACCTTAACTTACATAAATTATCTAAGTTAAGAATGATTATCATAGGGAATGTAGTTAGAATTTGATATGAATAAGGGTTTGAATAAGAGAAAATAAAGTAAGGTTGAATGTGGTTAAAAGAAAAAGACTTAAAAAAAAGAAAAAAAAAACATAAAAGAAACTGCACCCAACCTAAATAAGCAATAAAAGTAAGAAAGGGGAAAAATACAGGCAAAATATAAGGAAGTTGGTAGAGAAGTGACCCCAAATTATAATCGTATTGTCATAGAGGGTTATTCACTATATCCCTAAATATACCATACAACTCCTAAGCCTATGTGACAAGCCAAATAATGTCCAATAGTGGTCCCAGTCCAACATTCTGAAGGGCTAAACTAAAGAAAATAAGGGAAAGCCCATGGTATTTTATGCATATTTATTGGAACTTCAGTTGTGAGTCTGAGTGTCTTGATATCACCCTCATAATGACATGTATAATCATTCTGTGATATTGGGACTTATTTGTTGTAAGGGTATATGGTTTGTGTTATTGGTCTTTTATCTGTTTGGGTAGTGTATACTGTGTATTTGCTTGATTATTTATTGTGAATATAATTCCATACCTTGATTCAATTATGTTGCACTGGCATGCTACATAGATCCATACAATAGTTTTAAAAAGATGGAAAAATGAGGGGGTAATGTTTTGAGCTAAAATTAAGTTGACTGTCGCAGGTGCCCTAGGTTTCTCTTTGTGAAGCATCGTCATATTGTTTTGTTATATGTTTGTTGTATGAGGAATGCAAATGTTCTAAGTTGAGAGTGTTGATGTGCCAATTTTTCATGGAACTTTGATGCTTTAAATTATAAAATATACAAGCACTTAGGTCCATGTTGGTAGATATGATGTGTTTGTTCTTGTTTTGCCAAAAACTAGGTATTGGAATTAAAGAAATGAAAACATAATGATAAAGAGAAGAAGCATAACTTAAAGGGCCACTTATGTCCTGTAAGTGGTACTTACAATGGTCTTAGGTCCCTACATAGGTGTCAGAAACAAAGTTCTGAGAATCTAAAGTCCGAAAATTGGCCTAAGATTTACAAAGCTGCCACTTATGATCCGTAAGTGGCCACGCAAGTGTCATAGTAATAAGGTTTTGAGGTTCTAAGCAAGGGAAACTTACATTGTGTAAGCTTCACTTACACCTATTGTAAGTTCCTTCATAAGTGGCACTCTTGCAGCATGAAGATTTTCTGACACTTATGGCCTACCTAGGGGTCCATAAGTACCACATACGGATCCATAAGTGGGTCCATAAATGGTCACAGCCCTAGTTTTCCTTATTTATTTTGGTTAGAATTTTTAGGATTTTTATTTATTTTATAAATACCATTTTGATGTTTATGTATTAGTTTATGCACTCTTTACATTCATAACACTCTACTGATTCTAAGATTTGACTTTTGATCTTGGAATCCATTGTTGTTAGTTTTTATGGTTGATTATTAATTTGAGATTCTTAGTTTTGTTCTTAAATCATTATAAGATTATCCATATGGTTTATTAATTCAATTGAATGGATCTTCTTGAAAATATGAGCGACTAAACCACCTAAGTAGGGTTGTGGGAACCTTGACGGAATAACAATTTAGGGAAAGTGCAAAATAGTTATTGATCTATATTCTTGCATATTTTGTGATCATTTTTTTTTATTGTTTTCTTAACGTCGGCAATGTTGAGAAACTACCTTTATTCAATACTTAATTCAAAAGAGAGGAAGATATTAGGAAAACAAGATCATGACAGTAATTTGAGGCTACCAACCCTCATCTAATTAACTTAAAACTCAAAAGGAAATAGTTAATCTGGGATCTAGTATACGTGTTAGTAAGGTTACACCAAAGGTGTTCAGGATACAGTAGGTGATACATATTATATAAGATTCTACGTGTAAGATATTAGGATAATTCAACAAAGCATGATAAATCTATGGAGTTAGGAAGTCAGGGGGAACACAGTCCTAATATTCATTTCTTATTGATTTCAACCAAAGAGATTGTTTACTTTTGATATTGTTCTCACAAAATACCCCATTTACTTTCTTGCATTTTTACCACTACTTTGACAAGTTTGTGAGAGACATTCGGCCTATTTCCTATGAGGTTGACTCCAACCTCTGTTGGGTTACTATAGTTGGAAGCGATCATGTTGTACTTTATTTGGAGGTATAACTTTGGTCACATTACTCTTTATTTGCAAATATGATGTGAATACCATGAAAGAAAAATCTTGATTCATCAACATTTATGTCTGCAAAGCCTTAATGCCGAACGCGAAGTCCAATCTAATGTCATGGTTATCATTGACCCTCATAAATGTGAAGGGTTGACCGTGATTGGAAGTCATAGTTTACTACAGTATAATAGTCTCTATTTTAGGGTTTTCCTCCATTTTCGGACTTTTGAGCTTCGAGTTTGGGTAATATTCTAGGGTTCTAAGCTCATTGAACTTGGGTAAGCTCCAAAACCTTACTCCATTGATGATATTATCAAGAATACCTCTAAATCATGATTTAAAAATACAAAATTGGGTTTTTATTAGTAAATTTAAAAGGAGGATTTTTTGATTTGGAGCTCTTTTTTAAACTATTTTCACGGGGATTTTAACCTATAGACTCCTATAACTACAGGGAAGTGTTTTCAAAATAAAATTCTGACTTTACCCATTTTGTTTTCAAACTCATTTTTCAAAACCATATTATACCTAGATAAAAATGGGTAATATTGGTATCATATCTTGATTTCAACACATTGATGCTATATTTGAATAGTGTAGTTGATTTTGAGGTCGTTTTTGAAGGGAAGGCTCTATGTTGAAGCACTTCAAACCCAAATTTTATTATTTCAAGGTAAGTTATGCTTAACTTCTTTCAGATTGAGTTAGGTAGTTAATATATAAGGAAAGTATGATATCTGTTTGGGAAAATTGTTATTGGGTTTATATTTCAAGATTATTTTTACTATTATGTGCCTATGTGGGGGCTTATATTTTTTGTGGTTGGTTTATGATATCTAATATTATGTGTTGCCTGTGTATAGACTTTATCTTACATCATTGGCCTTATTTGTGCACTTATATGCCTCTATTCTAGATATACTGCCCATATCGGGCTTGTTTTCCCATTATAGCCTTATTTGAGTATTGATTGCTTTTATCATGATAAAATACCTGAGATAGGATAGGTATGATATGGATGATGTCTTACATGCATATTTACTTTGATAGTACCTAATTCAAGTTGATAAACATGAATTATAGACATATTGAGTTAGATTCTAGGCAAACAACATGCTTACATACATACATATATATACTGTGATTCATAGAATAACATTTCTCAGTACATATACATTTGAGTTGATATCATTATTTGAGTTAGATATCATCATTGGGTAGATTGGAGGAGTTGATTACGAGCATTACACCCTTATTCCATACATATACATTCATGAGATATCAGTACTACTGATAAACACTATTTTTAAAAGAAAATGATTCACTTCAATGAAAACCCTCTCCATGAACAAGAGCCAGAGAGGTGAATTTTGATGAGATTAAGATTGATATATGATGGCTTTAATCTTTCATCCCATCCACATTGCATTGTGTTGAATTTGCATACGCATCTTTGTTGCTTTATTAGTTTTCTTATTTTGTGCTTAGTTTAGTGTGTTTTCATATGTTTGTATTGTTTAAATTTTCTCTGTATTTATATATTAAAACTATTTGTGGAGACAATGTGAGCTAACTTTTGAGATTTTTCTGCTTGCAGGCGATGTGCTTATAGTATTTTTATTCATCATACTTTTTTCTTTGCTCAATTAGCATATGACATCTACTGGGTACAAGTGAACCATACTTAGTCCTAATGTTTCCCTTTCAATTCAGATCCTAGTACAAGCTCTTCTCATGGTAGCTAGTTTTATGTTAAGACTTTCAAAGTTCGATGTATTGATCTGATCCAATAATTAGGACTGAATCTGACCTTATCTATTCTTATTTGTGTTTATTTTAGTTATTATCCGGATATTGTATTAGATGTTCTTACACTATGACACCAGATTTTGGAACTTGATTTATGTATTTCTTTCAGTTTTACGCTTTTACTTATACATTAGGGTATGACTTCATTCTAGGAGTCTTAAATTAGTGTATTGTAGTTAATTTTATATTTATCTTTATCAGTTCGAGTAATTTTCTTACTTATCAAAGTTGATGTGCGATAAGTGTCATCATAACCCCTTTTTGGGTCGTGACAGAAAGTTTTTTGTTGTTGTCGTATTATGGGATCAAGGTATAGTTAAGGTAAGATTAGTGGTGAGGTATTTAAGAGGAAGGAGTTGCGCATTTTAATTTGTGGGTAGTTTAGGATGTTAATTTATAAATTTTGTCAACTCAAGACACAAATAAATAATAATGATAAAATTATCTGCCAACTATTTTTAACTAATAAAAGTATTGAAATATTAAAAAGCTAGACCTAAAAATATGGTTAAAAAATATTAAAATCATTTGATTATTTATTAAATGAGTAAGACATCTAGTATCCCTTGAATTATGACCAAATTTGCACTCTAACTTCACGCGGATCCTATTACTCCCCCTTCTCGGATCAAATTTTAGTATATTTTTGTCATTTTTTTAGCTGACATGGCATATTTTGTCAATATTTCTAGTTGGCGTGACACCTTTTGACCTGGGCCTGTTTTAATAAAGGTGCAACATCAGCATAAAAGCGTGACAAAAATATACTATAATTGAGTTCAAGGAGGTAATAGGACCCTTGTAAAGTTAGTGAGTGTCCTAGCAATTTTGACCATAGTTCAGGGAGATACTGGATGTGTATCTCTTTATTAAGACCTAAATTAAAAGAAAACATGTTTTTAGAAAATTTTCTTTTATTTGAAAATCAAAAACATAACTTATCCAAAAATTTGACTCGATTTTTTGTACTTTTTTCCAAAACTTTTAAAACAAACTTATCAAAAATATGATAAAATTAAAACACCTAATATAGACCTAATAGAGATATTTAAAAACTAAAATGGTGTAAAACATTCATTTGGTCAAAATTTATGTGTTTAAAAGGATTTTTTTTCATTGTTTTTTTAATTTAGAATGGATCCTTAATGACATCAAGAGATCGAACAACCAACGAAGTACTAAATTGATGTGTTCCATCCATATAAAATCTTTTTATCACCTTTTTTAAGTAGGCGGATTGATAGAGAAAGATTTCGTTACTCAAATTCTCAATTTGCGTACCAAGAAAATATTTTGTCCTTCCAAGATCTTTTATCTCAAGCTCCTTCTTTAATAATCAATTGCCTTTTGAAACTCTATTGGAGTTCCAATAAGGTTTATGTCATCAATATAAATATGAAATATAAAAAACTCAAATGTGGTTTTTTTATAAACATATATGGAGAAAATTCATCATTTATATAACCTTCTTTAGATAAATACTCACAAAAAATGTTTATACCAAATGTTTTATATTGCTTCATACGATACAATAATCTTTGCAATCTAATTAAATACATGTCCTCAAGACTTTGACTATATGCTTTAGGCATCTTAAATCCTTCAGAAATTTTTATATATATCTCATTATCAAGTGATTAACATAGATAGGTTGTAACCACATACAACAAATTAATTTCTACCCTCTCATAGATAGTGAAACTAATAAGATAATACAACATTGTTGAATCCATCACTGGTGAATATGTCTCTTCATAATTGATACCAGACCATTGTAAAAATCCATATACAACAAGGTGTGTCTTATATCTTTGTATTTAATTTTTCTCATCACTTTTTAGCACTAAGACCAATTTATTGCCAGTGGATTTAATACCATTAGGTGTTTGTGCTATAGGTAAAAAAAAATCATGTTTGAAAGTTTATTCAAACTCTGATTGAATTTCCTTTTGCAATTTTTGCCAATCATTTCTTTGTCGACATTTTATGGAAGATTGAGATTCAAGATACTCACTATCTTGAATAATTCTTATTGTAATATTATATACAAAGACATAATATACTAATATTTCAAATTAATTTTAATTAATTCCTGCACCATTTGTATTTATGGGTAGTTCCACATTTTTATGAGTCTTGGGCTCATTGATTTCTTCAGAAATATCAAAAGTGTTGAAATCTTGAACTTCTTTATGAGAATTTTTTTTAGTATCATCTTGGCCATTACTTTTTTTTTCTAGGACTTTATTCCTTAGAATCCAACAGTCTACCATGTTTTAGGCATGCTTTAGATGTTGGGTTCTAAATTTAGAGGGTGTTATGCGAAATCTAATTGTTGCAAACTATGAGAGGATAAATCAGAAAAAACAAAAACAATACTAAGAACATAATATTATTATATGATTTGTCCAATTGGCCTACATATAAAACATAATATTCAAAACATAAAAACTATTGAGAGAGAAAATCTCACCCTAAACAAAACTCTTTAAAGACTACATTGTGGATGCTCTTGTTATTGTATGAGAAGGGGATCTTCTATTTATAGATATTTAAAATTTTTCCTCCAAGAAAGAGGTTTGCCAAATATGAAAAAGTTTTATATTTTCCTTTTAGGAAAAGTAAAATTAAATATGGTAATACTTTTTTACTTTTCTTTCAAGTAAAGTAAAACTTAATTTTGGTAAGAAAATTAGGACAAAAATCCTATCAAATCTCTCCTTTTTGAATTGATTTTCTTCACTTGATCTGCCTTCTTCACATTTTTTATCTTTGTTCTTCACATAATCTTCATAGTTGCTGCTTGGTATGGTTAAAAATGAAGCTTTTGGGTTAAAAATATATAAGCTCTTTCGGGTTAAAAATATATGAGTACTTTGTAGGGTTAAAAGTAAGCTTTATTTTCAAATATGTAATAGCGGGATTATTGAAAATATGATTTTCAATTATCTCCACATGTAGTTTTATTTTGACAAAATATCTTCACAATTGTCAACTTGGTTTCAACTTTAATCTCAACATGTCCTCAATCTAAATCATCGGATCATTGAACCATAAGCTCTGATACCACTTGTTAAATCGAGAAGACGTCATGCGAAAGATAATTGTTGCAAACTATGAGAGAAAATATCAGATAACAACAAAAACAATACTAAAAACATAATATTATTATATGATTTAGAAAGTTAGCCTGCATATAAAATCTAATATTAAAAATATAAAAAGTAATGAGAGAGATAATCTCTCTCTAAACTGTAATGCCACAAAGTTTTTCTTAACTAAATTTTGTCCCTAAAATATCAATCATTGGCTTCTAGAATGATTTATATTTTTTTCCCGGTGGAATCCCTTAGATTTAAACTTTTCATTTCGTAGATGATTGAATAAGTTTTTCGTTGACATAAGATGTGTCCAAAATGGACACTCGGTGAAGGAGTTATGGTTAATTTAAGTCCTAGTCATAAAACACCATCATTCCTATCCATAGCGCGTCGTGGAGAGGGTGTAAATAACGATGGTCAATTTCTAGTGGGACTCCACGATGGTGGTGCATCACAGAGTGGGCCAAATTCCCATTCGTTGATTTCCAGTGAGCCACTACGATACTGGCGCATCGCGGTGGCCCATGAAATTGGGCACCCATTTAAATTTTAATACCGGTCTCATTAAGGGTATATTGGGTATTTTTCTACACCCTTATCGGTCGAAACACGAGATTTCAACCCCAATTGAACATATTACTAATATATTCACCAAAAAGATTCAAGAGCACTCTCTAGGGTTCCATATTGATAATCCAAATAAATCAAGATTCAACAGTAGATTTTTAAAATAAATTGAAGATTTGGAATCCCCAAGTCATGGTCATCAAGAAGCATCCTTTCAATATCTAGATAGAGGTACGTGGGATTTATACTAAAAAACTACATGGGCTTAAAATAATTAGAGCATGATTTTTAGATTTTTATGAATGAATTTCAAAGGGGTTTTGGAATCATTGTTCTAAATTACGTACTCCAAATATTTTAATATTACTATTGTGTTAACCTTGTGGTCCTATCCCCTAAATTGTTTTACATGTATACGTATATGTATGGAATTTGAGATTTAAGATTGTTGAGAACATAAATTATGAACTCCCTCTCGTGTATTGAATTAAAAATTATGGTTTTGTGTTTTCAAAGATGTTTACATAATATTATAGAATTTGAGCATGATTTGAAATTGTTGAGAGGGTGTTTATGGATATAAATGTATTCTTGTGTTTAAGAGAAAGAATTATATGTTAATTGAGAACTTTGACAAGACCACCTTCTACTGTACTACTAAAATGCTTTACAAAGATGAGTTCCTTGCATATGTTTACATGAGGTTTGAGAAAGAGTTTCTTTGAATTGAATTATTAAAATGGTGGTCCCAAAACTTGTGTTTTGAAAACAGAGATTTACAATAGACTAATAATGGCTTAGAGATGTGACTTGCAAGTCAATCGTATGGTGATACCATATGTATTTATGCCATAACAAATTATGTTTCAGAGTATGTTTTCAGAGTATGTTTTCAGAAATTGTATGTTTTGATAGAGTTTTAAAAAGGGGATTAAAGAGGGTTAGATGGTTATCCGGAGAAGGCGCGAGTTCAAGCAACTCTTAGCCTGAAATTGTATTTGCCAATATAGGTAAATTATTATGATACGCTGGCAACGGCCGTATGGCATAGTAGACTCAGAGACTCCAACCCTTGCGGCATACTTGGGTTGGGGGTTTCACTGCAGTGTTAATGGAAGTTTCCATATAGCCCATGGAATTTTTCAAAGTTGTAGGGTATACCACCTAGTACAGAAGTAACTGAGATTTCTCAGAGTTGAGATGATTTTTATAGAGTCTTTAAAAAGCCCATGTGAATTCTTACTATATGATATACTTATGAACTATTTTAAAATGCTCTTATATATGTTGAATAATAAATGATTATTTTGGATATGCTCTGCGTACCAGTACATCTGCATTGACCCCCCTCCCCATACCTCTCAGGTTCTGAGGCTCAGTCTAGCGGTCTTATAAGTAGTAGATAATTCAGACAGCTGATCAGATTGTGCAGCGGTAATTCTTCTCTATTCTAGAAGGCCTGTCTTTTTAGATTATGTCACTTATTTCAGTTTTGGTCTACTAGGGGCCTTGTCCTAGTTTTAGATAGTTGTCAGATTTTCATGTAGTAGAGATTTCACAGACTGAATCAGATGTTATTTAGATGTAGTTGATTTACAGTTTCCATACTTATGTTAAAACCAGAATTTACCATGTTTCTGTAGCATATTATGTTTTCGCATCTTCTTTTATTGTATGAATATTGTGCATGATTACTAGATAGAGAAGGGCAGTTCGGGCCTTCATTGTTCAGGATATTCATCACGGCTAGGCCCTCATTCAAGTTATGACAAACTTTGTATCAAAACACGGTTTATGGTCCCAAGGTGTCTGCAAAATCACGTCAGGTAGAGTCTTATTTATGGGTGTGTAGCGCGCCACAGTTATAAGCAAGAGGCTACTAGGCATTTAAGAATGTTTCTATTCTTTGTGATTTAGTTCCTGCTTTAGAGTCTAATTTGACCCCTAATCAATCACCTCTTGCTTTTCAGAAAACCAGTGATGCCTACCCGTCGTACCAATATTAATGCTTAGGATGATGAAGTCCATCCTACCCATGGGATGTAGACCCGTAATAGAGGTCATACCCCAGAACCTGTTCCTACTCCGGAAGTACATCCCTTACAGACCAGTCCTCCCAGAGCTCCCCGGAAGAGGGCCAATCGCACTTAGCCTCGTGAAGAAGAGGTTTCTCATGCTGAATTCAGACAGTCTATTCATATGTTGTCACAGCTGGTAGCTGCATAGACTCAAAGGTAGGATGTTACTGGGTCTGCATCTGCTACTTCTGATATTACTAGAGTGAGCCAATTCATGCAAATGAACCTGCTCATGTTCTCTGGTGCTAAGGTAGAAGAGGACCTGCAGGAGTTCATAGACAAAATAAAGAAGATTTTCTAAGCAATGTATATTAATCAGGTAGAGGGTGTTGAGATAGCATCATACTAGCTAAAGGATGTAGCGAACCAATGGTACAATGAGTGGGAAGATGCGAAGGGTGAAAATTTTGAGCCCACAGTTTGAGACGAGTTTGTGAAAATATTTCTTGACCGATTCATTCCTCTGGAGCTGAGGGAAGCTAAAGCAAATGAGTTCATGCACCTTGAGCAGGGTAAGATAAGTGTTTAGGAGTATACTTTAAAGTTTAACTAGATAGCCCATTATGCTCCTGAGTTGATGAGTAGTATGAGGGCCCGAATGAGGAAGTTTTCTTCCAGCCTTTTAGATGATCTGGTGCTTGAGTTTCATGGAGCTATGCTGAACAGGGATATGTACTTTTCTAGACTGTGAGTCCACATGCAGCAAGTTAAGGAGAGAAAGAAGAAGATAGCCTAATCTAACAAAATGGACAGGAAGGCAAAGAGAGCTAGAGTAACAGACCAGAGTCATAGTCGGCAGCAGAGTGGTAATTGGAGTGGAAAATGGAAAAATAAAAAGAATTAGGGTAATGCACAGTTGACAGCTAGTGCTCCAGTGTCCAGACCCACAGCTGAGCAGTGCACCCAGAATTTTTAGTCTAGTTAGGGGCCGAGGATATAGTGTACACAGTCACAGGGAATTGTAGCCCATACCTCTCGGTCCTATCTATATTTGGGAGATGCGGGAAAAATTATCTAGGGAGATGTCAGTTTGGCGCCTTGGTGTGTTATTCATGCGATCAGCCAAGCCATATCAAGAGAAACTGTCTGGCAGCAAAGAGTAATATTAGAGGAGCCAAGTCATAGGCGAATTTATCTGCACCACCACCTCAGAAAGGTGCCACTTCAGTCGTCGGAAATGGTCGAAATCGGTTGTATGCTTTGACCAAGCACCAAGAGATAGAGGCCTCACCAGATGTAGTCACCGGTACGTTATAGATCTTTTCTCATGATGTGTATATATTACTTTATCCTGGGTCTACCTTGTCTTATGTGACCCCATACGTGGATATTGGTTTTAGGTTTGAGCCTAATGTGATTGTTGAACCTTTTTTGATTTCCACTCCGGTGGGAGATTTTGTTGTAACTAGGAGGGTGTATAGAAATTTTGTTGTGTCTATTTTTAGCCGGGATACTAAGGCAAATCTCATAGAACTTGATATGGTTGATTTTGATTCCATCTTAGGGACCGACTGTCTCCATTCGTGCTATGCCACTTTGAATTGTAGGACCCAAAAAGTCATATTTTCTTTTCTGAATGAGTTTGTGATAGAATGGGAGGGACATTCTCTAGCACCTAGAGGGCACTTCATATCTTATATCAGGGCCCGTAAACTTATTTCCAAAGGTTGCTTGTATCATCTTATTTAGGTTAAAAATTTTAGTGCCGAAAGTCTCCCTCTTCAGTCTATCCCCGTAGTGAATAAATTCTCAAAAATCTTTCTAGATGATCTCCCAGGAGTACCACCTAATAAGGAGATAGATTTTGGTATTGATTTATTGCTAGATACCCATTCTATTTCTATTCCACCATATAGGATGGCTCTTTTAGAGATAAAAAAGTTGAAAGAACAACTAGCAGATCTTCTAAATAAAGGTTTTATCCTCCCCAGTGTGTCTCCCTAGGGTGCCCCTGTACTTTTTATGCGAAATAAAGACGGTTCCCTTCATATGTGCATAGATTACCGCTAGTTGAATAAGGTCACAATTAAAAATAAATATCCCCTTCCTAGGATTGATGATCTTTTTGATCAACTTCAGGGTGCTAAATGTTTTTAATAGATCGACCGTCATTCAAGAGATCACCAGTTAAAAGTTAGAGAGTCAGATATTCCCAAATAGCTTTTCGAACTGATATGGCCATTATGAATTCCTAGTCATGTCCTTCAGGTTGACTAACACCCTTGTAGCTTACATGGATCTTATGAATAGGGTTTTCTGTCAGTTTTTTGATCTTTTTGTCATTGTATCATTGATGACATTTTGGTATATTCTAAGAGCAAGGAGGACCATGCCAATCACCTCTGAATCATCCTTCAGACCCTTCAAGATCATAAGTTGTATGCAAACTTTTTCTAAGTATGAATTCTGGTTGAATGTTATTGTGTTCTTGGGGTATATTATGTCTTGTGAGGGGATTAAGGTTGATCCCCAAAAGATTGAGGTAGTGAGAAAATGGCCCAGACAGATGACTCCAACCGACATTCAGAGCTTCTTGGGTTTGGCGGGTTATTATAGAAGATTCCTCGAGAGTTTTTCTTCTATAGATACACCACTTACTAAGTTTAATCAGAAAAAAGGTGAAGTTTTTATGGTCTGGCTCTTGTGAGAATTGTTTTGAGAAGTTGAAAGACAAGTTGACTACTGCTCCTGTTCTGACTCTTTTGGAGGGTACAGAAGATTTTTTTGTATACTGTGATGCGTCCCGAGTGGGACTTGGGTGTGTTCTTATGCAGTACAGTAAGGTAGTGGCTTATGCATCTAGGCAGTTGAAGGTGCATGAGCAAAACTACCCTACTCATGACTTGGAGTTAGTGGCTGTGGTTTTTTTATTTAAGATTTGGCGGCACTATTTTTATAGGGTACATATTGATATATTTACTGACAACAAGAGTTTACAGTATATTTTATCATAGAAAGAATTGAATCTTAGGAAAAGGCGATGGTTGGAACTTTTAAAAGACTATGACATGAGCCAGCACTATCATTTGGGCAAGGCGAATATGGTAGCAGACGCCCTCAGTAGGTTATCTATGGGCAGACCTTCTCATGTGGGGAAAGAAAAGAGGGAGATGGTGAATGATATTCACCGACTTTCAAACCTAGGAATGCGACTTTTAGATTCTGAGGATGGAGAAGTGGTTGTTCATGAGATAGCTAAATCTTCCCTTTGTGCAGAAGTCAAAGAGAAGTAGGTTGAAGATTCCATATTGATGCAGATTAAGAAAGATATGGGTGAACAAAAGTTATTGTCTTTTAAAATTGGTGGTGATGGTGTTTTAAGATACCAGAGTAGATTGTTTATGCCAAATGTAGATGGTCTGTGGAAGAGAATCCTTGATGAAGCTCACACATCAAGGTATATTGCTCACCCTAGCTCTACTAAGATGTATCAGGATTTGAAAACCATTTATTGGTGGAATAATATGAAGCGTGATATGGCTAACTATGTTGCCAAGTGTTTGAATTGTCAACTAGTTAAAGTGAAACATTTGAGGCCAGGTGGTTCTTCTTAAGAGATAGCTTTGCCTTTGTGGAAGTGGGAGATTATTAATATGGACTTCATTACAGAACTTTTGAGGTCCTGAAACCAGTATGATTCCATTTAGGTTATTGTCTATAGGTTGACCAAGTCAGCTCACTTTCTACCTGCCAGGGCAAATTATTTGGGAGAGGATTATGCCAAGCTTTTCATTGCAGAAATAGTTTGTTTACATGGAGCACCTGTGTCCATCATAGCTGACAGAGGTACACAGTTTTCTTCAAAGTTTTAGAGATTTTTTTAAAATGGTTTAGGTACCTAAGTGAATTTTAGCAGAGCTTTCCACCCTCAAACAAACGGGCAAGCTGAGCGTACCATCCAGACCCTTAAGGATATGTTGAGGGCCTGTGTGATTAATTTTAAAGGTAGTTGGGTAGAGCACTTGCCATTGATTGAGCTCGCATATAATAATAGTTTCCATTCCAATATTAAGATGGCACCTTTTGAGGCATTGTATGGGAGAAAATATAGGTCCCCTATAGGATAGTATGAAGTAGGTGAGACATAGATATTTGGTCCTGATCTTGTTCATCAGGTAATAGAGGATGTGAAATTCATGAGAGAATGACTTAAGATAGCTCAGAGTTGTCAGAATTCCTACGCCAATGTTAGAAGAAATGATCTAGAGTTTGAGGTTGGAGATTGGGTGTTTCTCAAGGTTTCTCCTATGAAGGGAGTCATGCAATTCAGAAAGAAAGGTAAGTTGAGTCCTCGCTATATAGGACCATATCAGATTGTGAGAAAGATAGGTGGAGTTACGTATAAGTTAGAATTGCAAGCTAGTTTTGGTTTGGTTCATTCGGTATTTTATATATCTATGTTGAAGAAGTGTATTGGAGACCATTCTTTAGTATTGCCTATTAAAGAAATCAAAGTGACAGACTCCTTATCCTATGAAGAAGAACCTGTAGAGATTTTGGATCGCCAAGTTAGAAGATTGAAAAACAAAGAGATAGCCTCAGTTAAAGTGTTGTGGAGAAACCAGAAAATTGAAGAAGCGACTTGGAAATCAGAAGTTGACATGAGAGATAGATACCCAGACCTTTTTGATCTAATGGATGACGAAATGGAAGGAACAATCGTTCCCTTGTTCTTTCTATGCCTTAGAATGCTTGAAATTATACTTATCTGTATTCTGCGTCAATATTCAGGGCCGAATATTCCCAAGGGGGGATATTGTAATGCCCCGAAGTTTTTCTTAGCTAAGTTTTATCCCTAAAATATCAAGCATTGGCTTTTATAATGATTTATATTTTTTTCCTGGTAGAATCCCTTAGATTTCAAGTTTTCTTTTCGTAGATGATTGAATAAGTTTTCCATCGACAAAAGATGCATCAAAAATGGACACTTGGTGAACAAGTTATGGTTAATTTAAGTCCTAGTGGTAAAACACCATCATTCTTGTCCTTGGTGCGATGCAGAGAGGGTGTAAATGATGATGGTCAATTTCCAGTGGGACTCCGTGATAGTGGCGCATTGCAGAGTGTGCCAAATTCCCATTTGTCAATTTCAAGTGAGCCACCGCGATAGTGGCACATCGCGGTGGCCCATGAAATCAGGCTCCCATTTATATTTTAATACCGGTCTCATTAAGGGGATATCGGGTATTTTCCCATACCCTTATCAGTCCAAACATGAGATTTTAACCCTTATTAAGCATATTACTCATACATTCACCAAAAATATTCAAGAGCACTTTCTAGGGTTCCATAGTGATATCTAAATAAATCAAGATTCAACTGTGGATTTTCAAAACAAATTGAAGATTTGGAATTCCCAAGCTGTGGGCATCAAGAAGTATCCTTTAAATTTCTAGATAGAGGTACGTGGGGTTTATCTTAAAAAAAATACATGGGCTTAAAATCATTAGAGCATGATTTTTAGATTTTTATGCGTGAATTTTAAAGGGGTTTCGGAATCTATGTTCTAAATTACATACTCCGAATGTTTTAATGTTACAATTATTTTGACCTTGTGGTCCTATCCCGTAAATTGATTTACATGTATACGTATATGTATGGAATTTGAGGTTTAAGATTGTTGAGAGCATAAATTATGAACTCCCTCTCGTTTATTGAATTAAAGATTATGGTTTTATGTTTTGAAAGATGTTTTTTGCAATATTATTGCATTTGAGCATGATTTGAAATTATTGTGAGGGTGTTTCTTGATATAAATATGTTGTTGTGTTTAAGAAGAAGAATTTCATGTGAATTGAGAACTTTGACATGACCACCTTGTACTGTACTTCTAAAATACTTGACAAAGATGAGTTCCTTACATGTGTTTACATGAGGTTTGAGAAAGAGTTTCTTTGAATTTAATTATTGATATGGTGGTCCCAAAACTTGTGTTTTGAAAATAGAGATTTACGATAGACTAATAACGGCTCAGAGATGTGACTTGCAAGTCAATGGTATGATGATACCATATGTATTTATGCCATAACAGATTATGTTTTCAGAGAATGTTTTCAGAGTATATTTTCAGAGACTGTATGTTTTAATAGAGTTTTAAAAGGGTCTTAAAGAGGGTTAGGTGGTTAACCCAAGAAGGCGTGAGTTCAAGCAACTCTTAACCTAAAACCATATTTACCGATATGGATAGATTATTATTGTACACTGAAGATTGCCGTGTAGCGTAGTAGATTCAGAGACTCTGACCCTTGCGGTACACTTGGGTTGGGGGCTTCGCTGCCGAGTTAATGGCAATTTCCATATAGCCCATGGAATTTTTCATAGTTGTAGGATATACCACCTAGTGCAGAAGTAACACAGATTTCTCAGAGTTGAGATGATTTTTATAGAGTCTTTAAAATGCCCATGTGAATTCTTACTATATGATATACTTATGAACTATTTTAAATTGCTCTTATATATTTTGAATAATAAATTATTATTTTGGATATACTTTGCGTACCAATACATCTATATTGACCCCCCTCCCCCTACCTCTCAGGTTTTGAGGCTTAGTCTAGGGGTCTAATAAGTAGTAGATAATTCAGACAGCTGATTCGATTGTGCAGTGGTAATCCTTCTCTATTCCAGAAGGCCTGTCTTTTTAGATTATGTCACTTATTTCAGTTTTCGTCTACTGGGGCCCTTGTCCTAGTTTTAGATAGTTGTCAGATTTTCATGTAGTAGAGATTTCGCAGACTGAGTCAGATGTTATTTAGATGTAGTTGATTTACAGTTTCCATACTTATGTTGAAATCAGAATTGACCATGTTTCCGTAGTAGATTATGTTTTCGCATCTTTTTTTATTATATGAATATTGTGCATGATTACCAGATAAAGAAGGGTGTTTCGGGCCTTCATGCTTCAGGATGTCCGTCACGACCAGACCTTCATTCGGGTCATGACATAAACAAAACTCTTTAAAGACTACATTGTAGATGCTCTTGTTATTGTATGAGAAGGTGTTCTTCTATTTATAGATGTCCAAAACCTTTCATCTAAGAAAGAGATTTGCCAACTATGAAAAGGTTTTATATTTTCCTTTTAGTATAAGTAAAAGTAATTATGATATTAGTTTTATTTTTCTTTCAAGAAAAGTAAAACTTAATTTTGATAAGAAAATCAGGACAAAAATCCTATGTTTGGACTCATTATCTATAAAACTAGTGAATGACCCAATATGGACATCTATTTCTAATTCGGACATTCTCTACAAGAATATGTGATTTGGTTATCATTTTGAAATCTATAAATGCGTTTGGCATTAAATTTGTATTTTTATAGATGAATAATCTTTTGGTCTTCTTACTCTAAATTCTGAACGTGGATCAAGATGACACAACGATGGATATTTTTAATAAAATATCTCTTTTGATTTCACTATCTTCTACTCTAAATTTTAGAAAAACCATCTCATCAATTTGATAATTTACAAATTGAGTAGTGAATATATGCCATTAATGGTTCAAAAAAGAGAATAATGGAGGGCAATTCGAACCCAACATAAATTTCTAAAGTTATTTAGGAGCCCATCTTAGTGTGTTTATTGGAGATAAATACACATATATAGGGCACTTAAAAATTTACAGATGAGATATATTAGGCTCATGATCTAAAACCAACTGCAACAGAAAAAAGATTGATGAAAATTTATAGGTTTGAGATGAACAAGTGTTGTAGCATGCAGAATTGCATGACCCCAAATAGAAGTGGACAACCTAGTCTTTATTAGCAATTGTTTTGCTATCAACTACTAATGCTTAAGTAATGGCTCAGCAAGACGATTTTGAGTGTGAATATGAGCTATAGAATGTTCAACTCTTATGCCTATTGATAAGCAATAGTCATTAAATTATTTAAATAAAAACTCTACAAAATTATCAAGGTGAATGCACTTGATTGGATTGCCAGGAAACTATGTTGTACTCCAATTATTTATGCCAATAATTTTATAAATTCCAAGTTGCAAAATAGAAAAAGGAACACATAAAGCCATAAAGTACCTAAACAATGCACTAGGTGGGTAAATTGGCCCACAAATACCCCTTGTATACTTTTCAAAAAACGTAAGAGACTCAATCTAAACCTAAGTTGGTGATGATCTCATAATTAACTTGCCTTCGTAATAAAAAATACAAGAAAACTAACCATTCGAAAAAAAAATTCAAATTCTTTAATGGATGTCCATTTGAATTTTCTATAATTCATCTCATCATATGCTATCCAGGATATCCTAATCGATTTTGCCAAAGTTCAAAATTATTGAAATTAGGAAACTTTTGGTTTGCTATAGAATATGCCTCAATTTCTCTAATCTTTGTCCAATAAAAGTTAGAAGATAAAGCAAGAAATATTTTTATAACACATGTTTGCCTAGAGATATTCTTGGTGACACCAACATATTCAAGATTCAACTCATCTATTGTCTTTATTTTATAACCATTTTCACGGATAACTTCAAAACTCAAAAAAAAATTCCGAGACTTAGGAGAAAACATGCATTATTTATTAGGAGTTTAGGTCCTTTAGGTAAGATTATAATAACTTTTCTGAACCCTTCAATCAAATTGGTACTAAAAAAAATCATAGTAATATTTATTTTGCTCGTGTTTAAATGGGAAAATATTTTTCATCTTTGAGTACTATATGTGTTGTACCAGAATCAATCGAACAAACGTCGTCATGATTGAACATCTTGCTTTGAGAACTATCTATTTGAATGGATATCTATTAAATTATATACAAATAAAAGCTAGATAGTATAATAAATTATTAACTATCTTGTATTAAGCAATTAATTAAGTTATAGTGTAATATACTAATC
Source organism: Capsicum annuum (assembly GCF_002878395.1). Taxonomy (NCBI): domain Eukaryota; kingdom Viridiplantae; phylum Streptophyta; class Magnoliopsida; order Solanales; family Solanaceae; genus Capsicum; species Capsicum annuum. The sequence goes on from NW_025835334.1 coordinate 840,165, forward strand.
GTTGTGTTTCTACAGACAAGTTATGTTATTTGACTTTTTTTGCAAGTGAAAAATACATTAAATAGTGTACGTTAGATAAATAGTAGTAAATATACTAACTTTACAGTACATTATATTCAATATATTTAATACATCTAATACACAATCAACAATGTCAATAAAATAACATGAGGGTGATAAACAACATGTATGATGGATCAAAGACGTGGGTTAGGATGATAGGAGGAGACTCGGACCATTTTTCTATAGAAATCGAGTTGCATCAGAGATCAGCTCTTAGTCCTTTCCTCTTTTCTAAGGTGATGAATGTATTGATGCTCGGCATCCAATATGAAGTGTCTTGGTATATCTTATTTACAGATGACATAATACTGATTGATAAGACGTGTAGTAGTGTGAATTATAAGTTGAAGGTACGGAGACAAACTCTAGAAACCAAAGGATTTAAGTTGACCAGGACAAAATCTGGGTATCTAGATTGCAATTTTTGTGATGATTGCATGAGGAAGGCTTAAAAGTACATCTGTGACACAAAGGCTCTCCTCAAGAGCGATCAATTTAAATATCCTGGCTTTATTACGAGAGTAGTGAGGTCATAGAGAGTGGTGTCACTCATCTTATGGATACGACGTGGATGAAGTGGAGGCTTGACTCTAGAGTCTGGTGTGATACAACGACATCACCAAAACTTAAAGGTAAGTTTTATACAGTAGTGGTTAGAATGAAGTTTCTACATGAGACGAAGTGTAGGCTAGTCAAAAACTCTCATGTTCAAAAGACGCATATAGCATAAATGAGAATGTTAAGACAGATGTTGGCCATACTGGGTGTAATATAATAAAGATTGAGGTTATTCGAGATAATGTGGGAGTAGCTTTCATGGTGGATAAGATGAGAAAAGCGAGATTGGGATGGTTTGGACATGTGATGAGGCGAGGTGTATATGCCAAGTGAGGAGGTGAGACAGATTGAATATAGTAGGTATGAAGAGGGGTAGAGGTACAAAAAAAGTATGGGGTGAGGGGATTAGACAAGACATAACACATATTCAGGTTATCGAGGACATGACCTTAGATAGGGGGATGTGAAAGACGTATATTAGAGTAGAAAGTTTGTTGAATTGGAGTGTTGTCGTGCACCATTGTTTGTTAGCTTAGGGTTTAGTTGTAGATATCTACAATTGTTGTTGTTTGTTGTATTTTAATTATCGCATTATTTTGTTATTGATTGTTATTTATCTCATAGATTCTACAATGTTTCCCTATTAGTTATCATATTTTTTTTAATTATTTTCCTCTTCTTTATACTTGGATTTTCTTCACGTGAATTGAGGGTCTTTCAGAAATACTCTCTCTACCTCATCGAGGTAGTGATAAGGTTTGCGTATATTTTAACCTCCTCTAAATTCAGTTGTGGGGTTTTATTGGGTATTACGTTGTTGTTGTCAAAACAATAACGTGAAAATGTATACAAAGTGTTGTGCTTGCTTTGTGACCATTAATTACAATAGTAGAATAAGAAAAACTTTCCAAGATGACAAAAAAAAAAAAAAAATCAAACCCCCGTCTGTTTTTCTATTTCACCTTTTAGTATAGTGGGCATCAATATAAACACAACAAAGATACATTGTAATGAATTTTCTCAATAGTCAGACGATCTTTATGTTGTTATATTTTTTTCGAGTAAGCAAGCAAATTTGTTGGTCTTTATTAACGTGTACTGCATGGCAACCATACTGATAAGTCCTATTTAGGATAGGACAAAACCATGTACATCATATCTCTATAAAAACATATTATTTTACAATTAAATAGGTAATTCGGTGTATTTCATGCTTACATAATATAACAAATTACATGCATGGTTAATGTAGTTCATTGAGTACCCATTTTTTTTCCATCAAGTAAGCAGCTAAATGATAATATTTAAAATGCTAATTTTAACTACGACCAATATTAAAATCAAACAGAAACAAATCGAATTTAATTTCGTGATAAACTACAATAATATGAGTAAAGCAATCAATACTAATTAAGAGATTAGTTCTCGTGTAAACAATTATTTTTACATGATTTTTTATTAATTAACTACTATCACTGGTAAAAACTAAACATTGTTCACTCTTTCATAGCCACGGAACCATCACCAATCAAGTGGTCTATTTTTCCTTCAAGGTATTTGAAGAAATCTGGCACATCCATGTATGTAATGTCAACATGATTTTCAGAGATAAATTTAGTCTCGAAATTTCCTTCAGAGTATGTAATTGGGCTTTAATGAGGGTTGTGTAGTTGAGTTGTGAAAGTAGAGGTCCCGAGGTACAAGCACTAGAAATTGTGGTTTCTAATACGAGGGTCTATATGATCGGGTGGTTCGAGTCCCCATTGTTATTATCACATGATTGGGAGGTACGAGTCCCCATTGTTATTATCACATGATTGGGAGGTACGAGTCCCCTACATTATATTTCATGATTTGGTGCTTGTATCACCTTGATATGTCAGGAGGTTCGAGTCCTCAATAGTGCATATATATATCCCCTGGTTCGTGTGGCCACATACACTAGGGCCTTACCAGCTGGGGGAGAGCTGGGTCGATATAGTCGGTAGGTACCTTCTTAAGTTATGATGGTTGAGCTACACAATCCAGGCTAAGGTATTCAATGTTGTTTTTAAGCCTTGTTCCTTGCCCCGGAATGTGATATTATGAATATACAAAATTGAATATAATGTTGTGCATTGGATTTTTCACTGCTTTTGAATTGTTATTCATGACATTACTTTATCCCCTATCCCGGATTTACATGTTAGCACTCCAACCGTTAATCATCTCCAGACATTGTGTCCCTACATGATCCAAGTAGCGGAGATACCTCTACTTTTCCTGCATTGAGTTAGGTGGATCGGCTTAGTTTGTCGGTTCGTTACGGTGAATTGGTGAGCTTCCATTCACCGAAAGGCTTAGGAATTTCATTAGCTTATATTCTTATATTTGAGTTGGTAGTTTTCATTATCATTAACTTTATCATTGTCATTGTCATCTGTTGGAGTTGGGGACATGTCCCGACTAAGACTAGGTTTTAGTTCTTTTGTTTGAAGGCTTTATTAGATTACTATGGACTTAGGTGATGTTGGTCGGTCGTTTCGGTTGGTTACTGGTTATTGGTCATATACTTTTTATTCTTTAAATCATATCTTGTGCTATCTTGTTATATGTTCAAAATTCATCCAACATTATGTATATTGTGTTATTTTGGTAGGTGCAAAGGGGTGGTCTCCAGTCCTCGGTGGACTTGAGATACCTGTCATAGCCAGGCCCTGGTTCGGGTCGTGACACTCCCATTGGTAGAGTTCCAACTTGGACGAGGAAGTTCTTTGACATACTCCCGCTCTAGGATTTCCCCATCCCTAATATCAGTATCTGGGAATTGGACATCCTCATTGATCCATGCATAATTAATGAGGTTCTTGGGGTACCCATATCTCTAAAGTCGACTATATAGCCATAGCTCGAGAAATGGACATAGTATAGCTGAGGGATGCTCTGGTTTTGTAATAGTTGAGGTATCAAGTATTCTGTTCCTTGACGAGAGTGTCAGTGGTACCTATTTTTCAATTGATGCTAGGGGTAGTTGAACCTTGTGACCTAGACGATTTGTTCATCTAATAATATTACAGATGTGACCTATCCTCTGGCATTAGCGGTGGCTTTTGCTATTAGGGCCATTCAACTAAATATGGTGGGAGCAAATGGTGATGGTCTGAAAGAACTTTTATCGAGTCCCTAGGAAGGTTCCTTCCATCTTAAGCAAGTGTCATAGTTGTAGAGATAGGTGAGGTTACCAGAGGACCCCAATGATTAGATATCAGAGATGGACATTCCCTTACACACCCTCTTGGTGAGAGCTAACATATCCTAGAGGAGGAGGAAGAGGAAGGCGGATAGAGGGAAAATTAGAGGGTCATGGAGGAGGCCCTAGATGAGGACGATAATAATGATGCCACTCCTTCCCAATCCCATCCTCTGATCCAAAGTATCCAATTAAAGGGTGAGTTGGATGCTATTAGGAGGGCTATGGAGTAGTTCCTTTCTACTTTCATAGCCCTTTCCACTATCCAGGACATTGCAGTACACCGCGGACTGCGACGACGAGAAGAGAAAGAGGCAATCCAGCTATCTCTTGCTCGCATGAATTTGTAATACCATAAAGTCCCTGTTTGGGTGTGTGGCACCTAACCAGGAGCTTCTCGATATGAAAGGAGACGACCATGCCCTAGTATCCCGCGAATGATAGGGCATTCATTTAGGTTTCCTTTTCCGCTCCCTCTTTTTATTCTTATGATTAATTTGGGTTACCCTTATTTAGGGGATGTACTAGACAATATTATTTAATCCATTGATTTTCTCGTACAAGGATACTAATTTACATTTCTTGAATTAATAAATATAATATTCTTGTATGATATTTAAGAAATCTTTATATTCATGCAATGCCATAAATACTAAATATCAAAATAACTAAGCAAACATGAAAACCAAAATAAGGAAACAGGGCAGGGAATATTGCCTCACTTATATCGTTATAGTTGTGTATCTTCGCTCTAGTAGTACCTCTATTCCATAGAATATTCCGCTACAACAGTACTTCATACTGTTGTGGCGGCCCAAAAAGAGGTTGTGCACATTATTAAGAAAATATTTCCTATGTTTTCTGTCCCAACTCCTTAAATACTGTTAATGCAACCCAGAATATGCTGAGACCTTGTTAATTTCCCAAAAATAAGTTTCAAAATAGTTATCAATCGACCATAACCTTTCATTATAACACCAATGCTTCATGAAAACATAATGCACAAGATAATCGTTGTTAAACTAACCTCGCTATTCCAGATTTAGGCCTTGTTAACAATAACAACCAAACAAGATTCATGTGTTGCACTAGACTTAGCACAAATTATCGAATTTGTAAGTAACAACAATAATTCACACACCATATAATGGTAATTTTTACATTTATCCAAATAGGTATGATTCCATACAACAACTGAACAACAGCACAAGAGGAAAGAAAGAAGTGAAACAACTTTCCTAATATGCCTCATAGCTTCTTGAAGATTAGATGTGGACATTAACACAACTATCCATAGAACTATATTTGAAATATTGTTCTTGTACTAAGAGAATGGTAACCTAGGCTCTAATACCATGTTTTCACAGCATAAACTACTGGATTATGAGGCCACCTGCTATAATACATCTAGATAGGAGAACTTCCTTACTACTCGTTCAATATAACATGCAGAAATCATTATTAATCAGAAGTAATCAACCAATATTACTTCATTTAGGGATATAATATAGAATTAAACTATCCTTAGATCTAGTCTAAATAGGTATAAGAGTTTTTGAGAGGAAAGTACACAATACATAACTTCCATTGAGGGTGAGAAAGTAGAAATTATTAAAGGATCGATACCCCAATAATCAAAAAACCATCACTAATTCTTGCAAAAAACTATATCTCGAAGAGGGTATAGCAAGCATAGAACAGTACAAACATGTACTAGTAAGCTTCATCTGTTGACCCAAATTGAATTATAAAAATATAACATGAATAGTCATGGAAAATGCATGCTCTTAAAATCATAATCCCACCCCAAGGGTGCCTCCCACCATATCACTAACCTCCATTTATAAATCCTGAGACACAACTTTATCCCTCTTCTACAACCCTATCACCCTATGCCACCAAGACCGGCCTCATAGCGAGGGTCGACATAAGTCCTAGAGGAATACTACAACAAGGTAAAAGCCCCATACCTATGTCAAGAACCTAATAAGTCACACATCATACCTACGAAAAGCCCATTTGGGAATATGACTTGTCCACCTAGCTTTCCAATCATCAAACTGAATTCACCCTATAACTATATATGTTCCTATCCTATCCTGCTGACATAGAACTCTTTTATTTGTCCCAACTTCATGTGGAATTCCACAACCCAAGGTAACCTAACAAGTTAGCCCTAATAAAAAATAAGGATTAAGTCATCAGTGGTTTGCACTTAACCAAACCATAATTTCCTACGTTATCCCATAACCAAGATGACATACACTCAACATACAAGCAACAAACAACAGTTAGGATTAGAATCATAAGTCAACAAAATATCACCAACTCACGTTCAATCAAGCCAATTCAGTACATGTAAATAATTATATAGTTAAATCACAACCAATTCAACAACCCTGACTTAACCATATACAATATGTGTCAAGTAACTGAATCAGATACACTTCAAAATATATACACATATATCAAGCGTATAAGCATTATCTCCGATTTACTTATAGAACCATAAAACTTATTTGACCCTCGTACATACATACTATGGGTGATGCATCTACCCTCTAGACCTGTCTTACAAAGGAAAATTATCGTCCATGTACTAAATCCCGAACATGCGTGTCTGCAAGCATTGTTTCACCAAAAATCCATAAGAATATTCTAATTATCAAATAGTCAACATTTAATAATGAGATTTTCAGGTCATATAATTATTATAAATCCATTTTATTTGACCAGCCAAACAACATGCTCTAACAAATCACACTACAAAGTAGTTACCACATAAATATGGAACAATTTAAAGTAAAAGATTATACCATCACCAATACTATAGGTGAGTCCTAACCACAATACATCCATAATGCTAACCTTGGAAGACCTTAACTAGGAGTAGCACCCTAGGTTGTTTAGAAACTCTCCCACACCGTACTTGGTACCATCTCTTTCCTTGAAGTTTAACTAATACCTTATAATTTGTCCATTCCACTATGATACATATGAGTACATGATAGGGAAATACCAATTTATAGCATGCATAAAATATAACCTAAATTATTATATAAACAGACCATAATTATACATTGCTCGAATTACTAGTGGTTTTAGCCATCCAAACTCCATGTCCTATGTCCTAGACGTGAAGCCTCCATCCATCTATGTTATATGCATGCTTTCTAACTTGACTATATGATACTTCATTAAACTTAGTTTACATATATGTCAACCATCCGTGGGAAGAACTAATCAATGTAATTTCTAGCCAGATATCAAGATGGTGAATCGTTATTCATGAAAATCAATGGGTTTGCACCTATTTGCTCCTCTTTTCCCACTTCTACATGGTCCCAAGGCATGGGAGGCAACCCTTATGGTTTTTAGGACCTCCCACATCGCTTATCTTATCTTAATTGGAGAAGGGAAATATATCCCACTTAAGTGAGATTATGGACAATATCTCTATGCTATAATGGCAGTCTCACCGCTTCAAAAATGCCACTATACCGTAATAAATCCGGTTATAGCAGGCTGACATTAGCCCAACCAAATTATCTAAGTCCTCAAATTTCTTAAGTAGTCATGGTCCCATGCAAACTTTGAATGATATCCTAAAAAAATTTAGGCTCTACACTAATATTGAGGCACTTTATAGTAACGGTAGATAAGGTTATTGCACCTTTATTAACAAAATCCTATGACCTTCTAGGCCTCTAAGGATATAAAACCAACTCTCACATAGCGAGTTTACATCTAAAAACACTACTACGAAAATTCCATATTACTTACAAAAGCTGAGCAACTAACTAAAAATATATAAATGGGAAAGAGGTATTTACTTTTTGTAGAGAAGCAAACCTGACTACGAGCTTCATAAAAAACATCTAACACCGCTGAAATAAACTTCTATTTTCTTAGCTATAATCTAAAGTTCAACAAAGTCTTATAAGAATTTGTACCTATAATATGAAAAAGGGAATCCACTTTTTATTCAAAATCCCTTTGTGTTTCTACTTGAAATGATTTTTGAACTTTCAGACCTGCCCTTCTTATCTCTAATAGTGAGTTATACTTAGTGGATATTTGGGCTAGATTTTGATTTCTATTGATGCAGGATGAAGGATTTTGAGGGTATTTTAGGGATTTTTTTTAAATTGAATTGGAGAAAATTATAGGCTCGAGTGAGTTGTATTTGTACAAAATCATACAACCCTTACATTGATTCATGGAATTCTAATAATGAGGAGCCACTTGGGCTTGTTCTAGATGCTTTTAGGTATAATCTCTCAAGATAGTCACATGCTCTTTATACTAATTAGAGAGGGAAGGGGAAAATAGAATTGGAAAAAGGTAAATGGGGCTTAGGGTTCTTCAAGTTCTTAGGTGGTTGTTATTGTTCTGTCAATATTATTGTTGTTGTTTGAAAGAGATGAGAAAATAGAGGTAGGTGAGTTGGGTCAGTCAGTTAGGAATGTGCCTGGGTCGAGTTAGTTGATAATTGGCATTGGGGTGGATGAGGATTTAAAATAAAAGAGAAATTGTGCTATTTGTTAAATGGCCATGGGTTAGGATTTTACTCAATTATATTTAAATTCTAGTCGAATTAAAAATTAATTGGCTAATTACATTGCAACTATGGTCAAATTAATTTCAATTACGGCTAAATTTAATAATTGGCTAAATAAAATCATAATTCGATACAAATTATCAACTGATTTAATCTCAAGTTTCTTTATTGAATAAAAAACAATGAATATTTTTTAAATAACTCATTTTAAGGATAAAAATATGTTCAAATAAAGATTTACCCATTTGAACCAATTTTTAGGATGGGTCATGATTAAAAAACGGTTTTTGATAAAATATTTATTTAAGTGAAAAAAGATCATATGATCTTGTATATTTGAATATAGAAATGCATATTTTTTTTATTTAGAATCACCAAATTAACCCAATAAATTCTTTTAAAAAATTCTTTATCTAGATAAAACTAGATAAAAAAAAAATATCTCAATTTTATTTAAAACATAAGAAACTAAAAATAAATTCAAGTTTCGAAGGGAAAAACTAGGTGTCAACACCAATAATATTCAAATAATCAATTTTATCCGTTATAAGAATTATAAAATAAGTTTACCCTAAAATTTGATATACTTCAGATATTTTGAATCCTTCATGGATTTTCATATAAATTTTGTCAAGTGGCGATATTTAGCATTTCATATATGACATCTTCTAGTTTCAGAAGTGCAAATCAAATAAGTTTTACGCTTACCAAGATGCATTATTCCATGTCACTTGATAAATATTTCTACATCAGTATGCATAAATCAACATACAATCCAGTAGAAGTTAAACAAAGGATACTAGTATCAAAGGGCGACCCCTCAGAAAAGAATTAAAAAAAAAACAAGGGGTGGGTGAAGTGTGCTTCTATGAAACAGACACCACAAGCACTGGAAACTGCCGATAAACAAAGAAAAAATCTTTGAGAATTTTTTTTTAAAATTAGTTAAAAAATAGAAATAAATCAAAAATGGAAATCCTATACGCACTTCACCCTAACCAAATTGGAAGATTCCCCACCCCATAGTCAAAACAATACTTTCTCCCTAAAGTATAAATTAAAAGGAAGGATAAAAATACTTCTTGGGGACTCTAGGCCTAACTTAATAGACTCATAACCATCAAAAAGGATCTGGAGGATGGCATACTCAATTTTTGGCATGCTCCTTAAATCAAATCTCCGGTACTTAGACTTTCCTTCAACCTATTAACTCAAAGAAAAACATAACAAATGGTGATACTAAAGGAAAAAAATTAAAAACAACTACCTTAACTTGGGTTGCCTCCCAAGAAGTGTCTGGTTTAATATCGCGGCAAGACTCAAACTCACAACTCTGTTATTCATATTCTCTAATCATCTTACTCCTACTCGCAGCCCAACTTGTTATTCTTTTCAAACCTCTTGAGTACTTACTCTCATGATTTGAAGTTCTGTGTCCCCTTACCTTTTCAAGATCTCCTTCACGTTTCTTAATTTTTTGCTTAGCTATTAACTTCAGCAACTCTATGAGAGTGTCTGAAGAGGTAGGTCCTTGTACAATTTGAAGATCACCTCTTCATCATTCCATCTCATTTTCAGAATGTTTTCTCGCACATGTATCCGTGTTCCTCCAGTAGCTAAGAATGGACATCCAATATGATCGGTGCCGTATTATCTGCATCATAATAAAAAACAATAAAGTCAGTAAGAGTAATGAACTTACCCTTCTTAATGAGAACATTCTCTATGATTCCTTTGGGAGCCACTCTTGTTATGACTTCCATTTTGAGCACAACTAATAGAACCTCGATTTTCATAGACACAAAGTGTTGAACATAGATAAGGGCATCAAATTTATCATTGCCCCTAAGTTACTCAAAGCATGGACCACATCACTTTCACCAATTTGTATGGGGATGGTGAAACTCCTAGCGTCCTTGAGTTTTATTGCTCATCACCACATAACTACACTCCTCAGTAAGTGCTACAATATCAATGTCACGAAGCTTTGTCTCATTTGTCACCACATCTTTTTAGTACTATCACGACCCGATGTATGAGCCATGATAGCACCTACTAATTCCCATAAGTAGGTAAGCCGAACCATAACTCGGAGCTGAACGCAATGGGTTAACTTGGTGGAAAATACCCAACACAGGCGAAAATGAACAACACAACTTATAACAAGTATGGTATTTGAAATAGATAAAGATAGTCAAAACAAGATACCATCCCACGACATGGAAAAGCCAGTCTAGAGCATTTAGAAATAGAAATACAACCCAAGTATCTAGAATAGTCAATACGTCTATCTCAAAACAAAAGACTGAATTAGAAAGATAGAAGGAAATGGGCGACTCGGACTACAAGATCTCACCCTAACTCTGAATATCAACACATACATGAACATGAATAAACAATGCAACTAGTACTCGAATCTACTCCAAAAAGGTACAAAAGTGTAGTATGAGTACCAAAAAAATGGGTACTCAGTAGGTATCATTGTTCAACCAAGCTAAATCATAATATATGTATGATAGAATGCAAGAAAACATAGCTAAATCAAGGTAAGGAAATGAACCTGAATCTACTCCAACATTGGTGTGCATACATAGGTAAATAAACCTAAATAATAGCATAACATAACATAAAGCATCAGGACACGCAAACATAACTAGAAAATTGGCGCCCATACACCAATTAGTATGGCAAGTAAATAACTTATCACAGACTCCTATACACCTGAAGAGTACACTCAAAGATAGAATATCCCACCACCGTCATTTATCAACTCTCATAATCCAATTGGAATTCATCCAAGTCATGGACCATAATAAACATTAATTACCATATTCGTCACTTGTAAACGAATCAACAGTTATCAACTAATCTAGAATATAGCAACTAATCCTCATATATAGGCTAACCATTATTTGTCAACTAATCATTATACATCGATTAACCATTTATTTATCGAATAAATATAATATCACTAGTGTCCATTTATATCATACCACATTATAACCATTTCCTCATTTTGACTTAGCTAGATTATCAATCTCAAACCCCCAATGACATTATTCCATAGTAAGTATATCATCATAGCATAATATTCATATCCGGACTCAAATCTGTAAATATAATCAATAGATAGACTTGAACTGGTAAATATATCATTTATAGCCAAACTTAAATCGGTAAATATATTATCAATAGCCAAACTTGAACCAATTAATATATCATCAATAGCCGAACTTGAATTGGTAAATATATATAACAATATTATATGCATCTTTCGGACTCAAATTGGTAATTATAAATATATCAACTTGATCCATAACATCTTCAATAGCATAAGTAATAGCATAAATAATAGGCATCAACCCTCACATCAACCAACATAGACATCAATTATCAAAGTTTCTCAATATCACCACAATAAGTATTTCCAAGAATCCAACAAGCTTGTAAAGGTCTACATAAGATAACATGCATCTTAGCCTAAGGTGGGTCAAGGACCCGCTTCTAATCCTTGAAGTTCCATTTTAGGCAAATTCTACCCAAACTAGGATTAAGGTAACTAATAACACTTTTAGATGTTAACAAGACTTAATTAGTCCTAAATAGGAAATTCACCTAAAACCTGAGCAACTAGGTCAATTATGCCAAATCTATAAATTTTGATTAGCCTAAATAGTCAAACTAACCTAAAGCATTATAATTCATCATACCAATATCTAAAACCTATCTTAAATCTAACGTAATATCATAAAAATACTATGAAAGAACTCAATCTAACAAGGGAGAAAACCTAGCCTACCTCAACGCCAAAAAAGCTCAACGGTCTACTAAACCACCATTTTTTCCTTTCGAGAAGCCTTCTCAAGATTTCAAGCTATCATATACCATTCTACTCATCTATACAAGAATAATGATACTTATATTTCCCCATTATGCTTCAGGTCCAAAAATCACCCAAAATCCCATGTGGGTCTCATTTACAAAAAATTACATTTCTAAAACCAACCCAACATTCTTAAATACTCAAGAAATTATAACCCTTATAAATAGGAAAAATCCAAGCTAAATTTGGGCTAAAATAAAGTCCGCAAGATTTTGGGGTTTTGAGCAAAAAATCAATAAAATCCACCAAAAATGGGTGAATTCTTCCCTTAAATCAATCGATAATCATAAAAACAAGAGTTAATCAAGCTTTCGAATCACCCCAAGCTTTAATCCCTCATAATATCACTATTTAGGGTTTATCCTCTCAAGAAATGGGTGAAAATGGCTTAAATCATGACATAAGGCTCCGTAATTATGATATCTCTCTTCTATTATGTGAGTTGTGATCTCAACTATCAGTGCACGATTATAGCATCTAGGCCTACATGAATAAGTTTCTATCGCAGCCAATATTGTTGCTAACATAGTGCACCAGAAACCTGGTGCACCAGATTTTTTCTAAGTCCAAATAGACTCGACCAGGTTCTCGAGATTTAATTAGAATCTCGCATACACAAATGAACTATGTAACCACACCAAATTCAATCTTTTGAACTCAATGACATAATTAAATTTTCCATCTGAGGTCATTTCAACCAAGTGTGGTCCCACACCTATATTTCATTTTCTTAATTTTTTGACCAATAGGTCAATACTCGAGTGCCTCAAGATCCAAACTCACTAAGGCAAAATTGATATTTTAGAGCTACTGACACAGTCAAAATTTACATATGAAGTAGTTTTACTATAGTTTTTCCCTAGTGGCTATTTGGAACCAGCAAAGACTTAATAATAGGGAATTGGCTCTAAAGACTAAACAAACTGCCAGTTCCAGCAAGTTATAAATGACTTGAGGCAGCTATAGAAAAGATCTTACGGCAAAAATAAGTAGAAATATGTAAAATTACTAGAAGTGTCATTACAATATCCACTATTAAAGAAACTTTTGTCCAAAAAAGTTAAGGATTAGTATATACCTAAAGTCTTAAACAGTTAAGGGTATTGGGTCCACATAATTCTCTCGATCTCCTGAGTGACCTTCTCCATTGGGTAGTGACTCCACTGAACCTTAACTACAGGAATCACTCAAGTGTGCAACTGCCTAACATCACTAGCCAAAATGAGCATCGTCTTCTCAACAAAGGTCAAACGCTCATCCAACTAAACTAAGTGTCCTATCTAAGAACATGAGATAAACCAGGAATGTATCACCACAACACAGAAACATAAAAAACCAAATGAACAGAAGCAAAATCTAAAGGTAGAGCAACTCATAAGTCACCTCACTAATAGTGCAAAGAATTTCAAAAGGTCCAATATATCTAGGTCTGAGCTTACCCTTCTTTTCGAACCACATTACAACCTTCATGGGTAATACACATTAACCAAATCCAAAACTTAAGGCATGAAGCCTACGGTCTGCCTAGGCCTTCTGCCTACTCTGAGCTACTCTCAACCTATCTTGAATCATTCTGACTCTATCCAATGAATCCTAAAGTAAATTAGTACCATAGGTTTAAACCTAAGAAGTCTCAAACTATCCAATCAAAGAAAGACATATCCTACCATATAAAACCTCTAAAAGAGATATTGCTATACTCTAATTATAGTTGTTATTGTATGTAAAATTAGCCAAGGCTTAGCATTGCTCCCACTAGCCTCTCAAATCCATAACAAAATCTCGAAGAATATTCTTAAACTTCTGAATAGTCCACTTAGACTGGCCATTATTTTGTCGATGAAAGGTTGTACTGATATCCACCTGAGTACCCAACTTCTCTTAAAATGCCATCTAAATTCTCAAAGTAAACACAAAACCATTTTCTAAAATAATAGAAATGTGCACACCATGCAAATGAACTATCTCCTAAACATAGATATGGACCAACCTCTCAGCACTGAAAGACATCTAAATAGGAATAAAATATGCTGACTTGGTCAAATGATCTACAATGAACCAAATACCATCAGAACCACAAGAAGTTCAAGGCAAGCCTCTAACAAAATCTATGGTTATTTTCTCTCACTTCCACTTGAGAATAGGTCATCTCCGAATCAAACCACCTGACACTGATACTCGACCTTAACTTCCTGAAAACAAAGGCAATGAGCCACATAGTCTGCCATATCACTCTTCATGCCACACACTAATAAAGCTATCTTAAATCTTTATATATCTTTGTCATGCTTGGATGAATAGAATATCTAGAGTTTTGTGCCTTATGTATAGTCAACAAAATCAAGTCATCCATTCTCAAAACACAAATGTGACCATCAAATATTAAAATACCCTCAAAATCTATAGTGTTCCTCTCGGACTCACAATTTAACACCTGATCACGAGGGAAGCAATGTATACTATCCTCAAACTGATGATCTCGAATTTGGTCAAAAAATGAAGACCTCACCATAACACTAGCAAGAATCCTCCTAGGGTATGTCATATAAAGACGAACCATCAGGTTGGCGAAGGATTGAATATCCCATGCCAACGGTGATGAATGATAAATTTATTACTCATTGACATCCAAATTGGTGCACAATAATATGGTTAAATAATGTAAATAAGACAAATTTTCCATTTGAATGAACTAATTCCCATGGTTTATAGGTTATAAAGGTAATTGAAAAAATAAAGTAAATTAAACTTTAAAGAGAGCAATAAGGGCAAAGATAGTAAAAAAAATGTAAAATTTTGAGCAAGGATCGACCCTCAGTAACTGCGATCATGTTCTTAGGTTCACAATCGTGACTAGTCAAGACCCAATCAAAGCTTGGTAATCGTCAAAGACTCACTACTATTGCGCGAGTAGCAATCGTGATGGAGCAAAATTCTTTTAGGGGTAGATTGTTAAATTCACACAGCTGGTTCCAATCCTCAAAAGGGCAAAATCCTTACACGCTTCAGGCATCTCTAACTAAAATTCAATTTTATATTGAGAAAAACCCTACTAATTTTGGAAAGACAATTGTTGCTAAATTTTCCAAGGGATTTTAGTTGTGAATTGAGATTAGATCTTTAGATTTATTCTTGTTTTGTTAATAATAGAGGAATTGGGTACTAATATGGGTATATCTCTTTTCCCTATTCTTATGAGTAGCTAAATATTTATCTTGGGGTTATGCTTAATTAGGGTGTTAAAGTGTATGGGTGTTAATTGTTAGTCCTAATTATTAGTTATTGGTATGGGTTTTGCTACTACTCTTTCTTTAATTAAAAGTTGTAGGTCTAAACCCTAATTGGACTTGGATCATACATTACCCTTGAATGAGGGATGTGGGTGATGAGTAGTAGTGAGCAACTATTTAATACAGCTTATGTCCTTAACATTATCTTAGAAATAAGGATGTTATGTCTGTAGCTAGATTGATTGGCATCATTCAAGAAATAGGGATGTTTTATCAAGGTTTTGGATTGGTGAAATTGGCACACTCATAAGGTATTTGAAAGAATCCATTAGAGTATCTTGGTGTGTTTTTGAAAGGCTCATATTAAGAGTTAAAATCTTTCCTACCCACAACTTTGACTGGGAAAATAACTAACCCTTATTCCCCCATGTATATATGAACCTTAGGATATGTATAACCCTAAGAATCTTCTCTCATTAGATTGTAATGAACAAGTACACATTTCAAATCATGCCCCCAAATTTAATTTATTTCTTGTTGTAAGGTTGCACTACGGGTCAATGGTGAGTAACTTTCAACATACATAGGATTTAAAAACTAGTCACACTCCTTTTCGATTTAACCTCAACTTAAGTTGAAATAGTATATTGACTATGATCGCCTTGCTCCAAAATAATAGCTTAAGTTGAGCGTTATCAAAAATTGTATCATTGTCGGGGAGTAAAACTTAGGTTTTGCTTGTATGGTGTTGATAGTAACTTTGGATTCACTCATAGTTTTTATTATTTACTTTGTTGGTTGTTTTTGTTTCTTCTTAAGAGATTTTAATAGTGTCCATGACACAATAAGCGATCATAGAATTAATGTTGGGACCTTTGTTAGTCCTCTTGATGATGAGGACCAGGCGTGCTAGTGCCTTTTGCATCTCCCTGAATAAAGAGAATGGGGTATTCGACGTCATGAGTGTAATATTACACATGCTACAAATGAAATGTCACTTTAGGGGTCAATCTTATAATAACCCAAATCTATATTTGAATAATTTTGTGGAGGTCTATGTCCCATTTGATATCGCTTACATCTCACAAGAGTCCTTACAATTATGCCTTTTTTAGTTCTCTCTAATAAGTGAGGCAGTTTTATGGTTGAGGTCTTTTCCCACGGGGTCCATCATATCTTGGATCGATCTTACTGATGTTTTCTTAGATCGATATTTTCCTTAATCAAAGATATTACAATTGTAGGACAAAATTATAAATTTTTGTCAACTCTATGGAGAGCCTCTCTATGAAGTTTGGGAGAGATTTAATGAAATCTTGTGTAATGTCCTCACTATAAAGTACCCGATAAGATGCTCTTCCAAATATTTTATAGGGCGTTGGACCAACTAAATAAGACTATGGTGGATAATGTAGGTAGTAGATCACTTGTGAGGTTGTTATATGGTGTATCTTCGTCTTTGTTTAAACAAATCACAAAGAAAAAATAGGGGTGGAGCATCTGAGATACCGAGGTAGCACAGTTTCTCCCACTGCCTCGATTGTGAAAGAAGAGCAAAAAATGAAAGAAAAAGAGAGAATATGGCTAAAATAATGATATAATTAGACATCCTTACAAAGCATGTGATGGGTGCACCCAAAAAAATCATCAATGCCATGGTATCTAAAGGATATGATGAGTATGAGGTAAGGGATACTGATGCATAAATTAGAAACATTGCAAACTATTTGGGAGTTCCCGTGCGGCGTATCAAAGGCAAGGTGGGAAACAAGGTTGGAACTATTATGATAGATAAAGGAAATGGCATAATGGAGATAGTTATTATGATTAGAGGTATAAGAATAGAGAGTATGATAGATTTATGCCCTCCATGATCGACTGAAGAGCAAGGAGTCAAATCTCTTGGATCCTGAAAGTTTCAAAGCAGAGAATGTGCTTGCTAAAATCTTAATGAGAGTGGAAGGGTTGAACAAGATGGTTCGAGAATTAAAATAAGGTTTTTCTCAAATTAACCAAATGTTTGTATCACACTCCACCTCAAATCAAGAAATTAAAGACCCAAATTGGCCAAATCTTAACCGTCCTTAATCCTACGCCTAAGGGTGGCCTCCCTAGTATATATTGGAAAATCCTAAATATGATGCTCATGTCTTAGCAATTGTAACCCAAAGCAGTAAAGAAATTGGTGCACAGGAGCTTAGGGTCAAAGAAAAGTCTCTTGATGATCAAATCAACACAAAGAAGAAGAATGTGGGTGAGTCAAATGATGAGGGTCCAAAGTCTCAAGATGGGGATGATGAAGAACCAATGATAATTAAAGAGATAGTTAATGAGAAGGGAACTCCTAAGGTAGTTGAGGGTGATGAACCGCTATGTGACTCTTTGTCTCTAATGAAAATCCCTCCTCCATTCCCTTAAAGAATCAATAAAAAATAGGAGAATGTCAAATTTAAGAAGTTTCTCTCCAAGCTTAGCAATCTTTCAATCAATATCCCATTGTTAGAATCCATTCAAGAAATTCAAATTATGCTAAGCTAATGAAGACATTGATGTCCAAGAAATTACTTGAGGATGGTGACACTATTGAAGTGACCCATGGTTGTAGAGTTATCATGACTAGTGCTATGGAAGAACGGGAAAAAGATCTGGGAGCCTTCACAATCCCTTGAACTACTGGGACACATATATTTGCAAAATTCTTGTGTGACCTTGGTACAAACATCAATCTCATGCCATATATAATCTTTCAAAGACTTGGTTTGGGTACTCCTACTCCCATAATAATGTGTCTCTTGATGAAGGATCGCTCTATCAAGAAATTGATTGGAGTCTTGTATAATGTCTTTGTAAAGGTCAATCATTTTAGTTTGCCAGTGGGCTTTGTTTCCCTTAATTGTCAAATCGACCATGAAATACCCACTATTCTTGGGAGACCTTTTTTAACAACCGAGAGATCATTTTTGATATGGAGCAAGGGAAAATGAAGTTCCAATTTCAATATGATGAGGTTTCTATTTGGGTATGTAATATCAAAAAACAACTAATGGAACTACAAGTGGTGTCCATCATTGATGTAGTAGACAAGGAGGTTGATAATGGATCCCTCGAGAATCTAACTTATAGATTGAAGAATGTTGTTCCGTGATGATAAATTAGGCGCTAGGTGTGGAGGCAACCCATAATTACAATAAAAATAGCCATATCTTATGAATTTGATTGCTAGAGTAGGTTTCATTTTTGTTTGTGATAAATCCATGAAATTATGGCTATATAAGGTGTTTTGAATTATGTTAAGTAAACTTCAGTGAATTTGAGTAGTGGGCTGAGAAGGGGAAAATAGAGGGCCAAAATATATCCTCAATTACCACAATTGTGATACTCGTGTTATTGATATTGCGATCGCCATCTAACCATGATCATGGAACATTAATCGTGACCACGGTCATGACTTGGTTAAATGAATGGTCGAAACACATTCTCCCTCAAACTCCCTTTAAAATTACCCTCAATTGCACCCATTTTTTTATTTTTTTTTGGCATCTAAAAGTGTATGAGCATCCCCACTACATCTCTCAATCTGGTATGTGATTCAAATTTTTTCTTTTATGCTCGTGCAGGCCTTAAAATTCATGTCTTAGGAATGGCCTAAAATTATCATTCACATTCTAAATACGTGGTTTAATTGTACTTGATGGTGAGTTTTGTTGTTGCTATTGTTGTGTACATTGATGGGGAAGTCTTGAGTACCCTAATATGTTCAAAATTGATAAAAATAGTACGTGCATACCAAGTGTTTGATTAATTGACCAAATGAATTCCTTACTAGTTTTCCCATGTCCTAAGGGAACAATTAAGTATCTAGGGACTATGTTTCTTACTCTTAAAGTAAATTTTTAATTTGGAACACAAATTGGCATTGAAATTTGAAGTTTTGAGAAATTTGGTCTAACAATGCCTCAAATACCATAATTGTGATTACAGGAGCACGATAGCTTCAGGATGATCGTGGCTCAGTGTCCCGTGATCACAACATCTGAGGCTATTTTTTAGCGAGGATAAAAATTCTTGTAAGTCTATTTCTTCCTCAAAAATTACCAAGACACAATCCCATTTGCTTAATTAAATAACATAGCATAGTTTTCACATAAAAATGTTGATAATTATTATTGTTATGTTTTTCTCGTGTTTTTAAAGCTTAAAATAGGAGATTGTGACCAAACTTTTTTCATTGCCCTAGAGTGCCAAACCTTGTACTATGCTGGCTCACTAAGACAAAGCTACATCCAGAGAGGGGCACATTTTTGGATAAGGTGCCGAAAAAGCTCCTGGTATTCCTTGATAGATTAGTGGCCACTAGAAGGAGATGCTTTGCCCTGGATCTATGTCGGGTGAAACAACATTGGGTGAGAGAGTTCTTCGCTAACCTTAGAATAGTATATTTCTGCGAACTAGTTATAAGTATTTTGGTGAAGAATTCTCACTTTAGGGCCGAGCAAATAAATGACCTATATGGGTTGTCGGATGAGGATATGGCATAGTTTGAGGCAAAGGGATGTGAACCAAAGAGATGGTTAGTTGAAAAGTTGTACCCTGGTAGAGAGGTCTCTTGGGCTACCACTAAGATGGGGATATCATTGCATGATTTCACATCGTAGGAGATGATATGGTTAGCCATAATTTGTAGTCGAGTTTCCCCATGCACTAATATGACATATTTCAGATACACGAGCTCGAATGGTTATATGTATACTAGAAAACATTCCTTTGAATAATGGAAGTCTTATGCTCTCGGACAAAAGACATTTCAATAACCAGGGCGGGATCTTACTCTTATTTCCTTATTTGATCATAGAGCTATGTAGGAGAGCAAGGGTTAAGAAATATCCTGTGGACACTTGGGTGTGTCCAAAGACCCCAATTTACCCTCTTCAGATTAAGGGTGAAGGCGCACTTCATAAGAGAAAAACAGGAAGATCAACTTAGGTAAGTTGATAGATAAGGACATAGGTTCTTGTAGGCCATACAATTTATAAGTGTAGTCTAAAACCGATTTATAAAATTTACACCAAAATATGATATTCCCTCTAATATTTTTAACCCTAAAATTAAATTCCCTCCCATTTCTAATTACCCAAAAAAATCACAAAACATAATAACATTGAGGTAAAATATTGCCTAGGGTTTATCCACATCCGTGAATTAGAAAAATTAGGGAATTGAAGAAGTAATTTACTTTTATCTCTTTTAATGTTGCCTAGGGTTTATTCATCCATGAATTAGAGAAATTGGATGTAATTCACCATATTGGATGCAAATATTCATCACAAAATCTCATCCATCGTCACTTCCACAAAATCTAAGAGGCGATTTCATTCGTGAGGTCAAATTTTGGTAAGTTCAAACTGATCTTACAGACATTTGATAACTATGTGGGTTTTCTTTTATTTTATTTAGACTTATATATTCTGAATAATTACTAATTAAAGATTCTTTAATTTTTCTAAAAACTTCTCTATTTTTAAATGGTCTTCTCATAACTAATTCAATCCAATCTAAATTCAAACATTTTATTTTTGCAACATGCTAAATTTTTTATCAGTGTTTTTTTCCATTTTTAATTCTTCTCTATATTTTTCACATAAGTTTCTATACCATTGTTGTAAAAATTTTATTTCACTTCTGCAAAATCAATGAGGCGATTTCCTGGATTTTATACACATTTCTATAAGGTGAATCCATAGCTTAGGAGTGAATTTAGTGTTTTTTTGAGGTATAACATTAACTATGCTGACTACACCAGACCAGCACTATAGATTGATAATAATAGAGTTTTTTGACTTTGCAATATTGTCGTGAGACCAAAGCCGAATAAGCTGTAATCAAAAAGGAATTTTTACTGATCCGATCAAGTATGTCATTTTATTTAAACCTTTATATTAGATATTTATAATCAGGTTTGTCCCTTGTCTTAAAAATGAAATACTGTTAATGATGGTTTATAATCTGATTCAAGCTCTGTTACTTTGTCGATAGTAAAGCTACTATTAATCAAAAGTAATATTGTGCCCGCTATTGTATCTGTTGGTGTTATTAATTTGAAAGACATGAATATGTGAGCTGGTGTATAAATGTATACACACATACACACACATATGTACGTTGTGTTATATGTTGAATTGCATGATCATCTCATCTTGAAATTTAGTTTGTTAGCGAAGTATATCTTTAACATATGAATTTTTTGAGTGAGCTTGATTCTTTTTCACGGATCAAGTACGTGAAAATTCTTTTTAATATTGACGAGATGACCCAGGATCCTTACTTATTTATATTATAATATTATATTGTGTGCCCATTACATTTAAAATAAGTTATGCAAGGTGCAGTTTTCTTGTAACATCTATTTCAAATAGGAAAATCTAAACTTTAAAAATCAACATTCAAATGTTTGATGTTTCAATTAGGAAACCCAAGGTAACTTCTGTTATGTTTTTTCATTAATGACTTATTTTCTTTTGAAAATTTTATTACCTATAGTACTTTGCATTAATTCTCTATTTTGGTGGTAAATCAGAAATTTGCTCCAATGGCTCAGTGTATTAAGTTCTTGCTATATGTGGGGTTTGATGAAGGGTCAGACCGGTCTTATTGTATGCAGCCTTATAATGGATTTTTGCTAGAGTTACTAAACCTTCAGTTATATGGAAAGATATATAGCATCCTTAAAAGATGTAAATTGCTTGTATCAATTAGTGTAAAATATATTTGTTGAGACTAGTCCAGTCACGGTGAATATTTCATTTACATTCTATTCGTATCTTAAACTTTATTGCATCTTGACTAGTCCAGTCATGATGAATATCATTATACTATTCCTTGAATACTACCATTTTAAGCTTGAGTTCTCTTTTAATTATTTGACAAAAGATATATGTTTTTTGCACTACAGACTTTCTCTAAAGTTGTTAGGAGCCGGGCTTCTAACAAATTCATGAATGGATGGTAAAAATGGTTCTTTTCTCTTCACTCTTCCCTTTGATCTAGACATAGGCTGTATCTCGTTATCTGGTTCCTTGCTTTTAGAAAATAAAATTTAGGAAGAAATAACAAAGTTCCATAAGAATGATTACTAGAAATATTTCAGCAAAGGGTTCATGGCCTACAGAGGAACCAATCTAGGGTTCTACTATCTACTTTCTAGCTCCTGTACAGGGATAGGGGCTTGCACTTTTCAAGATCCCTTTGTGGCATTTAGGTTCTGTCGTGGAGGACTAAAATAGAAATACTTTTCAGCTAACAGAACTGAGATGATTAATCTAGGAACATCAAAAAATATCAAAGTTGTTGTGAGGACTTTGATCAACTGTTAAAACAAACTGGGGGTAAGGCTTGTAGCTAGGCTGTTTCTAACATTTAATAAAACAACAACAACTATTATGCCTCAATCTCATAGAAGTTGGGTCGATTATATCAATCCTCATTGACTATAATACATTTAACTCATCTCACAACCCGCTTGAACTGGTGAACCAAAGTCACTTTCGAAACCATACTTCCTACAACCTTTGCTGGTAATTATGATTACGGAAAGACAATAAAATCCGTAAGGTATCACATCTATCACAAACATAGAATTCTTCTTTCTCAGATATGTTGTTTATCTTATACTAAGTAAGAATCCACGGGATGAAAGTTAATCAAAATAAACATTATTAGGAAGCAACTTAACTGCACTATACCCTACCTTCTTGTAAGTGTCATGGGAATAGAATAGCAGGATATGTTTATAAACATTGGTCTTTGTCTTCATTGTCAGCTGAGATTTAGAAAGACACTCTTCCTGACTCCTTACTTTTCTCATAGTTGCTCACTCACATCCTTTTACAGTGTCATGTTATTTCCTATAGTTGTCACCTTCTACATAACATGGAGGTTTATTAATTTCGTGGATGGATTTTTCTCTCCAATCTATTCTCAACTTGGAATTGATGTTTTTGGTAAGCATTTGTCCCTTTTCCATGAAAACACAAGCAACTAACTTTATTCCTATGTGATAATAACACTGACTTATTTCATGGTGTCTTTAATTAATGGACATAGATTACATTGTCACACTAAAAAAGAAAGCTTTCTAGCTGAATTAGCAGATAGTTTTATGGTGCCATATGTAAATGGTAGCAATATTAGGTTAAGTCTCTTTTTTGTGATACTCTTCATCTAAGATGACCTAACTTTTCTATGGCTGTTCTGATCAGGACTAGGATTTATAACGTCAATCACTTTTATTTTTTTTGTTGGGGTGTTCATGGCATCATGGTTGGGGACTTTAATTTTTGGTCTTGGAGAGTGGTTCATCAAAAGAATTTCATTTGTTTGGCATAGTTATAATGCTTCAAAGCTAACTAGTTCTGCTATATCTCCATGTATGCTTTATGGAGCTTAAATTTTATACTATTTCATGAAAGAGTATTCAGATGGATAGTGATGGTTGATACATATCCTCCTACTGCAGATCAGAACACACAAGCTTTTAAGGAGGTCTCCATAATAAGGCATCCACGCATTGGTGAATATGCCTTTGGGTTCATTACCTCGTCTATCGTCTTGCGGGTATGCCAATGATTATGTGCCTTTTTCCTTGATCATTCTAAAATTTGTTATTACATGGTGACCATGTGTAGCAATTTTTTTGTTGGAAGAGGTCAAAGTTGCCCCTTTACTATGCGAAAAGGATCATATTTCACCGACTTTTATCCAAGAAACTCAAATACCCCTCTGCTGTTAGAAATATCCAAGGTGGCCATTCAATTGCACATGATACTTGAACATTTTGGTGAAGTAGACACCACGTGGCATGCCAAACTCTTAATCTAGGAAATCATAACTAGGAAAACATGTAGAAGTCAAACAACCCATTTTAGCAACCAAACTTACGTGAAAACTTCAGCCACTTTTTGGACTTGAAATTTAGCCATATATTGGGCGTGAATTGCAGCCCTTTGGGCTTGATTCTCATCACTTTTTATGGCAAGAATCATTGCATCATGCTTCTATTCCATGTTTGCTTCTGGATGATGAACTGTATGATAAGCCTTGCTACAAAGTTAAAAGGACTGGAGCAATTTTTACCCCTAATGCTAGAGTCTTATTGTTACATTTCTATTGCTCAAGGCTACTATCGTATGGTTTGTACTGCATATTTCTTGCTATATTTTAAGGATTCTGGTATCTTTTTAGTATTTTATGTGTTAGGCTGACATATAATTCAATTGTAGATACTTTAAACCCAATCCTAGGTTTGTGATTGATAAAGAAATAGCAACCTGCACCCTACAACTTTTCATAAGTTGCCCCTGCAAAGAAGTATTACCTTAAAATGGAATAGCAAAGCAGCAAGGCAACTTGCATGCCTGGTTTCTTATAAAGAACTTCATCATGTAGGTTCCTTGACTGATAAAATATTGTTCCTTATATCATGGAGGAAGAAGCCATGAGCAAAGAATTCAGTAATTCTAACATTTTTTTATCTAATATGGATTTTTGGGATTGTGATACTTGACTTTTCTAACTTATTATACTGTGCAGAAACTTTTCTAACTTATTATAATGTGCAGAATGTCAAATGCATACGGTTAAGAATCAAAATACTTTCCGGAAGAGTTGGTTAGTCGTAGCGGTAATGACTAAAAAGCAGCGTACTACTGCTACTTGGTTTACTTGAGACCTGACTTACAACAACTTTCAGCTTCATGGGATTTTACTTGTTGTTAGGAAAACGATCGAGTTTGATGATAATGTGTTATCTTTTGACTTAGACACTGATAGGTGAGAACTCTTGCAAGTTCTACTAAATTACAGTAAACTTGTTAATCTTACTTTTGAGGAGGTTACTATTACTTTATGGATTTTATCATCTCTTTACTCGCTCTTTGTAAGAAAGGTTGGTGATATTTTTTTATTTAGTTATCTCTCTCTTCAAATTCAGTGGTGTAACAGATTTCAAGTCAGTATCTTTAGAATTCTCTTTGACCGTGATCGAGTAGCATCAACTTCATGTCTCTATAACTTTATTAATCATGGCTGACTTATTTACTTCTGATATGCCTCACTAAAGTTTAAGACCAACCAAGGGGTATTCGCATGTACACTTTAATCAAAGATCTGATATTAACTATTAATCCTGCCTCTACCTAAAAGTTACCAACTCTCGCATGTAAACATGCTCAGCTTCTCTTCCTGGGTGATTATATTTAATAAACATTGTTGTATATTCATATTTCTAAAATATGCATACATTGCTTGTGCATCAATTGAATTACTTTTATTTAGGATATATCAATTTTGAGTGACTTCTTTTGAATCCTTAAATAAGTAAATAACCTAGTGTATTCTTAAGTTCCTGGAGTCTTTGTATATTATTGGTTTAACTGTATATTATTGGATGCAAATGCTATTTGTATTCTTTTTCCTTTTACTTCTTTTGGTTTACCTTCAATATATATCTCTGATTAAAAGGATTTATCAATAATGAACCATTCGATATTAAAGCATGGCTCATTCCTGGTGATAATTCTCAAGTTCACAACTTTGATGAAGACGTCTTGATGCCTTAAGTAAAAATGTTCAGTGGGGGGAAGCTAAAAATCAAAGGTAAGAGAGTAGCTGATGTCGTTAAGGCATTAATAGGTTCCTACCTCAGCTCGGGAGGGGAAGTAGGGACTTTACGATTTATGAAATGGCTTGGGATGAAAATTTATTTTGCTAATGCACCTCTGCTAAAGCTCTTTCCCATGAATGATGAGAAGGTAGTCAATGTCAAATATTTGGAATCCCTGTTACATTACAAGTTCCAAGATCCTTCTCTGTTTGTTAAAGCACAAACTCATGGATCTTACATGCTACTTGGATTCGACGATGCTATCAGGTTATTCTCATATATAAATGTTATCTTGCAAAAATGTATTGTTGTTTTAATTGGGGATGTTGTGAACTTGAACATTTCATTAACCTAAGGCCACACAGTACTTGATAGTTCCTCATACAGCTGCTAGTAATAAGGAAATAAAATATGTCATGATATATTCATTAGTGCCTATATTCATAGTCTGTTGTTCTGAAACTAGTATATGTCCTTTTTTGACCAGCTTCATTCAAATTTTGATTTATGGTTATGCAGTATTTGGAATTTATTGGAAATGCAGTGCTAGATTATGCTGTTACTGCACATCTCTATTTCAAATATCTAAGATTGACTCCAGGACTTATTACTGATATGAGTTCTGCTTCTGTAAACAATGAATTCTATGCTCAATTAGTGGTTAAGGCTGGCCTACATAAGCACATTCTTCATGCCTCGCAAGAGCTGAAAAGGCAGATAAGTCATACTGTTGAGGATTTTAGGGAATTGGATCTTATGTCCACGTTCGGATAGAACGCTGAAATTACTTTCCCAAAGATATTGCATACCTGCAACAAAATGTAAATCTTACCCATTAAAAGTATTATATGTGCATGCCAATTGATTTTGATTATGGGTTAGTCATTTTTTCTATCTGGTTCTCTATAGGTTCATGGAGATGTTATTGAGTCCCTTGCTGGTGCTATCTTTGTTGATTTTGGATTCAACAAAGATGTTACATTTTGGAGCATATGACCTCTTCTGGAACCATTGATTACACCTCAAACAATAAAAACTCCAGTTATTGTTTGTTTCATTACTATAGTAACAACATACTATAGCTATTGATTGTTTCATTACGGCAGTCTAAACATTAGTGTAGAACTTACTATTTTGTGTCATTATTTGTTTTACTTTTTTCACAATCTGAACTTTTTTGATATATTTTTTTTGAATTTCATTGCAAATTAATGCATTTGAATTATTTATTAGCTAATTGGTGCGTGAGATTATATATGTGTATGTATATGTGTAATGTGATTAGTGATCTATACATTTGGACCAAATAATTAATTTTTAGGCCTAAAGATATTTCTGTAAAGTATGTCTTCAACTATCAAATTGTCTTTAACTATTAAATTTTAGACAATGCTGCCACACTTCAAAAGTGTGGCTTATTAATTAAATTGTGACATGTACCTAAAACATCCTTACATTTTACAAGTGTTGTCACAGAGGATGTATAAAAGGATATGATTTTGAAGTGTGACCAATAATAAAGAAATATCCATTATTTTAAGTGTTATAGAGGTTCTATGCAAGACAACGCTTGTAAAGCATGCCCAATAACAAAGTAAAGGCAACACCTAAAAGTGTAGATTTATCAGATAAAAGTGTAGCCAATGAAAAGATCCAAAGTGTGGCCTTTGCACTTTAATGGCCACTTTTTTAAATGTAGCTGATATGGCAACACTTGAAAAATGTCTCCTAAAGTCAAAGGTTATGTCTTTTTAGGCCATCCCCAAAAAGTGTTGCGTAAAGTCCAAAAGCGTAGCCTTTGATCAAAGACCACACTTTTTGGTACTTTAGACCACAATTTACAAGGGTAAAAACAGGACTAAAATGTTGTAGTGTATGTTTCCCTCCTATCTCACTGACATAGAACTCTTTAATTTATCCCAACTTCATGTGTACTTCCACCACCAAAGGTACCCTAACAAGTCATCCCTAATAAGAAATACGGATTACGTCGTACGTGGTTCACACTTAACTAAAATATAATGCCCTAGATTATCCCATACTTGAGTCAACATACACTTAGTATACAAGCAACAAACAATAGTTAGGATTAGAATCATAAGTCAACCAAATATCACTAAGTCTTATACAGTCAAGCCAAGTCAGTACATATAAGCAATTATAAAATTAAATCACAACCAATTCAAAAAACCTAACTCCAACCATATCCAACATATGACAATTAACTGAATCAAATAAACTTCCAAATATGCTCACATATATCAAGCATATATTCATAGCCCCCGGTTCACCCATGGAATTGTCAAACTCACCTAACCCTCATACATATATCTATGGATGTTGTATCCATCCTTTAGACATAACTTATAGGGGAAAATTACCATTCATGTACTAAATCCAAGACACGAGAAAATCAAGAGATAATCAACCATTTCAAATTTCACATTAGACAATCAAGAGACAATCAAGTAACCCTTGAGAATGTTCTAATTACCAAATATTTCATATTTTATAATGAGACAATCAAGTCATACAATTATTGTAAAATATTGTACATTGACCAACCAAAGAACATGCGCTACAAATCACACTATGAAGTAGTTAAAACACACATATAGCACAATTTGGACTAAAAGACAATATTGTCACCAACACTACAAGTGGGGTCTTAGCCACAATACTAAGCTTCAATGACTTTAACTAGGATTACCACCCTAGGTTGCTTGGCAACTCCCCACACCTTTCTTGGTACCATCTTTTAGCTTAAAGTTTAACTAATAGGTGATAATTTATCCATCCCATGATTACAGATTCTAGTCTATGATAGGGAAACACAAATTTATAGCATGCATTAATATAACATGAATAATTTTATAAACAACACATAATTATACGCTACCCAAATTTCTCTCAAGTTTTAGCCAAGAAAACTTTGTGCCCGAAGGCCTATACATGAAGCCATACATCCATCTATATTAAAATCATGTTTTCTAATTGATTTTATGCTATATAATTAAACTTAGCTTACCTGAATTTCAACCAAGTTTGGGAAGAATGAACCAATGTAATTTACAATTAAATCTCAAAATTGCAGACGTATTATTCATAAAAATCAATAGGTTTGGACCCATTTTCACCTTTTCCCCTCTTCTCCTTGGTTCCAAGGCATGGGAGATATCCCTTATGGTTTTAGATGCCTTCTACATTGCTTATCTCACCCAATGTGAAGAAGGGAAATAATCCCTCTTACGTGGAATTTTAGAATGTGTTGCTCCACTATAGTGGAAGGCTCACGCCTATAGTAGGCTGACATCATCTTGACCAAATTATTTAAGTCCTTAAATTTTTGTAGTACTTATGGTCCTATGTAAGCTTCAATGATGTCCAAAAAAATTTTGATCTCTGCACTAATATCTGGGTGTTTCCTAGTACTGGTGGATTTGGTCATTACAATATATACAAATTTACCCATTATCCATCCCCAAAAGATCTAAGAAAGAACATTCTGAGCCAAGATTTGGACATAACACTCTCCCTACAAGGTCATAAAAAATTGATTATTAAAACATGAACCCTAATATGGAAATTGTAATAATAGCGAATTCACAGGGAAAACAATGGCTCAAGACAAGATTATAAAATTCAAATACTAGAACTCTATTGTATGTCTAATTAGAAGAGGTTTTTATGCTCACATGGCACAATCCAAACCAAAAAAATTATCATTCCATTGTTCGAAATACCCTAGAATCATCATACCATGAATATAGGGTAGGGTGTTTAAAAATTTAAAGCTTCATAAAATCTAAACAAAAAACTACTATAGTGGTATTGGTCCTGCTATAGCGGAGCATATCACTATAGCAGCTTGAGATAGAATATATAGGGGTAAATAGGTTCATTTCCTATTTTCCCTTCTCTACTCTAACATTTTTTCTCCCATTCTCCCAATCACTCCACTCTTCATCATCAGAAAATAAATATTTGACTCTTTCACTTCTTATTACTTGGTTACTTGTAAAATTACAAGCTTAGGCTAGAGTTTTATGTTAAAATGGAGACTTAGAGAATTCTTTTAGGTTTTGATCCTTGGGCCTTTGTAATACCCCGCATGTTTCTAAGCTAGGAAGTGAATAAGTATTCCTATGTATGAGATCTCCTATCCTGTGATTCATACTTCAGTACATGACTTAAAATAAATATCCTAGTGATAGGATAACTTATGATGCATTAATCATGTTCATATGAGTCACTTAAGGTAATACAAGCTAAGAGTTTTTGAATCAATCAAGTTTTAGTGTTTGATTTTGCAAGGGTCATCTTTGAACGAGTATAACTCATTGTTAATGTGGTAGTTTGGATGATTTAGACCCTCAAAATTGTAGATAATCAAATTAGCTTTCCAACGATACCAATTTTGCCTTAATCTAATATCCGAGCAAAAAGTTATGCCCATTTTCATGAGAGATAGTAAGGATAGGCGATTGGTTAGGCTCCGCCCAACCCAAACATAGGCGATTGGTTAGGCGCCGCCTAACCAAGCTTAGGCAATCACTTGGACGCTGCCTAAGTCAATTCCAGGTGTCAAAAACACTCCGTTTTGAGTTATTTTAAGGGTAATTAAGTCTTATAACACTCCTTACACGTCCCGAAACTTAACCCTACGAAATATATAGCTTCTAAACATATTACAACCCTATTTTCATCTCAAAGCTCATCATCCAAGAGCACTAAAATATAAAAACAACTGGGGTTGCGTAACTAAGCTTGAAGATCCGATTTCAAGGAAATTACTCCGTCAATCATCAAGAATCTTTCCTTCTAAGGTATGCATGAGTTGATTTATGGATCCCTTTCATCCATAAAGCTCAAAACCCCTCTTTTTCATTATAAAGTATGATTTCTAATTGTTAGGTGTTGATGATCATGTTGTTGATATTGGGTGATTCCCAAGATGGAATCTTTATATGTTTTTATGAATTCATGATATCATATGAGTTAGAAACATGTAAATTTGGTTGTTCATGATGTAAAATTTGATGATTTTAGCTATGCTTAAGATGTGCATGTAAGGTGTTTGATAAAATGCCTAAGAAACTAGAAATCATGCAATATAGCAAAATTGTGACTAAGTGAAGGATTCATGATATGCCCTTACGTTCCAATGACTTCTATGTTGATAATGTGCCTTGTAAATGTTGTTGGAATACTCATGAACTATTCTTATGAGATTATGCTATGTTTACTTGAAAATCCTACTTATGAACAAGATGTATTATAATTATGCAATCCACATGAACTTCCATGCTATTGGTATGTGTTGCCAATATGATTATGCAATGAACATGATATTAAGATTGTGCAAGTACTTCCATGTGATATGAAATCCTTTCCATGCAATACATTGTTGATAACCATGCTTAGTATGAGATCCCTACTTATGATATTATAAATTATGGACTCTACTTTTATGATTAAGTCAGTCATGTGTGTCAGTTTCCTTCCATTGAGTCCTGGGGGAACTTGTACCCACAAACTATAGCTGTGTGCTTAGATCCATGTCATATTTCACGATATACGAACTCAAGCTATGATTCCATAGACTTAAGTCAGTCATGTGACTCAGGAAAACCTCATGATCTTAGTCAGTTGTCAGCTATCAGTAACATTCTGCCAGTCAATGGAATTCAGTAAGATTAAGTCATACACAGCCAGTTATTCATGTCCAGTCTCTCCAGATGGGAGTAGAGGTTAGCATCGAGTGAACCCAAGAATAGGAACTCACCCGCCAGTTCAGGATGTGATTCTTAGTAGTCAACCTTGTGTTCCAGAACTATCTAGCCAGCATAGATTGAGATATCTTAACCCGTCAGATTAGGGTTGATGAGGTGGCTTAACCCGCCATTTTAGGGTTTCCACTGTTCTCATTGAGTACCCACCAAATAAGGTTCACTCATAGGCTATCCTTACCCGTGGCATGGTGTTGACACCCCTCCATTCAGAGCAGATATTGGACCCCAGCTTAGCCATAACGGCATATATAGGGAATGTCAGTTAAACACTACTTCCCACAGTTTCAGTATCAGTCTCAGTAAAAGAACTCAGGTATTCTTCAGATTTCAGTATATTCAGGACTGTTAAATACAGTCGTCTATGTTATCAGTTTCAGTATCAGTCATGACAGTTATCAGTAAATCATGTATTAGCTTACAGGTCATGCTATTACGTATTCACGGTCCCAGTTTCTATATATGTGTGTTTGCACTCCCATGTTCATATTAGTCAATCAGTGTTGTTCATGCATGAAACCCTTTATGTTCATCCTACCTTCCTCGTATACTCAGTACTCTAGTTGTACTGACGCATTTGCGCTATGGTGCTTTCTTTTTATGCTACACCATAGGTTCTGAGACACGAGCTCCAGCCCAGTAGTAGTGGTAGCATTCCAGTCGCAGAGACATAGTGAGTCCTCATTGATTCAAGGATAATATGATTGGATACATTATTTATTTCTTTAGTTCAGTTTTATGGAGTTAGTTGGAGACATGTTCCTTAAACTCCTTATTCAGATAGTTTAGAGGCTTTCAGATTTATGTTCAAATTTATGTTCATATTGAGTTGTTTTGGGTATTTTCACCCACATGGTTTTATTCAGTTGAACCTTATGGCCTTACAGTTCTATGTATTCTACATTATTATATCATGATTTGCAGTATACAGGTACAGATATCAGTCATGGGTTAGCTTATGGTCCCTCGGGTTTATGAGCACCATGTAGCATTCCGGTTCAGCAAATCGGGGTGTTACAAACTTGGTATCAGAGACTAAGGTTCAATAGAGTCCTAGGAAGTTTGAAAGCCACATCTAGTAGAGTTTTGTACATGGGTGTGTTGCGTGCCATATTTATGTGCGGGAGGCTATAAGATGTTTTAGGAGCAGTGCCCTTTCTTCATTATTCATGTCATGCTAGTGAGCATAGTCACAAGTTAAATTCTCAGCTAATCCTTTCTTCTCTTATTCCAGACCATAGCCCCAAAGAGAAGAAACCAGCCAGCTCCTCAGCCCGAAGATCCTTTGGGCGAACATATTTCCCATGCGGAGTTTAGAGCCACATTTACCACACTTGCTCAGTCCATGGCTGTACAGACTAAACGGACACCAGTTATTCCGGCCAATCCATTGGCCAATCCTAAAGCAGTATTGGGACTTCACCTGGATGAAACCTCCATCTTTCCATAGGTCTAAGTCTGATGAGGACCCTCTGGAGTTCATTGACCAAGTCCAAAAAGTCATTGACATCATGGGTTTTACTTCTATTGAGAGTGCTGAGTTAACCGCCTACCAGTTACAGGATGTTACTCATGATTGGTACAAATAGTGAAAGTCTGAGAGGTTAGATGATACAGGCCCTATCGAGTGGGAGGAATTTTTCATAGCCTTCTTATAAAGATTCTTTCGCCAAGAGCTGAGGAAAGCCAAAGTTATTGAGTTCATCAACCTCAGGAAGGGGAATATAATGGTTAGGGAGTATTCTCTCAGATTTACTCAGCTAGCTAGGTATGCTCCTTATGTGGTTGCAGACAATAGAGATAAGATGAGCAAGTTTGTGTCAGGGTTCAACGATATCATGGTAAATGAGTCTAGGTCTACGATGCTGATTGGTGATATGACCTTAGCCAGACTCATGACCCATGCCCAGCAAGTAGATGAGCAGAGTTTAAGACAAGGGAGAGGCAGAATAAGAGAGCAAGGTCAGGTAATTTCAACTTTGCTCACCCCAAGTTAGATGGAGGAAACCGTTCACAGTTTTACTCCAAGTTAGCTATTCCAGCTCCTTCCTCTGCCAGCACTCCAATACCGGCAATAGAGATAAAGCACCAGGCTCTAAATCTCAGGGCAGTGTTAGCAATGCCCGAACGAATCCCCTTTGTCAGGCTTATGGTAAGAACCACAAGGGCATTTATAGAGCCGATAGTGGTGTTTGTTTTGGTTGTGATAAGCCAGGCTATTGGATTAGAGAGTGTCTGCAGTCAAGTATTCAGGGTCAGAAAAGTCATTCTACAGCTCAGTCCAGTCGCCCGAACCAGTAGGGTGCCATTTCTAGTGCTACCAGTGGGCAACACCCAAACAAACTCTATGCTCTTTAGTCCCGGCAGGATTAGCAAAATTCCCCTAATGTCGTTACTGGTATGTTACAGATTTTCCATGTTCATGTTTATGCTTTGCTAGACCCAGTGCATCTCTATTTTTTGTTACTCTATACATAGCAGGCAATTTCAGAATTAGTCCCAAAGTCCTAGCAGAACCCTTCTCAGTATCTACCCCAGTGGGTAAAACCATCATAGCTCGGTGGGTATACAGGAACTACCCGATTATGATATCTCAGAAATCTATGTCAATAGATTTAGTGGAGTTAGATATGACTGATTTTGATGTCATTCTCAGCATAGATTGGCTTCATTCTTGCTATGCCACAGTCGACTGCAGAAAAATGATAGTTCAGTTTTAGTTCCCGAATAAGCCCATCCTAGAGTGGAAGGGTAGTATTTCAGCATTTAGGGGTCAACTTGTTTCCTACCTTCGTGAAAGGAAAATGATTTCTAAGGGGTGTGTGTATCATCTTGTGCATGTTAAAGATCCCAATTTTGAATATCCCAGCCTTGAAACAGTCTCTGTTGTTACTGAATACTCGGATGTCTTTCCCGAAGATCTTCCAGGCATTCATCCCGAAAGGGAAATAGACTTCGGCATAGACGTTCTTCCGGATACTATACGTATTTCTAGTTCACCATAAAGAATGGCACCAGCAAAACTCAAGGAACTAAAAGATCTGTTAAAGGATCTCTTAGATAAGGGATTCATCAGACCCAGTGTTTCCCCATAGGGTGCGCCAGTATTATTCGTGCGCAAGAAAGACGGTTCTCTCAGGATGTGTATTGATTACTATCAACTCAACAAAGTCATGGTAAAGAATAGATATCCTCTTCCTAGGATTGATGATCTATTCGACCAACTTAAGGGTTCCAGTTACTTCTCCAAGATAGACCTCAGATCAGGCTATATCAACTCAGAGTTAGAGAATGTGAAATTTCGAAGACAGCTTTCCGTACTTGGTATGGTCACTTTAAATTTTTAGTCATATTATTTGGTCTTACCAATGCCCCTGCAGCTTTTATGGATTTGATGAACCGTGTGTTCAAGCAGTACATGGACATGTTTGTCATAGTCTTTATAGATGATATTCTGGTCTATTCTCGCACAGAGCGTGATCATGTAGAGCATCTCAGGATTGTTCTTCAGACTCTCAGGGATCACTAATTATATGCTAGGTTCAGTAAGTGAAAATTTTGGCTAAGATTAGTAGCATTCCTTGGCTATATTTTTTCTGGTGATGGCATTAGAATAGATCCTCAAAAAACCGAGGCAGTAAGAAACTAGCCCAAACCTATATCTCCATCAGATATTAGGAGTTTCTTGGGTTTGGCTGGATATTACAGATGGTTTGTTGAGGGATTATCTTCTATTGCATCTCCTATATCCAGATTGACTCAGAAGAAGATTAAATTTCAGTGGTCAGATTCATGCAAGAAGAGCTTTCAAGAGTTGAAGACTCGACTCACCTTCACTCCAGTTCTAGCTATTCCAGATGGTTCAGATGGTTTTATAGTCTATTGTGATACATCCAGAGTAGGTTTAGGTTGTGTCCTCATGCAGCATGGTAAGGTCATATCCTACGCTTCCAGACAATTAAAGTCACATGAGAGGAATTATCCTACTCATAATCTTGAGTTAGCAGCGGTAGTCTTTGCCTTAAAGATTTGGAGGCATTATCTCTATGGAGTTCATATAGATGTCTTCACAGACCATAAGAGCCTCCATTATGTCTTTTCCCAGAAAGATCTCAATCTTCGCCAGAGAAGGTTGTTAGAGCTCTTGAAGGATTATGACATTAGTGTTCTTTATAATCCAAGTAAGGCCAATATTGTGGCCGACGCTCTCAGTCGACTCTCCATGGGTAGTATTTCTCACGTTGAGGATAGTAAGAAAAAGTAGCTCAGGAGATCCATCAGCTTGCCAGACTAGGAGTTCACTTAGTTGATTCTTCCGAGGGTGGTATAGGTGTTCATAGTAGTTCAGAGTCATCTCTAGTTTTCGAGGTGAAAGAGAAATAAGACAAGAATCCTAGCCTTGTCAAGCTCAAAGAGTCAGTTCAGAATCAGAAAGTCAAGGTTTTCTCCCAAGGGGGAGATGGTGTTCTTCGTTGTCAGGGTCGTCTATGTGTTCCAGGTGTAGATGAATTGAGGCAGCGAATTCTTGCAGAAGCGCATGGTGCGCGATACTCTATTCATCCAGGGGCCACTAAGATGTACCATGACATGCGGGAGATCTATTGGTGGAGTGGGATAAAGAGAGATATTGCAGAGTTTGTGGCTAAGTGTTCTACATGTCAGCAGGTTAAGATACAGCATCAGAAACCTAGTAGTTACATTCAAGAGTTCACCATTCCTACTTGGAAGTGGGAAGAAGTTAACATGGACTTTGTGATGGGTTTGCTTAGAACTCGTCATCAGCCTAATTCAGTCTGGGTCATTAAAGATAAGATGACCAAGTCAGCTTATTTCCTTCCTGTTCGTACTTCTTATTTTACTGAGGATTACGCCAAACTCTATATTAGGGAGTTAGTTAGGTTACACGGTGTTCCACTATCTATTATCTCAGACAGAGGTACCCAATTCACTTCTCACTTTTGGAAAGTGTTCCAAAGAGTTCTTGGTACCCAAGTCCATCTCAGCACAACATTTCATCCTCAGACAGATGGTCAAGCAGAGAGGACCATTCAGACTCTTAAAGATATTCTAAGGGCATGTGAAATTGACTTCAAGGGAAGTTGGGACAACCACTTGCCTTTGATTGAGTTTGCATACAACAATAACTATTATTTTAGTATTCAGATGGCTCCATTCAAAGCTCTCTATAGTAGGAGATGTAGATCTCTAATTGGTTGGTTTGAAGTTAGTGAGGCCTCAATCATAGGTCCTGACTTAGTATTTGACGCCTTAGAGAAAGTTCAGTTGAACAGAGAGAGACTCTGGGCAGCTCAGAGTCGACAGAAGTCCTATGCAGATGTTCTTAGAAAGGATCTTGAGTTCGAGGTCAATGACTATGTCTATCTTAAGATCTCTCACATGAAGAGAGTGAAGAGGTTTGGCAAGAAAGGAAAACTCTGTCCCCGGTTTGTCGGTCCCTTCAGAATTCTTTGTCGCTTTGGCAAGGTAGCTTATGAGCTTGAGTTGCCTTCAAATCTAGCCTCAGTCCATCTAGTCTTCCATGTCTCTTTGCTAAAAAAGTGCATAGATGACCCAGCAGTTGTTGTCCCTATATAAATTATCGACATTCAGAATAGCCTCTCCTATGAAAAGATTCTAGTCGAAATCTTAGATTATCAGACTCGTAGATTGAGGAACAAAGAAGTCCCTCTATTCAAGGTTCTTTGGCAAAATCAATCTCATGAGGGAGCTACTTGGGAAGTAGAAAAAGATGTGCGTACCAAGTATCCTCACCTCTTCCTGGCCAATTCAGAGCAAGCTCAAGGTAACAGTTCTCCTTAATCTTATTCAGTTTCTCATTCATGTTTACAGTATAAACTTAGTACCTATTAACCATTTCATACTCAGTCATGCATTCATGTGTCAGTTGTCCGTATATCAGATATGCATGAGTTCAGTATGTTTAGCATTTCATTCATCAGATTAAGTTTTAGCTCTTTATGTTCAGTTAAGGTTCTATTGTCTTGTATCCCTTCTCAGTAAATTCTCATTCGAGGATGAATGTTCCCAAGGGGGAGATATTATAATACCCCACATGTTTGTAAGCTGGGAAGTGAATAAGTATTTCTACATATGAAATCTCCTATCCTGTGATTCATACTTGAGTACATGACTTACAATGAATATCCTAGTGATAGGATAGCTTATGATACATTAGGCATGTTCATATGAGTCACTTAAGGTAATATAAGCTAAGAGTTTTTGAATCCATCTAGTTTTAGTGTTTGATTTGGCAAGGGTTATCTTTGAACGAGTATAACTCATTGTTAATATGGTATTTTGGATGATTTAGACCCACCAAATTGTAGAGAATTGAATTAGCTTTTCAACGATACTAATTTCACCTTAATCCAATACCCAGCAAAAAGTTATGCCCATTTTCATAAGAGACAGTAAGGATAGGCAATTGGTTAGGGGCCGCCCAACCCAAACATAGGCCATTGGTTAGGCGCCGCCTAACCTAGCTTGAGCAATCACTTGGGCGCCGCCTAAGTAAATTCCAGGTGTCCAAAACACTCTGTTTTGAGTTATTTTAAGGGTAATTAAGTCTTTTAACACTCCTTACACGTCTCTAAACATAACCTTATGAAATATATAGCTTCTAAACATATTACAACCCTGTTTTCATCTCAAAGTTCATCATCCAAGAGCACTAAATGAGAAAAACAACTAGGGTTGCGTAACTAAGCTTGAAGATCCGATTTCATGGAAATTCCTCCATCAATCATCAAGAATCTTTCCTTCTAAGGTATGCGTGAGTTGATTGATTGATCCCTTTCATCCATAAAGCTTAAAAACCCTCTTTTTCATTATAAAGTACGATTTCTATATTATTGGGTGTTGATGATCATGTTGTTGCTATTGAGTGATTCCCAAGATGGAATCTTTATATGTTTTTATGAATTCATGATATCATATGAGTTGGAAAGATGTAAATTTGGTTGTTCATGATGTAAAATTTGATGATTTCACCTATGCTTAAGATGTGCATGAAAGGTTTTTGATAAAATGCCTAAGAAACTAGAAGTCATGCAATATAGCTAAATTGTGACTAAGAAAAGGATTCATGCTATGCCCTTGCATTCCAATGACTTCTATGTTGATAATGTGACTTGTAAATATTGTTGGAATACTCATGAACTATTCTTATGAGATTATGCTATGTTTACTTGCAAATCCTACTTACGAACAAGATATATGATAACCGTGCAATCCACATTAACTTTTATGCTATTGGTATGTGTTGCCAATATGATTATGCAATAAACATGATATTAAGATTGTGCAAGTACTTCCATGTGATATAAAATCCTTTTCGTGCAATACATTGTTGATAACCATGCTTAGTATGAGATCCCTACTTATGATACTATAAATTATGGACTCTACTCTTATGATCAAGTCAGTCATGTGTGTCAGTTTCCTTCCATCGAGTCCTTAGGGTACTTTTACCCAAAAACTATAGCTGTGTGCCTAGATCCATGTCATGTTTCACGATATTCGAACCCAAGCTATGATTCCATGGACTTCAGTTAGTCATGTGACTTAGGAAAACCTCATGATCTTAGTCAGTTGTCAGATATCAGTAACATTCCACCAGTCATTGGAATTCAGTAAGATTAAGTCACGCACAACTTGTTATTCATGTCCAGTTCCTCCAGCTGGGAGTAGAGGTTAGCCCCGAGTGAACCCAAGGATGGGAACTCCCCCGCCAGTTCAGGATGTGATTCTTAGTAGTCATCCTTGTGTTCCAGAACTACGTAGCCAGCGTAGATTGAGATAGCTTAACCATCAGATTAGGGCTGATGAGGTGGCTTAACCTGTCAGTTTAGGGTTCCCACCATTCTTATTGAGTACCCACCAGATAAGGGTCACTCACAGGCTGTCCTTACCCGTGGCATGGTATTGACACTCCTTCAGTTGGGGTAGAGATTCGACCCCGGCTTAGCCATAACAACATACATGGGGCATGTCGGTTAAACACTTCTTCCCACAGTTTCAGTATCAGTCTCAGCAAAAGAACTCAGGGTATTCTTTAGATTTCAGTATATACATGACTGTCAGATATAGTCGTCCATGTTATCAGTTTCAGTATCAGTCATGACAGTTATCAGTAAATCATGTATTAGCTTACAGGTCATGCTATTACATATTCACGGTCCCAGTTTCTATATATGTGTGTTTGCACTCCCACGTTCATATTAGTTAATCAGTATTATTCATGTATGAAACCCTTTATGTTCAGCCTTCCTTCCTCGTATACTCAATACTTTAGTTGTACTGATGCATTTGCACTATGGTGCTTTCTTTTCATGTTACACCATAGGTTTCGAGACACGAGCTCCAGTCCAGCAGTAGCGGTAGTATTCCAGTTGCAGAGACACAGTGAGTCCTCATTGATTCGAGGATAATATGATTTGAGACATTTATTTATTTCCTCAGTTCTGTTTTACGAAGTTAGTTGGATACATGTTCCTTCAACTCCTTATTCAAATAGTTTAGAGGCTTTTAGATTTATGTTCAGATTTACATTCAGATTGAGTTGTTTTGGGTATTTTCACCCATATGGTTTTATTTAGTTGAACTTTATCGCCTTACAGTTCTATGTATTCCATATTATTATATTATGATTTGCAGTATACAGGTACATATATCAATCATGGGTTATCTTGTGGTCCCTCGGGGTCATGAGCACCGTGTAGCATTTCGGTTCAGCGAATTAGGGTGTTACAGCCTTAGAGTGTTAAAGTTTCAAAGCGTGGTTGTTTCCTTACGTTTACAACATTTCTACTATATTGTGAGCATAAGAAATTTATAGTTTATTGCCTAAATAGGCCTAAAATGGAGTATAATATGAAGAGTTCTTTTTAGGAATGGAACAACGATTAAGGAATGATTGAAGAGTAATCATACATGAAGTTTTATATAAACTAGATCTAGGAAATTACTCAAATACTAATTTGGGTTTAAATTTTAAAATGGGAAGATTTGAGTCAAGGGGCTCCATTATTGCACCCTTGGTTGCTGGAAATGATAAAGACCAGTATAGAAGTATTCATCATTAAAGTGGTACCTCTATTGCGAAGAAATTACCACTATAGCAGTGGTGCTATAGCGACAGACCTACTAATATCGAAGGAGGCTGCAGATAGTGGCCTCTTATTTAAACTAGACTTTCTCAAAGTTTTGCTGCATGAACCTTACTTGTCTTAAGATAAATTTGGATGGGATTCTCTATTAAATATGGAAAGTTAAAGTATTGAATAATAGGAAACATCCTTGTATATGATTTATTCCCTGATCAAGCTAGTCAAGATCGATATCGTGAGTACTAGAGGATGGGGTTTTGCTTTAAGAGAGGCTTCAGTACAAGGAGGAGCAAGGAGAAGGCACCAAAATTCTACGATTGGCTATAGTAATTTGGGTGAGGTCCTATAGTAATAGCTCTCTATAACACCCCAGGTTTTTGGTCCTTGAAGATTTCTAAAATTGTATCCTTACTGCCTTAACTATGGCTTACCTTATAAGTTGTAGAGAGTCTTAATAATTCATTGGAGTCAAATAGTAACCTAAACAGTAAGTGTGAGACTAAGTTCTGCTCTGAGTACGAGTAGCTCGCTAAGATTCTCAAGAACTTATTATAAGTCATTGGGTGCAAATCATAGGATGTCCAGTGTTTACCCTAAATAAGTTCTGTGTTGACTACGGCTAGACCCTAAGAGTAGTAAGGTCCTAATAAGAGTCATATTAGTTGAT
The DNA here is from genome assembly GCF_002878395.1 of Capsicum annuum. NCBI lineage: Eukaryota > Viridiplantae > Streptophyta > Magnoliopsida > Solanales > Solanaceae > Capsicum > Capsicum annuum. The sequence continues at coordinate 881,930 of NW_025835334.1, forward strand.
TCATTGGGTTAATAGTGTGTGGGTTCCTCAGAAACTGTCTTTGATATAACTCATGGTAATGAGTCATAATGAGTCTCTACGAGTCGTATAGTGACCCATCGTCACTATTGACTAAATTTTAATTTTTTAAATTGAGGGCACATTGGACAATTTCCTTCTCACCCAATTAAAACCCCATATTCATAAGGCACTTAAGGGGGTTATTTATCATTCATAATGTACTCAAATACTTCCAATGCTCTCTCAAGTCTCTCAAGCAGCCATACTTAGGGTTTCGAAGAAGTAGGTCATCTAAGGGCTTAAGAGTTGAATTCTTTCTATGAAACTTGGTATTTTGAGCATGTTTCTCTTACCTAATTTCTAATTTGTTAAAATAATATGTTTTAAAGTGTTGTTTATATGGTATTGATGTTGGTTTTAAAACATCAGTTGAGGGACTTGAATAATAGTTGTTTATGTGATGTTTCATGTTTATCCATGCATTGGTTATGTTTAAATAACAATTTTAAAATAAATTTGATGCATGGGTATGATGTATAAACTAATGAAGTGTGATTTCCCTAAACTTATGGCTTTTGAAGTAGTTATGGCCTCAACCCTATAGTGTGAAATTGGTTTTTGGGTATGAGAAGTATGCATATTGAACCTCTTTTAAACTATTACATAAAGTGAAAATTCAATGAAGCATAATTTTTTAAATTGAACCTTATGGAGTTGTGTGATTCCCTTGGCTAATGTATAATTGAACCAAATGGTCTATGAATTCTCTAATTTATGAAATTGTTTCGGTATATTGATATTACCTTACAAGTGTAGTTGGTATGACGATATCAACATATATTTTTTGATGTGTATCATGGTTCAATGAATGGGGATGTGTAATAATCATTTTAATTAGGCTTTAATTAGGGTTGTATAGCAGAGTTGTGAAAGTGGAGGTCCCAAGGGACCAACAATGGAAATTGCAGTTGCCGACGTGGAGTTCTTTATAACCGGGTGGTTTGAGTCCCCATTATTATAATTACACGATTTGGAGGTGTGAATCCCTCGCATTATATTACATGATTTGGTGCTTGTGTCACTTTAATATATGTACAGGTCCCTGATAGTGCATATGTATACCCTCTGGTTCATGCGGCCACATATTGAGGCCCTACCAGCTGAGGGAGATCTAGGCCAATATAGTGTAAGGGTTCCTTCTTATTTTATGATGGTTGAGCTACACAATCCATGCTATGGTTTTCAATGTTCATGTTAAGCCTTATTCTCTACCCCGACATGTGATATTATAAATATATGAAATTGCATTAATGTTGTGCATTGGATTATAGACTAGTTTTGAATTTTTATTCATGATATTATTTTATCCTCTATGCATGATTTACATGATAGAACTCTAACCTCTAACTATCTCCGGACATTGTATCCTCGCACTATACAGGCACTGGACATACCTCTACTTTTCTTGCACAGATTTAGGTGGATCAGTTTAGTTTATCGATTAGTTATGGTGAACTGGTGAACTTTCATTCTTCGAAAGGCTTAGGCATTGCATCAGTTTCTATTTTTAGATTTTATTTGATTGTTTTCATTATCATTAACATTATCATCATCAATGTCATCTGTTGGAGTCAATGATATATCCCGCCTAAGATTGGTTTTCTATTCTTTTGCTCAAAGGATTTGTTTGATTATTGTGGACTTAGGTGATGTTGGTCAGTTGTTTTAGCCGATTACTAGTTATCAGTCATAAACTTATCTTTTATTCTTTAAATCTTATCTTATGCTATCTTGTTACTTATTCAAAATTCATCTGGTATTTAGGATATTATGTTATTTGATTAGGTGCAACGGGGTGGTCTCTGGTCTTTGGTGGACTTGAGATACCCATCACAGCCAGGCCATTGTTTGAGTCATAATAAATATGGTATTAGAGCTTAGGTTTGGTTTCATTGGCTGTCCATAAAGTCATTCCAAGTAAAGTCTTTTTTTAGTGTGTAGCACACAATACTTATAAGGGAGAGGCTATGAGGCATTTAGGAATGTTTCCCTTTCTTGTTGTCCTATTTAAAGCTATCGGGTCTAAGGTCTTGAATCTTCTTTAATTCCTTATGTTTGCTTTTCCAATCATGCCTCCTAGAATATTCGATATTTGTAGAAACTCTTTTGTCCCATTTGAGGACAATATGGATGGAGCTCGTCCTACTCTAGGAGTTTTGAGCTAGTCTGGGGTCACTGGTTCTGATTTTCCTGATGAAGCTCCATCAATTACCTCTATCCCTCATCTGGCAACTCAAGCTAGTGTGACTAATACTGAGGTTTGGTAGTCAATTTTTTTGCTTACGCAGTCAGTGGCCTCCCAGACTAAGCGGGTCGCTTCTGTTTCTCCATCCTCCAAATCCACTAGAGTTAGTCAATTTATAAGGTTGAGTCATCTTATTTTCAGTGCTACTAAAGTTGAGAAAAATCCTTAAAATTTCATTGTGAGATGGAAAATATCTTTTATATAATGCATGCTACTGATGTGGGGGGGGGGGGGTGTAGAGTTCGCAGATTATCACTTAAAAGATGTAGCATACCAAAGGTATATAGAGTGGAAGAATCTTTAGGGAAACAATGCTTAGTCCACTTTGCTATAGGATGACTTCTCTAGTTCTTTTCTTGATCACTCTATTCCTCAGGATTTGAGGGAGGCAAAGGCTTAAGAATTCATGAATTTGAAGTAAGGTAGGATGACAGTAAAGGAGTATGATAACAAAATTTGACTTCGAGTTGTCCTGTGAATTGATCTTGGAGAGCACAGTTGCTTTATTAAACCAAGATATGGACATTTCTGAACTTGTGGTGTATATGGAACAAGTGGAAGAGGAAAAAAGAAGCAAGCAGAGATGTGGGAAAGGTAGATTAAGAATTTTTGCTACTCAAAATAGGGTTGAGGTTAACAACAGAGTAGTAGAGACGGTGGAAAGTGGTCTAGGAAGATGTGGGGAAATTCTTGTTCCTACTTACGACTAGTTCTCACTAACCAAAGATGTTTGGCGATTATCGTTCTTAGTATCATAGTAGGTTTTAAGAACCAGGAGCCCTGCCTCAAGTTAGTAGGGCTCAGTCAGCTTTATCATATCCTCCTTGTAGATTTTATTGTCAAATGCATCATGGTTTTTGTGAAGAAGAGAGGAACAAGTGCTTTAAATATGGTCAAATTGTTCATATATAGAGGGATATTCCTTCTAAGGTTTCTTCTGGGGCAAATAAGATTCTTTTTGCTACTTTATTGGCTCCTACACCAAAAGGTGCTACTTCTGTTTTTTGCTCCGACATAGGAAAAAACCGTCTATATGCTTTTTCCACCCGCTAAGATTCTGAATTGTCCCCTAATATTGTTATTGGTATGCTCAAACTTTTCTTTTATGATGTATATTCTCTGCTTGATCTCAATTCCACCCTCTCTTATGTGACCCCTTCTATGGCTATCCATTTTAGTTGTGATGCTGAGTGTATTTTGGATCCTTTTTCAGTGCTCACACTAGTGGGTGACACCATTGTGTTTAGATGGGTTAACAGGGGTTGTGTGATGTCGGTTAATGGTAGAGATACCTTGGTGGATCTAATAGAATTAGACATGTTAGACTTTGATGTGATTTTGGGGTTAGATTGGCATCATTCATGCTATGCGTCTCTTGATTATCGAACCCATAGGGCCAGTTTTGTTCTCCCAAATGATCTAGTAATCAAATAGGAAAGTGGTTCCGTAGTACCCAAGGGAAGGTATATTTTATATCTTAAAGCCCGAAAATTAGTTTCCAAAGGGTGCCTCTATCACTTAGTGCATGTTAAGGACTTTAAATTTGCAGGTCCTTATTTGTAGACTGTCCCTATGGTCTGTGAATTTTCCAAGGTGTTCCTTGGTGGTTTTCTCTTGATAAGGAAATTAATTTTGGCATTCATCTTCTTTTGTACACTAGTCCTATTTTTATCCTTCTTACATAATGGCTCCAGCTGAGTAGAAACAACTCAAGGAGTAGTTTAAAGATGTCCTGGATAAGGGTTTTATCCACCCTAGTGTGTATCCATGGGTCGTTGTTGCTATTTTCGTGCGTCAGAATGATGGGTCCCTTCATATGTGTATTAATTACTTCCAATTGAGAAAGGTAACCATGAAGAATAAGTATCCCCTTCCTTTGATTGATGATTTGTTCGATTAGCTTTAGTATGCTAAGTTTTTTTCTAAGTCTGACCTTCGATTAGGTTATCATCAGTTGAAGATTAGAGAGGTAGATATCCCTAAGACTACTTTATAAAGCCATTATGGTAATTTTGGGTTTTTTGTGATGCTCTTCAGTTTGACTAGTGCCCCGACAGTATTTATGGATTTTATGAATTGTTTTTTTTGACAGTTTTTGGAATTAGTTATCATTGTCTTTTATGATGATATTTTGGTGAATTCTAAAAGCGAGGTAGCTCATGTCAATCATCTTTATTTATTGTTGCAAACCCTTAAGGAGCAGCAGTTGTATGCTAAATTCTCTGAGTATGAGCTTTGGTTGAATTGTGTAACTTATCTTGGTTATGTTTTTTTTAGTGAAAGGATCATGGTGGATCCCTAAAAAGTTGTGGTGGTCAAGAAGTGGCCTAGACCAGTGACTCCAATGGACATTTGGAGCTTCTTGGGTTTAGTCTGTTATTATAAAATATTTGTGAAATATTTCTCTTTTATTTCTGCCCTATTTACTAAGTTAACAGGAAAGAAGGTGAATTTCTTGTTGTCTGATGCTTGTAAGGGTAGTTTTGAGAAGCTAAAGAATAAGTTGACTTTGGATCTAGTCTTGACTCTACCTGGGGGGGATTGATGGTTTATTGTCTATTTTGATGCATCCCTATTGGGTTATGTGTTGATTCAGCATGGCAAGGTGGTTGCGTATGCTTCTAGACAGTTGAAAGTTAATGAAAAGAATTATCAGACTCATCATTTGGAATTATTACCTGTGATATTTGCATTAACAAGCTAGCAACATTACTTATATGGGGTCCATGTTGATATTTATACTGATCATAAGAGCTTGCAATACGTGTTCACTTAAAAAGAGCTAAATCTCAGGCAGAGAAGGTGGCTTAACTTTCTCAAAGACTATGACATGAGCCTTCACAATAATCAAGGTAAAGCTAACATGGTTGCTGATGATCTTAGCATGTTTTCCATCAGAAACTTATCTCATATGCACGAGGAGAAAAAGGATTTGGTGAAGGATATTCACTATTTAGCTAATCTTGGAGTCGGTGTGATTGTTTAAGAGATTGAGCTACCAGTGAGGAAATCGGAGACAATTAATATGGATTTTGTTACTGGTCTTTCACAGTTGTGGAAGTAATTTGATTCTATTTGGTTTATCATGGATAGGATAACTAAGTTTGCTCACTTTTTGCCAGCAAACACTAATTTCTCTTTTGAGGATTATCCCAAGTTATTCATTGAGGAGATCATAGAGTTGCATAGTACTCTAGTTTTTATCATATCTGATTGGCGTACTCAGTTCTCATCTCTCTTTTGGTAATTCTTTCATAGAGGTTTAAGAACTAAGGTGATCCTTAGTATCGATTTCCACCTGCAGATGGATAGGCAAGCAAAAAGGACAATTCAAGCTTTGAAAGATATACTTTGGGCAAGTGTAATTAATTTTGGTGGTAGTTGGGTTGACCACTTGCCCCTTATATAATTTTACTATAATAAAAGATATCACTTTAGTATTGGTATGTCTCTATTTGAGGCCTTATATTGTAGGAGGTGTAGGTCTCATATTTGGTGATTTGAGGTTAGTTAAGTTTGGTTATTTGGCCGAGATTTGGTTCACGAAGCCACAGAAAAGGTGAAGGTAATTCCGGATAGACTTAAGGCCGCTCAAAGCATCAAAAAGTCCTATATAAATATGAGGCAAAGAAAGTTTGAGTTTAGTGTTGGTGATTGGGTGTTCTTGAAGGTGTCTCCGATGAAGGGAGTGATGCAGTTTGGTAAGAAAGGGAAACTCAGTCCCCATTATATTGGTCTGTACTTGGTTTTGAAGAGGGTTGGTAATGTTGCATATGAATCGGAGTTGCCTTCTAGTTTAAGCTTCATTCATCCGGTGTTTCATGTTTTGATGTTGAAAATGTGCGTGGGTGACCCTTTGATAGTTTTTCATTTGGAAAAGGTGGGCATTTTAGATTCTTTGTCCTATGAGAAAGTCCCAATTGAGATTTTGTATTGATAAGTCTGTCGGTTATAGACGAAGTGTGTGGCTTTGGTAAGGGTTATTTGGAGGAACCAAAGGGTTGAGGAAGATACTTGGAAAGCCGAGGAGGACATGAATACCAAGTATCCATTCTTGTTACCCATTTCGGATAAACGTGCTTGAGGTATGTGTATTCCTTAACATTTTACTTGCTAACTTTCATAAAGAAAATAGTAATTTCATTGGTATCTTTGTTTTTTTCTTTGTTAAAGGTAACTGTAGTTATATTGGAGTTAAATAGTGCTAAAAATGCCTTGTCCTATCATTCGAGGATGAATGATCCTAGGGGGGGGGGAGAGTATGTAACACCCTAGTTTTTTTGTCCTTGAAGATTTCTAAAATTTTATCCTTACCGTCTTGACTACGACTAACCCTATAAGTCGTAGGGAGTCTTCATGAATTGTTAGATTCAAATTGTAACCTAAACTCTAAGTATGTGACTAAGTTTTGCTCTGAGTATGAGTGGCTCACTAAGAGTCGTAAAGACTTATTACAAGTTGTTGGGTGCAAATTGTAGGATGTTCAGTGCTTACACTAAATGGGTTCTGTGTTGACTACAACCGGACCCTATGAGTCATAAGTTCCTATTATGAGTCATATCAGTAGAAATGTATGATCAAAAGTATGTGGGTACCCTAAAAACTATCTTGGATATGACTTGTGGTAACGAGTTGTAATGGGTCTCTACGAGTCGTATAGTGACCCGTAGTCTCTGACAACTAAATTTCACTTTTTAAATTGAGGGTACTTTTGACAATTTCCTTCTCACCCAATGAAAACCCCACATTTATAAAGCACTTAAGGGGGTTATTTCTCACTCATATTGTACTAAAACACTTCCAAAGCTCTCTCAAGTCTCTCAAGCAGCCATACGTAGGGTTTCCATGAAGTAGGTAATCCAAGGGCTCAAGGGTTGATTTCTTTTTGTCAAACATGGTATTTCAGGGATGTTACTCTTCCCTAATTGCTAATTTTTTAAAACCCTACGATTTAAAGTATTGTTCATGTGGTATTAATGTTGTTTTTGAAACATCGGTTGAGGGTCTTGAGTATCATTAACTTTATCATTGTCATTGTCATTTGTTAGAGTTGGTGACATGTCCCGACCAAGACTAGATTTTGGTTCTTTCGTTAGAAGGCTTTGTTAGATTACTGAGGACTTGGGTGATGTTGGTCGGTTGTTTTGGTTGGTTACCGGTTATTGGTCATAGAATTTTTATTCTTTAAATCATATCTTGTGCTACCTTGTTATATGATCGAAATTCATCCAACAATGTATATATTGTGTTATTTTGTTAGGTGCAAAGGGGTGGACTCCGGTCCCCGGTGGAGTTGAGATGCCCGTCATGGGTTGGCCCTGGTTCGGGTCGTGACACTCCCATTGGTGTAGTTCCAACTTGGACGAGGAATTTCTTTGACATACTCCCGCTCTGGGATTTCCCCATCCCTAATATCAGTATCTGGGAAGTGGACGTCCTCATTGATCCACGCACGATTAATGAGGCACTTGGGGTACCCATATCTCTAAAGTCGACTACTATAACGCCCCAAGAACCTATCCCGAGACGTCACATAGTGCTCAAGGCCACACGTGGCCTCAAGCTAACCCTCTAAACTTGTCATCACTTTCAGAACTCATTATAGCGCAAATCATTCTAAGATAAAGAGGAATAACCATGTCATGAAGATACTGAAACATGAAATAATACTAACCTGTACAAACAAAATACTGAAATCTCTATACACGCTGGCACACTTGTCTGACAGAAACTCTACTACATAGGACTGAGGAGCTATTGGGACACATCCCCAACTAATTCGTACTGAACTGAAAGTAAACAACCATCTATTAACAAGACAAAATTGGAGACACAGGTCCTCGAACCATAAGGACTCACCAACTGCAGAAGTGTAGAGGAAGGTACTCAAAGATCACTGTCGCTGCTGAGACAGAGCACCTGAACCTATATAACGAGGAAATATGGAATACAAAAGAGTATGGGGGTCAATACTTGGGAATGTACTGAGTATGTGGGGGTGGATGCAGCATTTTAAATAATATCATAAATGTATGAGAAATCATGCATGCTGACAATAATAACTATCTTCGCTTGAATTATCTGAAACAATATTTCCATAAATCATCAGTAATGACACGTGTTTCATAAATCTTGTAAATCATTTAACTCAACTCAAACTATTTAACTCGTGATTCAGAGTGACTCGGTAACTCAAGAGACTTATATCATTATGGACGTGGGAGTTTCTTATAACCGACATGACTACACTATTTGAGCCGCATGGAGTCCAACATTTTTCCCTCCTAAGGAGAGAACCCCTCATTGGCAGGGGTGTTGTACTCTTGCTAGGGAGTACAACCTCAATCTCATATTCACAATCTCATACTCAGCCTTTGTCCCACAATTATCAACATCAATCCTACGGTGGCACGTAGTTTTGGGGAAATATAAAATTTCCCGCTCGGTGCTAAATACTCCTCTCAGACTCAGCTCGGAATGCTTTAGGAAATCCACCTCAATCAATATCAACTCATGGTTCTAATATAAAGACCAAAAGATAAATATATATCTCATATGAAAATCATAAACATCTTGTGAATTCCTAGCTCGACTCAACTCAACACAAACTTTCTCAATATTAAGTACATTTGTTTATCAAATCATTTCAAATATCAAAAAATTCATGGAAATATCATAAGTCTCATTCTTGCCTCTCAATTTCATATATCGATATACATTCAATTGTTGAATTTCTTATGGGAAGGCATAACTCATGACACTTGTCTCAAATCATTCAAAAATCATCAATTAGTTATAAAAATATTAAACTCATGGAACTTGACTTAAATTGCTTAGAAATCATCAATACCTAATGATAATATACGGCTCATGGAATAAATTCTCAATTTAAGAAACATGATAGTGAAATAATCATAAATATTAAACATATTCAACTCAAATCTCATAAATCATTAATAGAGAAATTTGGGTGTAAACCCACTTGCAATATCATGTAAATCAATAATAGAAAGTAAATCTTTGGGCACAAGAACGAAATGAGTGTTCTTGTTCAAACCGCACATACCTTAGATTTTGATTTTGAAGATATAGAAACTTGCTTGAAACTTCTTTCTCACACTTTTAGATCAAGACTATGTTGCCTTTGACTTGAGGGACTTAGTTCTTGAACAACTTGAAGAAATTTATGGGAGATTTCTTGAATTTCTTGGAGATGATTTGATTTTTGGGTTTGGAAGAAACCCTAGGTTTCTAGAGAATTCTTGAAAGAAAATTGGAGAGAAATCTAGAGAAAATGATCTTTTCTTCTCTACTTAGATATATATATATATATAAGGACAGAAGGAGCGGAAATGACCAAGATTCCCCTTTGAAAAAGTTGAAATTTTCTAATCGAGGCCTGTGACGATCCGTCAGAGAGACTGACGATCCACCAAGTAGTCCTTCACTCGAACACCAAAACTGGAACGTTCTTCCTCGACGTGAAGGTTGACCTGACGGTCCGTTAGAAAAGTGATGGTCCACTAAGTCGTTCATCACTTAAGGACCAGAAATAAGACATTCTGTCTCGGTCTGACGGACACCTTGACGGTCAATCAACTTTGTGAAGGTCCACCAACCAGGCCATCACACGATGGCCCAAAAAGAAGGTTACTGCCTTGGCTTGATGGGAAACTTAACGGGCCACTTGGGACCTGACGGTCCACCAATTCTACTGTCTAACCTGGGCGTTCTGATATCGTTTAGTAAAACAGCCATAACTCCTTCGTCCGATGTCATATTTTGATGAAATTGATATCGATGGAAAGCATATTCAATGATCTACATGGCAAAAAGTGGAAATTAGAGAAGTAAAATATGGTTTAAACATCAATAACTTTGGAAGTCATACATATCCATTCAAACAGGCAGATTAAGGCTTAAGGAATGATCAAGGTATTACAATATCTCCCCCTTAGAAACATTCGTCCACGAATGCTGCTAGATAGGACAAGAACAAGAGAAAATGAGGACGCACAGCTGGAACTACTCACATAGAAGGGCTCACTTTACTCTAAACTTTTGAGTACTTTACCAAATGTACGAATCATAGAGGGAATAACCATATAGCTGAATGCATTAGATTTGGAGGAAACTGAATTAAGAGAATAGTACCTTCGGTTTGATTTGAACTCAAGATTTGGAATTGCATATCTGCTTCTGCTTCCCACGTATCACTTTCGACTGATTGATTTCGCCACAGAACTTTAACCAAGGGAACTTTCTTATTTCTTAATCTACGAACTTTATAGTCTAGGATCTCGACCGAAATTTCATCATACGAAAGGCTATCCTGAACATCACAACCTTCTGATGGATCAAAAACAATAGTCTCCAATGTGCTTCTTGAGCATAGAAACATGAAACATAGGATTGACAGCTGACAACTCTGCAGGTAACTTAATCTCATAAGCTATTTTCCCAATACGATTCAAAACTCTATGAGGGCCAACATATCTGGGACTCAGCTTCCCTTTCTTTCCAAATCTTTTCACCCCTTTAATGGGTGATATTTTTAAATACACCAAATCATCAACTTCAAACTCAAGAGCTCTTCTTCTCATATCTACATACGACTTCTGACGACTCTGGGCTGTCTTCAACCTCTCCCAAATCAACTTAACTTTTTCCATGGCCTCGAACACAGCATCAGGCCCAATCACAACAGCTTTACCCACTTCGAACCAACCTATAAGAGATCTACATCTTCTCTCATACAAAGCTTCAAATGGATCCATTCCAATGCTAGCATGAAAACTATTGTTGTAAGCAAATTCAATCAATGGCAAATGTTCATGCCAACTTCCTTTGAAATCAAGAACACAAGCCCTCAACATATCCTCCAAAGTCTGAATAGTCCTCTCAGCCTGACCGTCTGTCTGTGGATGAAAAGTGGAGCTAAGATGAACTTGGGTTCCAAGACCCTTCTGGAAGGCCCTCCAAAAATGAGAAGTAAACTGAGTACCTCTATCGGAGATGATAGATAACGGAACTCCATACAACCTGACTAACTCTCGAATATACATCTTAGCATAGTCCTCCGCAGTGAAAGATGTATGCAATGGCAGGAAATGTGCGGACTTAGTCAACCTTTCTACAACATCCCAAATCGAATCGTGATGATCGCGAGAAGGAGGTAAACCAATCACAAAATCCATATTCACTTCCTCCCACTTCCAAGTAGGGATACTAAACTCTTGCATCATTCCACCAGGTCTCTGGTGTTGTATCTTTACCTGTTGGCAAGTTGCACACTCCTCTACGAACTTCGCTACATCCTTTTTCGTACCCTTCCACTAATAAATTTCCCACAAATCACGGTACATCTTAATAGTATCGGGATGAATAGAATACCACACGCCATGTGCTTCAGCCATAATTCTCTGCCTCAGATCATCAACATCAGGCACATGCAATTTATTCTGAAATCTCAAGACAGCATCTCGCCCTTGGGTAAAAATCTCCACCTTTTGGTCTTTAACTGATTCTTTCATTTCGATCAAACGAGAATCTGTATCCTGCTTCCCGTTCACTTTAGAAACTAGGGAAGATTCAGAACTACTTTGGACCCAAGCATTACACTCAGTTGAGTCAAGTACTCTAATACCTAACCTAGCGAAATGATGTACTTAGCGGGCTAACTCCTTCTTATCTTTCATGACATGTGCTACACTACCCATGGACAACCTGCTAAGAGCATCTGCCACTTTGGCCTTGCTCGGATGATATAACACACACATATCATAATCCTTTAGCAATTATAACCATCGCCTCGGCCGAAGATTCAATTCTCTCTGAGTAAACACATACTGCAAACTCTTATGATCCGTAAAGATATCAACATGAACGCCGTATAGGTAGTGTCTCTAAATTTTCAAAGCAAAAACCACTGCAGCTAACTCAAGGTCATAGGTTGCATAATTCTTCTCATGAGGTTTCAACTGTCGGGAAGCATAGGCTATAACCTTACCCTTCTGCATTAATACACCTCCCAAACCAACTCTTGAAGCATCACAATATACCATAAAATCGTTTACACCATTAGGAAGGGTTATCACAGGGGCTGAAGTGAGTTGAGTCTTCAATTCCTAAAAACTCTGCTCACAAGAATCTGACCACTGGAATTTAACTTTCTTTTGGGTCAACCAGGTCAAAAAAAGTAGCAATGAAAGAGAAACCTTCGACAAAACGATGCTAGTATCCAGCTAGACCCAAGAAACTTCGAATATCAGATGGGGAAATAGGTCTAGGCCAATTTTTTGTAGCTTCTACCTTTTGAGGATCAACTCGAATACGTTCAGAAGAAACAATGTGACCCAGAAAAGCAACTGACCAAAGCTAAAATTCATACTTGTTAAATTTAGCAAACAACCACTAATTTCTAAGGGTCTGTAAACAATTCAGATATAATTTACATGGTTGTTCTCACTTTGGGAGTACAAAAGAATATCATTTATAAACACAATAACAAACATGTCCAGGTATGGTCTGAACACCCGATTCATGAGGTCCGTAAAAGCTACTGGGGCATTATTTAATCCGAAGGACATAATGAAGAATTCAAAATGACCATAACGAGTGTGGAAAGCTGTATTTAAAATGTCACACTCTCTGACTTTAAGTTGGTTATAACCGGATCTCAAATCTATTTTTGAGAAATAACTAGCACCTTGTAGCTGATCAAACAAGTCATTAATTCTAGGAAGAGGGTACTTGTCCTTGACTGTGACCTTGTTAAGCTGACGATAGTCTATGCACATGCGCAATGAACCATCTTTCTTTCGTATGAATAAAATGGGTGCACCCCAGGGAGACACACTGGGCCTTATAAAACCCTTATCAAGAAGATCTTTGAGTTGCCCTTTTAACTCCTTAAGTTTTGCAGGGGCCATACGATATGGAGGAATAGAAATAGGTTGTGTATCAGGGAGAATATCAATTCCAAATTCTATCTCTCTATCGGGAAGTACCCATGGGAGATCTTCCAGGAAAACATCAGAAAACTCATTAGCAACACTAAGAGATTGAATAGTTGGAGTCTTAAACTTAGTATCCCTAACTTGAACCAAATGATAGATACAACCTTTGGAAATCAACTTCCTAGATTTAAGATAGGATATGAAATGACTTTTAGGAGACAGAATTTTTGGACCACTCTAAAGCTGGCTCATTGGGAAACTGAAACTTGACTACCCGAGTACGGCGGTCTATAGATGCATAACAAGAGTGGAGCCAATCCATACCCAAAATAATATCAAAATCAACCATGTCTAGCTCAATCAATTCTGCAAACATGACTCGATTAAGAATAGTGACAGGACACTTCTTATATATTTGTTTAGCAACAACAGATTCACCCACTGGTGTAGAGACTAGAAAAGGCTCAGAAATCTTTTCAGCACTGATTTCAAAATTCACAGCAACCAACAGAGTCACATAAGAAAGATTGACCCAGGGTCCATCCATAAATACACATTAAAATAAAATACACAGAGCATACCAGTAACAACATCTGGTGAATCCTCCTGCTCATGGCGGGGTGGTATAACATAAAAGTGATTCTAGCGCTGACCACCTGCAGTAATAGACGAGGAACCCTGAAGAGAAGTAGGAAGAACTACAAGGGCTGGAGCACTAATAGTCTAATTCTGGGGACAAACATCGCGACTCCCCTATCTAGCATATGGGAAATCCCTGAATTTGTGGCCCAACTTACCGCAACCCAAGCTACCCCTCTGACTAATTAAGCACTCACCGAGATGGTCTCTACCGTACTTCAGACATGAGGAAGTACGAGGTCTTTTACTCACACTATCCTGGGACCTGGACCTAGTAGGCCTATTAACCTGCTCTAGCCTAATTCTAAATGCAGGATTACTGGCTGATGAAGGCGCTGGCACAAAAAAAAGGCTCTGCAATTGAGGACGGATCCCTTCAGAAAATCTAGCTTGACTATACCCCTGTTGCTTAGATCTAACTCTCTTATTCCCTCTCAGTCTCTCTCTCTCCTTCACTTTGTCCGCTTTAATCTACTAAGCATGGATTATTATTCTTAAAAGGTCCATGTCCCTATTAAGCATAGCGGATCTACACTCTTTCACGACATAACCAGATACACCGGCCAAGAACTTACTCATACTAGTTCTAGAATCATCCATCATACTGAGAGAATATTTAGAAAATTGGTTAATGTTATGGAAATACTCCTTAACTGTCATGGGGCCCTGTCTCAAGTTGATAAATTCTTCTAATTTTGCTTCCCTCAGCTTCGAGGGAAAGAATCTATCTAAGAAGGCATCTAGGAATAATTGCCAAGTCACCGGAGCATCATTCTCCCCTCTAATTTTCCTCCACATCTCCACCCAATCATAAGAAACATCTTTCATTTGATAGGTAGCCAATTCAACATTCTCCTCCTCAGTCACATACATAATCTGAGTGATCTTTCTCACTTCATCTAAGTACATTTACGGGTCTTCACCTACTTTCAACCCAAAGAACTCAGGTGGATTCATTCGCATAAAGTCACGAACCTGAGCTGCAGCAGAATTATTTCCTTACAGAGGTAGAATAGTAGCCTGGGTGCTGGCTTGAGCGTTGGCGGTGACCGCCTGGGCTAGCACTTGGAAAGCTGCACGGAATTCGGCATGGGACACCGTCTCACCTAAAAGATCAACGGGTTGAGGTTGTTCGTTGTTTTTATGAGCTCTACGAGAAGGCATTTTCTGTCATAAGAGAGTATGAATTAACTGCAGAAAGAAACAGTCATAGCCATGATAGAATATTGAAAGAAAGAAACAACTTTTCCTAAAACGTCCTATAGCCTATTGCTCATAGATGTGGCGCGCTACACACCGATGATCAAGATTGTACGTAAGGCGTCTTGTCAGACTCCCTAGGACTCCTTGAACCTTAGGCTCTAATACCAAGCTTGTAACACCACAAAAACCTATCCCAAGATGTCACGGTGATCAAGGCCACACGTGGCCTCAAGCGAACCCTATAAACTTGTTACCACTTTCAAAACTCATTATAGCGTAAATCGTGCTAATATAAAGAGGAATAAGCAGGTCATGAACATACTGAAACATGAAATAATATTTCCCTGTACAAATAAAATACTAAAATCTTGGTACACGCTAGCACACTATTCTGACAAAGCCTCTACAACATAGAACTGAGGAACCATTGGGACAGATCCCCAGCTGACTCGTACTGAACTGAAAGTAAACAACAATCTATTAACAAGACAAAATTGGAGACACAGGTCCTCGAACCATGAGGACTCACCAACAGCAGAAGTTTAGAGGAAGGTACTCAAAGATCACTATCGCTGTTGAGACTGAGCTCCTGAACCTATATCACGAGGAAATATAGAATACAAAAGAGTATGGGGGTCAGTACTTGGGAATGTACTGAGTTCGTAGGGGTGGATGAAGCATTTTAAGTAATATCATAAATTTATGAGAAATCATGCATGCTGAAAATAATAACTATCTTCGCTTGAATTATCTGAAACATTATTTCTATAAATTATCAGTAATAATACGTGTTTCATAAATCTCATAAATCATTTAACTCAACTCAATCTCTTTAACTCATGACTCAGAGTGACTCGGTAACTCAAGAGACTTATATCATTATGGACGTGGGAGTTTCTTATAACTGACATGACTACACCATGTGAGCCGCATGGAGTCCAACGTTCTGCCCTCTTAAGGAGAGAAGCCCATATTGGCAGGGGTGTTGTACTCTTTCCAGGGAGCACAACCTCAATATCATCTTCACAATCTAATACTCGGCCTTTTGCCCATAATTATCAACACCAATCCTACGGTGGCACGTAGTTTTGGGAAAATACCAAATTTCTCGCTCGGTACTAAATACTCCTCCCAGACTCAGCTCAGAACTCGTTATAAAATCCACCTCAATCAATATCAACTCATGGTTCTATTATAAAGACCAAAACATAAATATATATCTCATTTGAAAATCGTAAACATCTTGTGGATTCCTAACTCGACTCAACTCAATACAAGCTATCTTAATATCAAGTACATTTGTTTATCAAATCAAATCATTCAAAAATCATCAATTCATAATAAAAATATTCAACTCATGGAACTTGATTTAAATTGCTAAGAAATAATCAATACATAATGATAATATATGGCTCATGGAATAAATTCTCAATTTAAGAAACAAGATAGTGAAATAATCATAAATATCAAACTTATTCAACTCAAATCTCATAAATCGTTAAGAGAGAAATTCTTGTGTAAACCCACTTGCAATATCATGCAAATCAATAATAGAAAGTAAATCTTTGGGCACAAGAACGAAAGGAGTGTTCTTGTTCAAACCCCACGTTCCTTAGATTTTGATTTTGAAGATATAGAAACTTACTTGAAACTTCTTTATCACACTTTTAGATCAAGACCATGTTGACTTTGACTTGAGGGACTTAATTCTTGAACAACTTGAAGAAATTTATGGGAGATTTCTTGAATTTCTTGGAGATGATTTGATTTTCGGGTTTGGAAGAAACCCTAGGTTTCTAGAGAATTCTTGAAAGAAAATTGGAGAGAAATGAAGAGAAAATGATCTTTTCTTCTCTACATAGATATATATATAAGGCCACAAGGAGCAGAAATGACCAAGATGCTCCTTTGAAAAAGTTGAAATTTTCTAATCGGGGCCTGTGATGGTCCGTCAGAGAGACTGATGGTCCACCAAGTTATCCATCACTCGAACAACAAAACTGGAACGTTCTGAATCAACATGACGTTTGACCTGATGGTCGGTCAGAAAAGTGACGGTCGACCAAGTGATTCGTCACTTGAGGGCCAGAAATGAGACATTCTATCTCGGTCTGACGAACACCTTGACGGTCAGTAAACTTTGTGACGGTCCACCAACCAGGCTATCACATGATGGCCCAAAAAGAAGGTTACTGTCTTGGCTTGACGACACACTTGACGGGCCACCAGGGACCTGACAGTCCACTAGGTCTACCATCAAACCTGGGCGTTCTGATACCGTTTAGTAAAATGACCATAACTGTTTCATTCGATGTCAGATTTTGAAGAAATTGGTATCAATGGAAAGCTTATTCAATGCTCTACATGACAAAAGGTGGAAATTAGAGAAGTAAAATATGGTTTAAACATCAATTACTTTGGAAGTCATATATATCCATTCAAAAAAATAGATTTAGGCTTAAGGAATGATCGAGGTATTACAACTACATAGCCATGGCTCAACAAATGGACATAGTGTAGATGAGGGATGCTCTGGTTTTGTAAGAGTTGATGGATTAAGTATTCAGTTCCTCGACGAGAGTGCCAGCGTTACCTATTTTTCAGTTGATGCTAGGGGTGGTTGAACCTTATGACCTAAAGGATTTGTTCGTCTAATAATATTACTGATCTGACCTATCCTCGGGCCTTAGTGGTGGCTTTCGCTATTAGGGACATTCAACTAAATATGGGGGGAGCAGATTGTGATGGTCTGAAAGAACTTCTATCGAGTCCCTAGGAAGATTCCTTCCATCTCGAGCTATTGTCAAAGTTGTAAAGACATACGGGGCTGCCAGAGGACCCCAATGATTAGAAATCAGAGATAGACATTCCCTTAAACATCCTCTTGGTGAGAGCTCACACATCCTAGAGGAGGAAGAAGAGGAAGGCAGATAGAGGGAAAAGTAGAGGGTCATGGAGGAGGCCTTAGATGAGGATGATAATAATGATGCCACTCCTTCCCAGTCCCATCCTCTGATCCTAAGTATCCAATTAAAGGCTGAGTTGGCCGCTATTAGGAGGTCCATGAAGTAGTGCCTTTCTACTTCCATAGCCCTTTCCACTGTCCAGGACATTGCAGTACACCACAGAGACCTCGACAAGGAGAAGAGAAATAGGCAATCTAGATATCTCTTGGTCGCTCGAATTTGGAATACCATGAAGTCCCTGTTTGGGTGTGTGGCACCTAACCAGGAGCTTCTTGATACAAAAGGAGACGACCATGCCCCAGTAGCCTGCGAATGATTGGGCATTCATTTAGGTTTCCTTTTTCGCTCCCTTTTTTTATTCTTATGGTTAATTTGGGTTACCCCTATTTAAGGGATGTACTAGACAATATTATTTGATCCATTGATTTTCCCATACAAGGATACAAATTTACATTTCTTGAATTAATAAATTTAACATTTTTCTATGATATTTAAGAAATCTTTATATTCATGCAATGTCATGCATACTAAATATCAAAATAACTACGTAAACATGAAAATAGAAATAGGGGAAACAGGGCGGGGAATATTGCCTCACTTATACAGCTATAGCAGTGTGCCTTCGCTATAGTGGTACCTCTATGCCATAGAATATCCCGCTATAGCAGTACTTCATACTATTGTGGCAGCACAAAAAGAGGTTGTCCATATTATTAAGAAAATATTTCCTATGTTTTCTGCTCCAACTCCTTAATACTATTAATGCAACCTAGAATATGCTAAGACCTTGTTAATTTCCCCAAAAATAAGTTTCAAACCGGTTATCAATTGACCATAGCCTTTCATTATAACACCAATGCTTCATGAAAACATAAATGCACAAGATAATCCTTGTTAAACTAACCGCTTTATTGATGATTTATGCCTTGTTAACAATAACAACCAAACAAGATTCATGTGTTGCACTAGACTTAGCACAAATTATCGAATTTGTAAGTAACAACAATAATTCAGACACCATATAATGGTACTTTTTACATTTATCCAAACAGGTATGATTCCATATAAGCACCCAATCCGTTAGCCCTAAACACTAATTTAAACCTTTATATTATTATCAACCAACATTAAAGTAGGGTCAAGTGCTACCTATCAGCACACAACACTTGGCACTCACAACATTCATATAATATAGATTCAGGCAACTCAAGCAACTCAGTCACAACAAATGAAATAAGGAAGATCAAAGCCAATATCACCTATCCATGATTCATTCACATAACCTTTAAGCACATATTTGATGACCTTTAAATTTGTTATCAAATATGTTACACACTACCCGTACAACCAGATAACCATTAGAACATTCCCGGTTCTAATTTGCATTAGCTACACCTTTCTAAATAAAGTTGAGCAATATTTACCTGACTAATCAAGATACCAATTGGAAGAATAAAATACCAATCAGACTCAACCCATACAACAACTAAAAAATAGCATAAGAGGAAAGAAAGAAGTTAAACAACCTTCCTAATATGCCTCATAGCTTCTTGAAGATTAGATATGGACATTAACACAACTATTTGCAAAACTCTATTTGAAATATTGTTCTTGTACTGAGAGAATAGTAACCTAGGCTCTGATACAAAGTTCTCATAGTATAAACTACTGTATTATGACGGCACCTACTCTAATACACCTAGATAGGAGAACCCCCTTACTACTCGTTCAATATAACATATAGAAGTCATTATTAATCAGAAGTAATCAACCAATATTACTTCATTTAGGAATGTAATGTAGAATTAAACTATCCTTAGATCTAGTCTAAACAGGTAAAAGAGTTTTTGTGAGGAAAGTACACAAAACATAACTTCCATTGAGAGTGAGAAAGTGGGAATTATTAAAGGACTGCTACCCCAATAATCAAGAAACCATCACCGATTCTTGCAAAAAGCTATATCTCGAAGAAGGTATAGCAAGCATAGCATAGTACAAACATGTAATAGTAAGCTTCATCGATTGACCTTAATTGAACTATAGAAATATAACATGAATAGTCATGGAAAATCCATGCTCTTAAAATCATAATCCCACCCCAAAGGGTGCCTCCCACCGTATCACTAACCTCTATTTATAAATCCTGAGACACCACTATACCCTTCTTCTACAACCCTACCACCCTATGCCACCAAGCTTGGCCTCATAGCGAGGGTTGAGATAAGTCCTAGAGAAATACTACAATAAGGTAAAATCCCCATACCTAGGTCAAGAACCTAACAAGTCACATATCATACCTTCGAAAAGCCCATTTGGGAATATGACTTGTCCATAAGGCTTTCCAATCATAAAACTGAATTCACCCTATAACTATATATGTTCCCCTCCTATCCAGCTGACATAGAACTCTTTAATTTGTCCCAACTTCATATGGACTTCCAACACCCAAGTTAACCAAAAAAGTTATCCCTAATAAAAAACAAGGATTAAGCATAAGTGGTTTGCACTTAACTAAAATATAATGCCCTACGTTATCCCATAACTGAGATGACATATATTCAACGTACAGGCAACAAACAACAGTTAGGTTTAGAATCACAAGTCAACAAAATATCACCAAGTCACGTTCAATCAAGCCAAGTCAGTACATGTAATAACTATGTAGTTAAAT
This sequence comes from Capsicum annuum, assembly GCF_002878395.1. Lineage (NCBI taxonomy): Eukaryota > Viridiplantae > Streptophyta > Magnoliopsida > Solanales > Solanaceae > Capsicum > Capsicum annuum. The sequence goes on from NW_025835334.1 coordinate 902,672, forward strand.
CACAATCAATTCAACAACCCTGACTTAACTATATCCAATTTATGTTAAGTAACCGAATCAGATACACTTCAAAATATGTACACATATATCAAACATATAAGTATTATCTCTGGTTTACTCATAGAACCATAAAACTTATTTGACCCTCATACATACACACTATGGGTGATGCATCTACCCTCTAGACATGTCTTACAAGGAAAAATTATCATCCATGTACTAAATCCCGAACATGAGTGTCTGCCAACATTGCTTCACCAAAAATCCATGAGAATATTCTAATTATCAAACATTCAACATTTAATAATGAGATTTTAAGGTCATATAATTATCATAAAGATATTTAATTTGACCAGCCAAACAACATGCTCTAACAAATCACACTACAAAGTAGTTACCACACACATGCAGAACAATTTGAAGTAAAAGACAATACCATCACCAATACTATCGGTGATTCCTAACCACAACACATCCATAATGTTAAGCTTTGAAGCCCTTAACTAGGAGTAGCTCCCTAGGTTATTCAGAAACTCTCCCACACCATACTTGGTACCATCTCTTTCCTTAAAGTTTAACTAATACCTTATAATTTATCCATCCCACTATAATACATATGAGTACATGATAGGGAAATACCAATTTATAGCATGCATAAAATATAACCTGAATTATGATTTAAACAGACCATAATTATACACTACTCGAATTATTAGCTAGTTTTAGCCATCCAAACTTCGTGTCCTCTGTCTTAGACATGATGCCTTCATCCATATATGTTACATTCATACTTTCTAACATGAATATATGCTACTTAATTAAACTTAGTTTACATGGATGTCAACCATCTATGGGAAGGACCAATCAATATAATTTCTATCCAGATATCAAGATGATGAATTTTTAGTCATGAAAATCAATGGGTTTGCACCCATTTGTGCCTCTTTTTCCACTTCTACATGGTCCCAAGGCATGGGAGGCAACCCTTAGGTTTTTTAGGGCCTCCCACATCGCTTATCTTACCTTAATTAGAGAAGGGAAATACATCTTGCTTAAGTGGGATTATGGACAACATCTCTATGCTATAATGGCAGTATCACCACTACAAAAATACCACTATACCGTAATAAATCCAGTTATAGCAGGCTGACACCAAATTATCTAAGTCCTCAAATTTCTTAAGTAGTTGTGGTCCCATGCAAACTTTGACTGATTTCCCAAAAAATTTAGGCTCTACACTAATATCGAGGCGCTTTATAGTAATGATAGATAAGGTTATTGTACCTTCATTACAAAAATCCTATGACCTTCTAGGACTCTACGGACATAAAACCAACTCACACATAGTGATTTTCTATCTAACCACACTACCTCAAAAATTGCATAGTACTTACAAAAGATAAAAAACTAACTAAAAATATATAAATGGGAAAGAGGTATTTACTTTTTCTAGAGAAGTGAACCTAACTACAAGCATCATAAAAAACATCTAACACCGTTGAAATAAACTCCTATTTTCTTAGCTAAATCTAAATCTCAACAAAGTCTTATAAGAATTTTAACCTATAACATGAAAGAGGGAATCCACTCTTATTCTAAATCCCTTTGTGTTTCTGCTTGAAATGATTTTTGAACTTTCAGACCTTGTCTTCTTATTTCTAATAATGATTTATACTTAGTGGATATTTGGGGCAGATTTTGATTTCTATTGATGCAGGATTAAGGATTTTGAGGGCGTTTTAGGGATTGTTTTTAAATCGAATTGGAGAAAATTATAGGCTCGAGTGAATTGTATTTTGTACAAAATCATACAACCCTTACATTGATTCATGGAATTCTAATATTGAGGAGCCACCTGGGCTTGTTCTTGAATCTTGTAGGTATAATCTCTCATGATAGTCACATGCTCTTTGTACTAATTAGAGAGGGAAAGGGAAAATAGAATTGGAAAAAGGTAAATGGGGCTTAGGGTTTCTTCAAATTCTTTGCTTGTTGTTATTTTTCTGTCGAAATTATTGTTGTCATTTGAAAGAGAAGAGGAAATGGAGGTAGGTGGGTTGGGACAGTCACTTAGTAATGGGCCTGGGTCGAGTTAGTTGATAATTGGCAATGGGGTGGATGAGGATTTAAAATAAAAGAAAAATTGTGTTATTTGTAAAATAGCCATGGGTTAGGATTTTACTCAATTGTATTTAAATTCTAGTCAAATTAAAATTTAATTGGCTAATTGCATAGCAACTGTGGTCAAATTGATTTCAATTACGGCTAAATTTAATAATTCGCTAAATAGAATCATAATTAAATACGAATTATCGACTGATTTAATCTCAAGTTTCTTTATTGAATAAAAACCAATGAATATTTTTTAAATAACTCATTTTAAGGATAAAAATATGTTCAAATAAAGATTTACCCATTTGAACCAATTTTTAAGATGGGTCGTGATTAAAAATCATTTTTTGATAAAATATCTATTTAAGTGAAAAAAAACTATACGATCTCATATATTTGAATATAGAAATGCATATTTTTTATTTAGAATCACCAAATTAACCCAAAAAATTATTTTACAAAATTCTTGATCCAGATAAAACAAATATCTCAATTTTATTTAAAACATAAGAAACTAAAAATAAATTCAAGTTGTGAAGGGAAAAACTAGGTGTCAACACCAATAATATTCAAATAATCAATTTTATCTAGTATAAGAATTATAAAACAAGTTTCCCTTAAAATTTGATATACTTCAGATATTTTAAATGCTTTATGGATTTTCTTATAAATTTTGTCAAGTGACGATTTTTAACATTTCATATATGACATCTTCTAGTGTCAGGAGTGCAAATGAAATAAGTTTTATGCTTACCAAGATGCATCATTCCATGTCACTTGATGAATATTTCTACATCAGTATGCCTAAATCAACATAGAATCCAGTCGAAATTAAAAAGGGATATTGGGATCAAAGGGCGTCCCCTCAGAAAAGAAAAAAAAGGGGGGTGGGTGAAGTGTGATCTATAAAACAAACACCACAAGCACTGGAAACTGATGATAAACAAAGAAAATTTTTTTGTGTGTTTTTTTAAAAATTAGTTAAAAACTAGAAATAAATCAAAAATGGAAATCCTATACGTACTTCACCCTAACCAAATCGGAAGATTCCCCACCCCACACACAAAAAAATATTTTCTCCCGAAAGTATAAATTAAAGGGAAGGATAAAAACACTCGTTGGGGCCTCTAGGTTTAGCTTAGTAGACTCATACCCATGAAAAAGGATCTGGAAAATGGCATACTCAGTTTTTGCCAGGCTCATTAACTCAAATCTCCGGTACTCAGACTTTCCTTCAACCTATTAACTCAAAAGAAAACATAACAAATGGTGATACTAAAGGAAAAAAAATTAAAAACAACTACCTTAACTTGGGTTGCCTCCCAAGAAGTGCCTGATTTAATATCGCGGACAGACTCAAACTCACAACTCTATTATTCACATTCTCTAATCATCTTCCTCCTACTTGAAGCCCATCTTGTTATTCTTTTCAAACCTCTTTAGTACTTACTCTCAAGATTTGAAATTCTTTGTCCCCTTACATTTTCAAGATCTCCTTCATGTTTCCTAATTTTTGGCTTAATTATTAAATTCAGCAACTCTATGAGAGTGTCTGAAGAGGTAGTTTATGGTTTATACCACTCATCCAATTTCATAGTTGTGATCATGCATAGATATTTATAGTGTGAGGGTGTATTGAGTTCCTTGTACAATTTAAAGATCACCTCTTTATCATTCAATCTTATTTTCAGAATGTTTTCTCGCACATCTATCAATGCTCCTCTAGTAGCTAAGAATGGACATCCTATATGATTGGTTCCCTATTATCTGCATCACATTCAAAACCAATAAAGTCAGTATGAGTAATGGACTTACCATTCTTAATAAGAACATCCTCTATGATTCCTTTGGGAGCCACTCTTGTTATGACTTCCATTTGGAGCACAACTGAACAGAACCTCAATTTTCATAGACACAAAGTGTTGAACACAGATAAGGGCATCAAATTTATGATTGTCTCTAAGTTACTCAAAGCATGGACCACATCACTTTCACCAATTTGACTGGGAATGGTAAAACTTCTAGCGTCCTTGAGTTTTGTTGCTCATTACCACAGAACTACAGTCCTCAGTAAGTGCTACAATATTAATGTCACAAGCTTTGTCTCATTTGTCACCACATCTTTTTAGTACTATCGCGACCCGATGTATGAGCCATGATAGCACCTACTAATTCCCACAAGTAGGTAAGCTGAACCATAACTCAGAGCTAAACTCAATTGGTTAACTTGGTGGAAAATACCCAACACGGGCGAAAATGAACAACACAACTTATAACAAGTATGGTATTTGAAATAAATAAAGATAGTCAACACAAGATACCATCCTACGACATGGTTGAACCAGTCTAGAGAATTTAGAAATAGAAATACAACCCAAGTATCTAGAATAGTCAATACATCTATCTCAAAATAAAAAACTGAATTATAAAGATAGAAGGAAATAGGCAACTCGGACTACAAGATCTCACCCTAACTCTGAATATCAACACATACATGAACATGAATAAACAATGCAACTAGTACTCAAATCTGCACCAAAAGAGTACAAAAGGATAGTATGAGTACCAAAACAATGGGTACTCAGTAGGTATCATGGTCCGACCAAGCTAAATCGTAATATATGTATGATAGAATGCAAGATAACATAACTAAGTCAAGGTAAGGAAATAAACCTGAATCTACTCCAACATTGGTGTGCATACATAGGTAAATAAACCTAAATAATACCATAACATAACATAAAGCATCCAGACATGCGAACATAACTACAAAAATTGGTGCCTATACACCAATTAGTGTGGAAAGTAAATAACTCATCACAGACTCCTATACACCTACAGAGTACACTTAAACATAGAATATCCCACCACCATCATTAATCAACTCTCATAATCCAATTGGAATTCATCCAAGTCATGGCCCACAATAAACATTAATTACCATATTCATCACTTATAAATGAATCAACACTTATCAACTAATCCAGAATATAGCAACTAATCCTCATATATAGGCTAACCATTATTTGTCAACTAATCATTTTACATCGACTAACCATTTATTTATCGAATAAATATAATATCACTAGTGTCTATTTATATCATACCACATTATAGCCATTTTTTCATTTTGACTTAGCTAGATTATGAATCTCATACCCCAATGACATTATTCTATAGTAAGTATATCATCATAGAATAATATGCACATCCAGAATCAAATCGGTAAATATAATCAATAGCTAGACTTGAACTGGTAAATATATCATTTATAGCCAGACTTAAATCGGTAAATATATTATCAATAGCCAAACTTGAACCAGCTAATATATCATCAATAGCCGAACTTGAATTGGTAAATATATATAACAATATCACATGCATCTTTCGGACTCAAATTGGTAATTATAAATATATCAACTTGATCCATAACATCTTCAATAGCATAAGTAATAGCATAAATAATAGGTATCAATCCTCACATCAACCAACATAGCCATCAAGTATCCAAGTTTCCCAATATCACCATAATAAGTATTTCCAAGAATCCAACAAGCTTGTAAAGGTCTACATAAGATAACATGTATCTTAGCCTAAGGTGGGTCAAGGACCAGCTTCTAATCCCTTATGTTCCATTTTAGGCAAATTCTACCCGAACTAGGATTAAGATATCTAATTCCACTTTTAGATATTGACAAGACATAATTAGCCCTAAATAGGAAATTCACCTAAAACATGAGCAACTAGGTCAATTATGCCAAATCTATAAATTTTGATTAGCCTAAATAGTCAAACTAACCTAAAGCATTACAATTCATCATACCAACATCTAAAACCTATCTCGAATCTAACACAATATTATAAAATACTATGAAAGAACTTAATCTAACAAGGGAGAAAGCCTAGCCTACCTCGATGCCAAAAAAAGCTCAACAGTCTGCTAAACCACTATTTTTTCCTTTCAAGAAACCTCCTCAAGATGCCAAGCTATCATATAACATTCTACTCATCTATACAAGAAGAATGATAGCCATATTTCCCCATTGTGCTTCAGGTTAAAAAATCACCCAAAATCCCATGTGGGTCTCATTTACAAAAAAATACATTTCTGAAACCAACCCAACATTCTTAAATGCTCAAGAAATCATTACCATTATAAATGGGTGAAATACAAGCTAAATTTAGGATAAAATCAAGTCCTCAAGATTTTGGGGTTTTGAGCAAGAAATTAATAAAATCCACCAAAAATGGGAGAATTCTTCCCTTAAATAAATCGATAATCACAAAAACAAGAGTTAATCAAGCTTCTGAATCACCCCCAAGCTCTAATCCCTTATAATATCACTATTTAGGGTTTATGCTCTCAAGAAATGGGTGAAAATGGCTAAAATCATGACATAAGGCTTCGCAATGGTGATATCTCTCTTCTATTATGTAAGTCATGATCGCAACCATCAGTGCGCGATCGCAACATCTAGGCCTACATGAATAAGTTTCTATCACAGCCAATATTGTTGCTAACATAGTGCATCAGAAACCTGGTGCACCAAATTTTTTCCAAGTCCAAATGGACTCAACCAGTTTCTCGATATTCAATTGGAATCCCGCATACACAAATAAACTATGTAACCTCACCAAATTTGATGTTTTGAACTCGATGGCATAAATGTATTTTCCATTTGAGGTCATTTCAACCAAGTCTGGGTCCCACACCTATATTTCATTTTCTTAACTTTTCAACTAATAGGTCAAGTCTCTAATGCCTCAAGATCCAAACTCATCTAGCTAAAAATTGATATTTTGGAGCTGCTGACATAGTCAGAATTTACATACAAAGTATATTTACTATTGTTTTTGCCTAGTGGCCCTTTGGAACCAGCAAAGACTTTAAAATAGGGAATTGACTCTAAAAATCAAACTAAGCCCAGTAACCAAACTATCATTTTCAGCAATTTATAAATGACTTAGGGCGGCTATAGAAAAGCTCTTACGGCAAAAATAAGTAGAAATATGTAAAATTACCTGAAGTGTTATTACAATATCCACTATTAAAGAAACTTTTGTCCAAAAAATTTAAGGATTAGGATATTCCTGAAGTCTCAAACAGTTAAGGATATTGGGTCCACATGATTCTCTCGATCTCCCAAGTGACCTTCTCCACTAAGTAGTGACTCCACTGAACCTTAACTACAGGAATCACTCTAGCGCGTAACCGCCTGACATCACTAGCCAAAATGAGAATCAAATTCTCTACAAAGGTTAAATGCTCATCCAACTAAATTGAGTCCTATCTAAGAACATGAGATGGACTAGGAATGTATCACCACAACATAGAAACATAAAAAACTAGATGGAAAGAAGCAAAATCTAGAGGTAGAGCAACTCACAAGTCATCTCGCCAATTGTGCGAAGAATTTCAAAAGGTCCAATATATCTAGGGCTGAGCTTGCCCTTCTTTCCAAACCTCATTACACCCTTCATGTGTAATATATGGTAACCAACTCCAAAACTCATGGAATGAAGCCTACAGTCTACCTAGGACTTCTGCCTACTCTGAGCTACTCTCAACCTATCCTGAATCATCTTGACTCTATCCAATGACTCCTAAAGTAAATTAGTACCATAGAGTCAAACATGAGAAATCTCAAACTATCCAATCGAAGATAGACATATCCTACCATATAAAGCCTCTAAAGAAGACATCTCAATACTCCAATTATAGTTGTTATTATATTTAAACTTAGCCAAGTCTTAGTGTTGCTCCCACCGGCCTCTCAAATACATAACAAAATCTCGAAGCATATCCTTAAACATCTGAATAGTCCACTCAGACTGGACATTAATTTGTCGATGAAAGGTTGTACTAATATCCACCTAAGTACATAACTCCTCTTAAAATGCGCTCTATAATCTCAAATTGAATACAAAACCATTATCCAAAATAATAGAAATGTGCACACATGCAAATGAACTATCTCCTAAACATAGATATGGACCAACCTCTCAGCATTCAAAGATATCTAAATAGTAATGAAATATGCTGACTTGGTCAAACGATCTATAATAACCCAAATACTATCAAAACCACAGGAAGTTCAAGGCAACCCTCTAACAAAATCCATGGTTATTTTCTCTCACTTTCACTTGAGAATAGGTCATATCCTAATCAAATAACCTGACACTGATGCTCAACCTTAACTTCCTGAAAACAAAGGCAATGAGCCACAAAGTCTGCCATATCACTCATCATGCCATACCTTAATAAAGCTATCTTAAATCTTTATATATCTTTGTCGTGCCTGGATGAATAGAATAACTACAGGTTTGAGCCTTATGCATAGTCAACAAAATCAAGTCATCCATCCTCAAAACACAAATGTGACCATCAAATATCAAAAGCCCCTCAAAATCTATGGTGTTCCTCTCGGACTCACCATTTAACACCTGATCACAAGGGAAATAATGAATACTATCCTCAAACTGATGATCTTGAATTTGCTCAAAAAGTAAAGACCTCACCATAAATACAAACCTCAAAAAGAATCCTCCTAGGGTATAAAATATAAATACAAACCATTAGGTTGGCTAAGGACTGAATATCCCGTTCCAATGGTGATGAATGGTAAATTTACCACTTATTGACATCCAAATTGGTGCACAATACTATGGTTAAATTATTTAAATGAGACAAATTTTCCATTTGAATGCACTAATTCCCATGGTTTGTAGGTTTTAAAGGTAATTGAAAAAATAAAGTAAATTAAACCTAAAAGAGAGCAATAAGGGAAAATATAGTGAAAAAGATGGAAAATTTGGAGCAGGGATCAACCCTTAGTAACTTGATCATGGTCTTAGGGTCACAATCATGACTATTCAAGACCCAATCAAAGGTTGGCAATCGTCAAAGACTCACTGCTATTACGCAAGTAGCAATCGTGATGGCACAAAATTCTTTCAAGGGTAGATTATTGAATTCACATAGCTGGTTTCGATCCTCAAAAGGGCAAAATTCTTACACGATTGAGGCATCTCTAACTAAAATTTCATTTTATATTAAGAAAAACCCTACTAATTTTGGAAAGACAATTATTGCCAAATTTTCCAAGGGATTTTAGTTGTGAATTAAGATTAGATCTTTAGATTTATTCTAGTTTTGTTAATAATGAAAGAATTAGGTGCTAATATGGGTATATTACTTTTCCCTATTCTCATGAGTAGCTAAATATTTATCTTGGGGCTATGCTTAATTAGGGTGTTAAAGTGTATGGGTGTTAATTATTAGTCCTAATTATTAGTTACTGGTATGGATTTTGCTACTACACTTTCTTTAATTAAAAGTTATAGGTCTAAACCCTAATTTCACTTGGATCACACATTACCCTTGAACGATGGATGTGGGTGATGAGTAGTAGTGAGTAACTATTTGATACTGCTTATGTCCTTAACATTATCTTAGAAATAAGGATGTTATGTGCGTAGCTAGATTGATTGGCATCATTCAAGAAATAGGGATGTTTTATTGAGGTTTTGGATTGGTGAAATTGGAACACCCATGAGGTATTTGAAAGAATCCATTGGAGTATCTTGGTTTGTTTTTGAAAGGCTCACATTAAGAGTTAAAATCTTTCCTACCCACAACATTGACTGGGAAAATAGCTAACCCTCACTCCCCCATGTATATATGAACCTTGGGATATGTATAATCCTAAGACTCTTCTCTCCTTATATTGTAATGAACAAGTATTTCTCTTATTTAGTTTCACAAGATAATTTTGTTCAAACACGTTTCAAATCATGCCCCCAAATTTAATTTATTTCTTGTTGTAAGCTTGCATTGTCAGTCAATGCTGAGTAACTTTCAACATACATAGGATTTAAAAACTAGTCACACTTCTTTTGGATTCAACATCAACTCAATTTGGAATATTATATTGACAATGATTGCCTTGCTCCAAAATAATAGCTTAAGTTGAGCGTTATAAAAAATTGCACCGATGTAGGGGAGTGAAACTTAGTTTTCACTTATGTGGTATTGATAGAAACTTTGTGTTCACTCATAGTGTTTATTATTTACTTTGTTGGTTGTTTTTGTTTCTTCTTAAGAGATTTCAACAGTGTCCACGGCACAATGAGCGATCATGGAATTAATGTTGGGACTTTTGATAGCCCTCTTGATGATGAGGACCAGGCTTGCTAGTGCCTTTTACTTCTCACTGAATGAAGAGAATGGGTTATTTCACATCACGAGTGTGATATTACATATGCTACAAATAAAAGTTCACTTTCAGGGTCAATTTTATAAAGACCCAAATCTATATTTGAAGAATTTTGTGGAGTTATGTTTCCCATTTAATATCGCTCAAATCTCACAAGAGTCCATACAATTATGCCTTTTTTAGTTCTCTCTAATAGCTGAGGTGGTGTTGTGGTTGAGGTCTTTTTCGACTGGGTCCATCACATCGTGGATCGATCTTACCAATGTTTTCTTAGATTGATATTTTCCATAATCAAAGATGTTGTAATTGCAGGATAAAATCATATATTTTTATCAACTCAATGGAGAGCCTCTCTATGAAGTTTAGGAGAGATTTAATGAAAAGATTGTGCAATGTCCTAACCACAAAGTTCTTGATAAGATACTCCTCTAAATATTTTATAGGGCGTTGGACCAACTGAACAAGAATGTGGTAGATAATTCAGGTAGTGGATCACTTGTGAGGTTGTCATATAATGTAGCTTCATATTTTTTAAATAAATCAAAAAGCAAAATAGTGGGTGGAACACCCAATATACCGAGGTAGCATAGTTTCTCCCACTTCCTCAATTGTGAAGAAAGAGCAAAGAATGAAAGAAGAAGAGAGAATATATCCAAAATGATGATATAATTAGACCACATTACAAATCATGTGATTGGTGCACCCATAAAAATCATCAAGGCCATGGTATCTAAGGGATATGATGAGTATGAGGTAAGGGCCATTGACGAATAAAATAGAAACTTTGCAAACTATTTGGGAGTTCCCGTACGGCCTATCAAAGGCAAGGTGGGAACCAAGGTTGGAACTATTGTGATTGAAAAAGGGAATGGCATGATGGAGATAAAAATTATGATTGGAGGCATAAGAAAAGAGAGTATGATAGATTTGTGCCCTCTATGATCAACTGAAGAGCAAGGAGTCAAATCTTGTGGATCCTGAAAAGTTCAAAGCAGAGGATGTGCTTGCTAAAATCTTAATAAGAGTGGAAGGGTTGAACAAGATGGTTCAAGAATAAAAATAAGGCTTTTATCCAATCAACAAAATGGTTGTATCATACTCCACCTTAATCAAGAAATTAGAGACCCAAATTGGCCAAATCTTAACCATCCTTAATCCTAGGCCTAAGGGTGGCCTCCCTAGTGATATATTGGCAAATCCTAAATATGATGCTCATATCTTAGCAATTGTCACCCAAAGAGGTAAAGAACTTGATGTATGGGAGCTTAGGGTCAAATAAAAGTCTCTTGATAATCAAATCAACACAAGGAAGAAGAAAATGGGTGAGTCAAATGATGAAGCTCTAAAGTCTTAAGATGGGGATGATGGAAAACAAATGATAATTAAAGAGATAGTTAATAAGAAGGGAAATCCTAACGTATTTGAGGGTGATGAATTGCTATGTGACTCTTTGTCACCAATGAAAATCCCTCCCCCTTTTTCCTCAAAGACTCAATAAAAAATAAGAGAATGTCAAATTTATGAAGTTTCTCTCCAAGCTTAGCCATCTTTAAATCAATATCCCATTATTAGAAGCCATTCTATAAATTCAAATTATGCTAAGCTAATGAATACATTGATGTTGAAGAAACTCCTTGTGGATGGTGAGACCATTGAAGTGACCTATGTTTGTAGAGTTATCATGACTAGTGCTGTGGAAGAATATGTAAAAGATCTGGGAGCCTTCACAGTCCCTTGCACTATTGGGACACATATATTTGAGAAAGTCTTGTGTGACCTTGGTGCAAACATCAATCTCATGCCATATGTAATCTTTTGAAGACTTGGTTTGGGTACTCCTACTACTACAATAATGTGGCTCTTGACGGAGGATCGCTCTATCAAGAAATTGGTTGGAGTTTTGTATGATGTCTTTGTAAAGGTCGATCATTTCATTTTTTCGATGGGCTTTGTTTCCGTTAACTGTCAAATCGACCATGAAATACACATTATTATTGGGAGAACTTTTTTAGCAACCGAGAGATTATTTTGATATAGAGCAAAGGAAAATGAAGTATTGATTTCAAAATGATAAGGTTTCCTTTTGGGTATGTAAAATCATAAAACAACCAATGGAACTACAAGTGGTGTCCATCATTGATGTTGTAGACAAGGAGGTTGATAATGGATCCCTCGGGAATCTAACTTATAAATTGAAAAATGTTGTGTCTTGATGATAAATTAGGCAATAGGTGTGGAGGAAACCCATAAATGTAATGAAAGTTGCCCATATCCTTTGAATTTGATTTTTAGAGTAGGTTTCATTTTTATTTATGATAAATCCATGAAATTGTGTCTTTATAAGGTGTTTTGAATTATGTTAAGTAAACTTCAGTGAATTTGAGTAGTGGGCTGAGAAGGGGAAAATAGAGGGCCAAAATGTATCCTTAATTACCAGAATTGTGATACTCGTGTTATTGATATCGTGATAGCCATCTAACTATGATCACGGAACATTGATTGGGACCACGGTCATGACTAGGTTAAATGAATGGTCGACACATATTCTCCCCCAAACTCCCTTTAAAATTATCCTCAATTGCACCCATTTTTTGTGTTTTTGGCATCCAAAAGTATATAAGCATCCCCGCTACATCTCTCAATATGGTATGTGATTCAATTTTTTTCTTTTAAGCTTGTGCAGGCCTTAGAACTGATGTCTTAGGAATGGTCTAAAATTATCATTCATATGCTAAATACTTGGTTTATTTGTACTTGTTGGTATGTTTTGTTATTGTTATTGCTGTGTACATTGATGGGGAAGCCTTGAATACCCTAATTTGTTCAAAGTTGATAAAAATAGTATGTGCATACCTAGTGTTTGATTAATTGCTCGAATGAATTCCTTACTAGTTTTCCCATAATCTAAGGGCATGATTGAGTATCTAGGGACTATGTTTCTTACTCTTAAAGTAAATTTTTAATTTGGAACACAAATTGGCATTGAAATTTAAAGTTTTGAGTTTTGAGAAATTTGGTCTAACAATGCCTCAGATACCATAATTGTGATTACAAGAGCACGATAGCTTCAGAATGATCGCAGCTCAGTGGCTCGTGATCACAGCATCTGAGGCTATTTTTCTGCGAGGATAAAAATTCTTGCAAGTCCATTAATTGCTAAAAAATTACCAAGACACAATCCCATTAGCTTAATTAAATAACATAGCATAGTTTTCACATGAAAATGTTGATAATTAATATTGTTGTATTGTTCTCATTTTTTAAAGTTTAAAATGGGAGATTGTGACCAAACTCGCTTCATGGCCCTAGAGTGCCAAACCTTGTACTATACTGGCTCACAAAGACAAAGCTACATCCAGAGAGGGGCATATATTTGGATAAGGTGTTGGAAAAGCTCCTAGCATTCCTTGATAGATTAGTAGCCACCAGAAGGAGATGTTTTCCCCTGGATCTATGTCGGGCGAATGAAAATTAGGTGAGGGAGTTTTTCATTAAACTTAACATAGTATATTTCTCCAAACTGGTTGTAAGTATTTTGGGGAAGAATGCTTACTTTAGGGCCGAGCAAATAAATGACCTATATGAGTTGTGAGATGAGGATATGGCATATTTTGAGGCAAAGGGATGTGAACCAAAGAGATGGTTGTTGAAAAGTTATGTCTTGGTAAAGAAGTCTCTTGGGCTACCATTAAGATGGGGATATCATTTCATGATTTCACATCATAGGAGATGATATGGTTAGCCATAATTTGTAGTCGGGTTTCCCTATGCACTGATATGACTTATGTTTCAGATGCATTGCATGTATACTAGACAACATTCCTTTGAATAATGAATGTCTTATGCTCTTGGACATAAGGCATTTCAATAACCAGCGTGGGACCTTACTCTTATTTCATTATTTGATCATAGAGCTATGCAAGAGAGCAAGGGTTAATAAATATCCTGTGGACACGTAGGTGTGTCCAAAGGCCCCAATTTACCCTCCTCAAATTTAGGGTGAAGGCGCACTTGGTAAGAGAAAAAAGAGGAAGATCAACTTAGGTAAGTCGATAGATAAGGACATAGATTCTTATAGGCCATCCATGGCAGAGCCATTTGAGGATATATCAGATAAGATGAGGGTAATCAAGGAGCTTGTGTCTAAGTTTCCTACAGGGCTAGGAGGGTCGTCTACCACTCGTCATTCTTATGTTCCTCAAACTTACTATGAGCAGTTTCTAGCAAATCAACAAGAGCAACTAGCCACTATTTCTAGTCTTGAGAAGGCTCACTTATCCCTAGCACAATCGCATAGGAAGCTCAAGGAATCTCATGATAACACAAATAAGAGGGAGAAAAAGAGAGATAAATTCTTTACTAAGATGTGGAATGAGGTAAAAAGCCTATGAAAGGTCCTAAAACCCAATGAGAGACTTTCATATCCAAGGGCTAAGAGTGGCGATGAGGACCCAGAAAGATAGTCCGACTCTGAGGATAATAGGGATGATGCTAAGATTAAGAATGATAGTAGTGATTTATGCGGTTAAAGGGAGCACCCTTTACTATTTTCTTATGCTTAATGATTATGAAGTAAGGTCACTACAAGTTTTTAGTTTGGAGTGTGTGTCTCCATAGTAGTCGTAGTTATTTGGTTGGTCTATAATATTTGGGTATTTGCTTGGATGTTTTTATTTAGTTTTTGGATGATTTGGATGATGATATTTTTATTTCAGGTTGTAATATGTGGGCACCTTGATAGTGCCTACATTTCATGGATTAGTTGACTTTTTTTGTTCATAGATTTTTATTTTATTCTTATCTTGTTTTTGATGATGTTGGATTAGTCTTTCCCTATGATAGATTAAGTGATGACATTCTTAATAGAAAATCATCATGTTTGGGTTTTGAGCCATAGATGCAGGGAAAATCTAAGTACCCATAGCATTGGAGTTTTGGGATCATCCCTTTACCTATAGTGAAGTCTGTGTAACCATATGGTTTGCCCTCATTAGAGATAAAATGTGAGATGATGGCTTGGTTTGGTGCCACCAATAGAAAATTTTGCTTGGTATGAACGTGTAGAACCCCCCCCCCCTCCATCTAAATTTTTTTAAAAATCTAAGGGCATAGATGTGAATAATTTTGTAACAATGCTTTACCTCTTTTTGTGACTCCGAAGTCCTTAGTTGGTAATATATGGTAAATACCTCCTTTTGTATCTTGTAGGAAATGAAAATGGATCTCCTTGAAAAGTTTGCATGCCATACGGTGAGCATAGTTATGTAACTCTCATTCTTACTTGTTTAATCTAGAAATTGCCCCATTAATCTCTAAACTCTAAGTGTGATAATTCTTGGTTGGTGAAATAATCTTAGGCCTTCTTTGTGAACATAGGAACCTACTTTAGCCTAAAGAGCCTACCCATATATAGAACAGTATTCCTAGTCACCTATTTTGAGCCTTCAAACCTTTCTTTGGCAACCACATTACAAGACTTAAACCATTTGAATTTTTTCCCTCATTTGAAGCCTACCCTCCTTGAATTGGAAAATGCAACTTGAGGACAAAAGCCTAACTTGGGTGAGGTAAGTCTTGGAAGATGTGATCCTGGGCCTTGGTATTGTAAGTGGATACCTAAAATCTAAGAAAAGAGAGCTAGTGATAAAAGGAAAAAGAAAGGAATCATCACAAAAAGGAAAAACATAGATTGCACAAAAGAAATAAATGTAAAGAAAATGCTTTCAAAAAAATGGGTGAATCAAGATAGTGAAAGTAGGCACATGTGTGAAGTTGCAAACAAATGAAGTGGCCCCTCATCTAAAGTTTGATTGAATAGTGTGATGTAGATGTTCTAGGAGGGTGTAATCACTTTTTTCCCAAATGATATCATGCCCTTTCCCAATCCTACATTACAATATTGAAAAAGTCCTTTTAGATCTTCAATCAAGTGTATTTAAAGTAGTGGAGATTGAAAATAAAGGCAAGCATTTGGTATGATACTTGTTTGCATTGAGAGATTCTTTGTGAGTGTGAGCTCTTACATTTTAATCCCTGAGGTCTTTGTAAGAGTGATCTCTTGCATTTTAATCCCTTGTTGCATGATAGATACTTTGGTATGTGGATTTTCTTTCGTTAGGAGGCATGTAGACTAATTGACGCGGGTGAAATTTTCATCTTCCGAAAAGGAGGATAAAGAGTGTGGTTGAGTCGCTATCAATGGGAGTCACTTCTAGAGAATTAGTAACTGTTGCTTAGTTTTTCTTTAAAGTATGTTGCATCCTTGAAAGTGTGCCTTATGTTGAGGGAAGTTGTGAGAATAATTTTTCCCATGCTTGAGAAATACATGTTAGTCCTAATCAAGATCAAAATTATTGTAATCATTTGGTTATATGAATAGGCTTATATTTGCATGGTCTCACTGAGTAAGAAGTAGTGTTGCTTGAGGACAAGCAAAGGTTTAAGTTAGGGGTGTTGATGAGTGGTAAATTTACCACTCATTCACATCCAAATTCATGCTCGCTACTATGATTAAATTGTGTAAATGAGATGAATTTTCCATTTAAATGTACTAATTCCCATGGTTTGCAGATTTTATAGTTAATTGGAACAAACAAAGTGAAGTAAGCTAAAAAGAAAACAAAAAAAGCAAAGTTAGTGCAAAAGCTGGAAAATTCAGAACAGGGATCGACCCTCAGTTATCGTGATCGCAATCTGATGGTCACAATCACGACCAGTAAAGACCCGATCAAAGCTTGGAGTTCATGATAGGCTCATTGCAATCGCAAGAGTTGCGATTGGGATCAGCTAATAGCAATCTCAATGGAATGTAAGTCTTACTAGGGAAGATTGGTAAATTCACACTGCTGGTTTCAATCCTCAAAAGCGTAAAACCCTTACATACTTGAGGTATCTTCTCACTAGAATTCAATTTTCGTATTGTAAAAAAACCTACTAATTTGGAAAAGATCATTGTTGCTAAATTTTCCAAGAGATTTTTGTTGCGAATTGAGATTAAAGTTTTTGATTTATTCTTGTTTTGTTATCAATGGATGCATTGGGTGCTAACTTGGATATATATCCTTTCTCAAATCTCATGAGTAGCCAAATATTTATCTTTGGGTAATGCTTAATTAGGGTGTTAAAGTGTACGGGTGTTAATTATTATTCCTAATTATTTGTTATTGATGTGGATTTTGCTACTACTCTTGCTTTAACTAAAAGTTGTGGGTGTAAACCCCAATTTGACTTTGATCCCACATTACCCTTGAAAGAGGTGTGTGAGGGATGATTAATTGTGAGAAACTACTTGATACTAGTTATGTCCTTAACACTATCTTAGAAATAAAAATGTTATGTATGTATATAGATTGACTAGCAACATATAAGAAATAGGGATCTTTTGTTAAGGTTTTGTGTAATACCCCGCATGTTTCTAATCCTGTCATTCATACTTGAGTACATGACTTACCATGAATATCCTAGTGATAGGATAGCTTATGATGCATTATGCATCTTCATATGAGTCACTTAAGGTAATGCAAGCTAAGAGATTTTGAATCCATCAAGTTTTAATGTTCGATTTTGCAAGGGTCATCTTTGAACGAGTATAACTCGATATTAATGTGTTATTTTGGCTGATTTAGACCCACCAAATTGTACAAAAATGAATTAGCGTTCCAACGATACCAATTTCACCTTAATCTAATACACGAACGAAAATTTATGCTTATTTTTGTGAGAGACAGTAAGCATAGGTGATTGGTTAGGCGGCACATAGGCGATTGGTTAGGCGCCGCCCAACCCAAGCATAGGAGATTACTTGGGCGCCACCTAAGTAAATTCCAGGTGTCAAAAACACTCCGTCTTGAGTTATTTTAAAGGTAATTAAGTCTTTAAATACTCCTTACACATCCCTAAACTTAACCCTATGAAATATAAAGCTTTTAAACATACTACAACCCTATTTTCATCTCAACGCTCATCATCCAAGAGAACTAAAGGAGAAAAACAACTAGGGTTGCATAATTAAGCTTGAAGATCCGATTTCAAGGAAAATCCTCCGTCAATCATCAAGAATCTTCGTTCTAAGGTATGCGTAGTGTTCATCTATGGACTCAATTCGTTCATAGAGTTCAAGAATCAATCTTTAAATTACAAAAGCTTGGTTTATTCTGGTGATATGATCATACCCATGTTGATACTTGTTTGTTTTCCTCTTTTTTATTATAAAGTATTATTTCTATATTGTTGGGTGTTGATGATCATGTTATTGGTATTGGGTGATTCCCAAGGTGGAATCTTTATATATTTTGTGAATTCATGATATCATATGAGGTGGAAACATGTAAATTTAGTTGTTCATGATGTATAATTTGATGAATTCACTTATGCTTACGATGTGCATGTAAGATGTTTGATAAAATGCCTAAGGAACTAGAAATCATGCAATATAACTAAATTGTGACTAAGTGAAGGATTCATGATATGCCCTTACGTTCCAATGACTTCTATGATTGATAATGTGCCTTGTAAATGTTATTGAAATGCTCATGAACTATTTTTAGGAGATTATGCTATGTTTACTTGCAAATCCTACTTATGAACAAGATGTATGATAACCATGCAATCCACATGAATTTCCATGCTATTAGTATGTGTTGCCAATATGATTATGCAACGAACATGATATTAATATTGTGCAAGTACTTCTATGTGATATGAAATCCTTTCCATGCAATACATTGTTGATAACCATGCATAGTATGAGATCCCTACTTATGATATTATAAATTATGGACTCTACTCTTATGATCAAGTCAGTCATGTGTGTTAGTTTCCTTCCATCGAGTCCTGGGGGAACTTGTACCCAAAAACTATAGCTGTGGGTCTTGGGTTTGGCTGGCTATTATGGATGGTTTGTCGAGGTATTTTCTTCTATTGTATCTCCCATGTCTAGATTGACTCAGAAGAAGATTAAGCTTTAGTGGTCAAATTTATGTGAGAAGAGCTTTCAAGAGTTGAAGACTCGACTCACCTCTGCTCCAATTCTAGCTATTCCAGATGGTTCAGATGGGTTTGTAGTCTATTATGATGCATCTAGAGTGGGTTTCGGTTGTGTCCTCATACAGCATGGTAAGGTCATATCCTACACCTCCAGACAGTTAAAGCCACATGAGAAAAATTATCCTACTCATGATCTTGAGTTAGCAGCGGTAATTTTTGCCTTGATGATTTAGAGGCATTATCTCTATGGAGTTAATGTAGATGTCTTCACAGACCATAAGAGCCTCCAGTATGTCTTTTCCAAGAAAGATCTCAATCTTCACCAAAGAAGGTTGTTAGAGCTCTTGAAGGATTACGACATGAGTGCTCTTTATTATCCGGGCAAGGTCAATGTTGTTGCTGATGCTCTCAGTCGACTCTCCATGGGTAGTATTTCTCACGTTGAGGATAGTAAGAAAAAGATGGTTCAAGAGATCCATCAGCTTGCCAGACTAGGTGTTCGCTTAGTCGATTCTTCAGAGGGTGGTGTATGTGTTTATAGTAGTTCAGAGTCATCTCTAGTTTTTGAGGTAAAAGAGAAACAAGACAGAGATCTTAGCCTTGTCAATCTCAAAGAGTCAGTTCAGAATCAGAGAGTCGAGGTTTTCTCCCAAGGGGGAGATGGTGTTATTCATTGTCAGGGTCGTCTATGTGTTCCAGGTGTAGATTAATTGAGGTAGCGAATTATTGCAGAAGCGCATGGTGCACAATACTCTATTCATACAAGGGCCACTAAGATGTACCACGACATGCGAGAGATCTATTGGTGGAGTAGAATGAAGAGAGATATTACAGAGTTTGTGGCTAAGTGCTCTACATGTCAGCAGGTTAAGATAGAGCATAAAAAACCTAGTGGTTCGATGCAAGAGTTCACCATTCCTACTTGGAAGTGGGAAAAAGTTAACATGGACTTTGTGATGGGTTTGCCTAGAACTCGTCATCAGCATGATTTAGTCTAGGTCATTATAGACAGAATGACCAAGTCAGCTTATTTCCTTTCTATTCGTACTTCTTATTCTGCCGAGGATTATACCAAACTCTATATCAGGGAGTTAGTCCGGTTACGTGGTGTTCCACTATCTATCATCTCAGATAGAGGTACCCAGTTCACTTCTCACTTTTGGAAAGCATTCTAAAAGGGTCTCGGTACCCAAGTCCATCTTAGCAAAATATTTCATCCTCAGACAGATGGTCAAGCAGAGAGGACCATTCAGACTCTTAAAGATATGCTAAGGGCGTGTGCAATTGACTTCAATGGAAGTTGGGATAGCCACTTGTCTTTAATTGATTTTGCATACAAAAATAGCTATCATTCTAGTATTCAGATGGCTCCATTCGAAGCTCTCTATGGTAGGAAATGTAGATCTCCAATTGGTTGGTTCAAAGGTAGTGAGGCCTCAGTCATAGGTCCTGACTTAGTATTTAATGCCTTAGAGAAAGTTCAGTTGATCAGAGAGAGACTTCGGGCTGCTCAGAGCCGACAGAAGTCCTATGCAGATGTTTGTAGAAAGGATATCGAGTTTGAGGTCAATGACTATGTCTATCTTAACATATCTCCCATGAAGGGAGTGAAGAGGTTCGGCAAGAAAGGAAAACTCAGTCCCTGATATGTCGGTCTTTTTAGAATTCTTTGTCACTTCAGCAAGGTAGCTTATGAGCTTGAGTTGCCTTCAGATCTAGCCTCAGTCCATCCAGTCTTCCATGTCTCTTTGCTAAAGAAGTGCATAGGTGACCCAGCAGTTGTTGTCCCTATTCAAAGCATTGACATTCAGAACAGCCTCTCTTATAAAGAGATTCCAGTCAAAATCTTAGATTATCAGACTCGTAGATTGAGGAACAAAGAAGTCTCTCTAGTCAAGGTTCTTTGGCGAAATTAGTTTTATGAGAGAGCTACTTGGGAAGTAGAAGAAGATATGTGTACCAAGTATCCTCACCTCTTCCCCGCTAATTCAGATCAAGATCAAGGTAACAGTTCTCCTTAAGCTTATTAAGTTTCATGGTCATGTTTCCATTATAAACTTGGTACCTATTAACCATTTCATACTCAGTCATGCATTCATGTATCAGTTATCCATGCATCAGATATACATGAGTTCAGTGTTTTTAGCATGTCAGTCATTAGATCAAGTTTCAGTTCTTCATGTTCAGTTCAGGTTCTACTGTCTTGTATCCCCTCTTAGTAAATTCTCATTTGAGGACGAATGTTCCCAAGGAGGAGATATTGTAATACCCCGCATGCTTCTAATCCTGTGATTCATACTTGAGTACATGACTTACCATGAATATCCTAGTGATAGGATAGCTTATGATGCATTAAGCATGTTCATATGAGTCACTTAAGGTAATGCAAGCTAAGAGTTTTTGAATTCATTAAGTTTTACTGTTTGATTTTGCAAGGGTCATCTTTGAATGGGTATAACTCGATGTTAATATTGTATTTTAGCAGATTTAAACCAACCAAATTGTAGAAAATCGAATTATCTTTCCAACGACACCAATTTTGCCTTAATCCAATACCCGAGCGAAAAGTTATGCCCATTTTTGTGAGAGACAGTAAGCATAGGCGATTGGTTAGGCGCCACCCAACCCAAGCATAGGCGATTACTTGGGCGCCGCCTAAGTAAGTTCCAGGTGTCAAAAACACTCCGTCTTGAGTTATTTTAAAGATAATTAAATATTTAAATACTCCTTACACGTCCCTAAACTTAACCCTATGAAATATATAGCTTCTAAAAATATTGCAACCCTATTTTCATCTCAAAGCTCATCATCCAAGAGCAGTAAAGGAGAAAAACAACTAGGGTTGTATAATTAATCTTGAAGATCCGATTTCAAGGAAAATCCTCCGTCAATCATCAATAATCTTCCTTCTATGGTATGCATAGTGTTCATCTATGGATTCAATTCGTTCATAGAGTTCAAGAATCAATATTTAAATTACAAAAGCTTGGTTGATTGTGGTGATATGATCATACCCATGTTGATGCTTGTTTGTTTTCCTTTTTTTCATTATAAAGTATTATTTCTATATTGTTGGGTGTTGATGATCATGTTGTTGGTATTGGGTGATTCCCAAAGTGGAATCTTTATATATTTTGTGAATTCAGGATATCATATGAGTTGGAAAATGTAAATTTGGTTGTTCAGGATGTATAATTTGAGGAATTCACCTATGCTTAAGATGTGTATGTAAGGTGCTTGATAAAATGCCTAAGGAACTAGAAATCATGCAATATAACTAAATTGTGACTAAGTGAAGGATTCATGATATGACCTTACGTTCCAATGACTTATATGATTGATAATGTGCCTTGTAAATGTTATTGAAATACTCATGAACTATTTTTATGAGATTATGCTATGTTTACTTGCAAATCCTACTTATGAACAAGATGTATGATAACCATGCAATCCACATGTATTTCCATGCTATTAGTATGTGTTGCCAATATGATTATCCAACGAACATGATATTAAGATTGTGCAAGTACTTCCAGGTGATATGAAATCCTTTCCATGCAATACATTGTTGATAACCATTCATAGTATGAGATCCCTACTTATGATATTATAAATTATGGACTCTACTCTTATGATCAAGTCAGTCATGTGCGTCAGTTTCCTTTCATTGAGTCTTGGGGGTACTTTTACCCGAAAACTATAGTTGTGTGCCTAGATCCATGTCATTTTTCATGATATTCAAACTCAAGCTTTGATTTTATAGACTTTAGTCAGTCATGTGACTCAGGAAAACCTAATGATCTTAGTCAGTTGTGAGATATCAGTAACATTCCGCCAGTCAACGGAATTCAGTAAGATCAGTTCATGTGCAGTCATTTATTAATGTCCAGTCCCTCCAGATGGGAGTAGAGGTTAGCACTGAGTGAACCCAAGGATGGGAACTCACCCACCAGTTTAGGGTGTGATTCTTAGTAGAAATCCTTGTGTTCCAGAACTACGTAGCTAGCGTAGGTTGAGACATCTTAACCCGTCAGCTTAGGGTTGATGAGGTATCTTAACCCGTCAGTTTAGGGTTCCCACCGTTCTCATTGAGTACCCGCCAGATAAGGGTCACTCACTGTTGTCCTTATCAATGGTGTGGTATTGACACCCCTCCAGTCAGGGCAGAGATTGGACCCCAGCTTACCCATAATGGCATACACGGGGCATGTCGGTTAGGCACTACTTCCCACAATTTCAGTAAAAGAACTCAGGGCGTTCTTCAGAATTCAGTATATACAGGACTGTCAGATACAGTCATCCATGTTATCCATTTCAGTATCAGTCTCAGTAAAAGAACTCAGAGCATTCATCAGATTTTAGTATATATACAGGACTGTCAGATACAATCGTCCGTGTTATCAGTTTCAGTATCAGTCATGACAGTTATTAGAAAACCATGTATTAGACTACAGGTTATGCTCTCACGTATTCACGGTCCCAGTTTTTATATATGTGTGTTTGCACTCCTACGTTCATATTAGTTAGTCAGTGTTGTTCATGCATGAAACCTTTTATGTTCAGCCTACCTTCCTCGTATACTCAGTACTCCAGTTATACTGACGTATTTGTGCTATGGTGCTTTCTTTTCATGTTACACCATAGGTTCCGAGACACGAGTTCCAGCCCGGAAGTAGTGGTAGCGTTCCAGTCACAGAGATACAGTGAGTCCTCATTTATTTGAGGACAATATGATTTGATTTATTTATTTATTCTTCAGTTCAGTTTATGGAGTTAGTTGGAGACATGTTCCTTCGGCTCCTTATTCAGACAATTTAGAGGCTTTCAGATTTACTTTCAGATTTACGTTCAGATTTAGTTTTTTTGGGTATGTTCACCCACATGATTGTATTCAGTTGAACCTTAAGGCCTTACAATTCCATATATTCCATATTATTATATTATGATTTGCAGTATACAGGTACAGATATCAGTCATGGGTTAGCTTGTGGTCCCTCGGGATCATGAGCACCGTGTAGCATTCCGGTTCACCAAATCGGGGTGTTACATTTTGGATTGGTGAAATTGGCACACTCATGAGGTATTCAAAAGAATACATGGGAGTATCTTGGTATGTTGTTGAAAGTCTCACATTAAGAGATAAAATCTATCCTACCCACATCTTTAACAAGGAAAGGACTAATCCTCAACCCCCATGCATGTATAAACCTTAGGATAAGTATAACCCGTAGACTCTTCTCTCATTAGATTGTAATCGACAATCATTGCTCTTATTTAGTTTCACAAGATAATTTTATTCGAACACATTTCAAATCATACCCCATAATTTAATTTATGTCTTGCTTTAAGTTTACATTTTGGGTCAATACTTGGTGACTTTCAACATACATAGGATTCGAAAACTAGTCACACTCCTCGTGGATTTAACCCCAACTCAAGCTGGGTTATTATATTGATAACGACCGCCTTCACCAAAATAATTGCGTAAGTTGAGTGTTATCAAATGGCCTCTGAGAAAATGAGATACAAGCCAAACTACCTATACTCATTGCCTTCTGTCTCAAGGCATCTGCTACTATATTAGCCTTTCCCAGATAATACAATATGGAAATAACATAATGCTTAGGAAACTTCATCCATCTATGCTGCCTAGCATTAAAATCCCTCTAAGACATGTGATCCTGAAGACTATGATGATCGATGAAAATCTCACAATGTACACCATAAAGGTATTGCCTCCAAATCATAAGCGCAAAAATTGTTGCTACCAACTCCAAATCATGAGTGGGGTAGTTGTGCTTATAAACCTTAAGATATGTCAAAGTAGAAGCAATAACATGACCCTGCTGCATCAATAAATGACCCAAACCAACACTAGATGC
This sequence comes from Capsicum annuum, assembly GCF_002878395.1. Lineage (NCBI taxonomy): Eukaryota > Viridiplantae > Streptophyta > Magnoliopsida > Solanales > Solanaceae > Capsicum > Capsicum annuum. The sequence goes on from NW_025835334.1 coordinate 927,867, forward strand.
ATCACAAAATAGGGTGAATCCCTTTCCCTTAACCGAAAGAGATAAAACAAGGGCAGAAGTAAGGAAATCCTTGACCTTTTCAAAGTTTACCGCATCACTCCTCATGCCATACAACCAAAAAATTGTCTCAAATATATATACATCTTCATTGTGCCCGAATGAATATAATATCTTGAGATATGAGACTCTTGCAGAATCAATTGAATCAAGCCATCAATCCTTTAAACACAAATGCATCCATCGAATCGTAAAATACCCTCGGAATATATGGTGTTCCTCTCAGACACACCAATTAATACTTGATCATGAAAGAAGTGAAGCATACTATCCTCAAACTGACGATCTCGAATCTGCTCAAATAATAAAGACCTCACCTCTATATTAGCAAGAATCCTCCTATGATCTAAAATATGAAGGCAAACCATCAAGTTGGCTAAGGACTAAATGTCTCATGAATACAACCTCTGAGAAACTGAAATACAAGCCAAGCTACCCATACTCACTTTCTTTTGATACAAGGCATCTGCTACCATATTTACCTTACCCAAATGATACAAGATGGAAATATCATAGTACTTAAACAACTCTATCCATCTACGTTTCCTAGTATTAAGCTCCCTTTGGGTTATAAGATACTGAATACTGTGATGATAGTTTAAAATCTCATATTGTACACCATAAAGATAATGCCTCTAAATCGTAAATGTAAGAACTACAGCTGTCATCTCTAAATCATGAGTAGGGTAGTTGCACTCATGTACTTTAAGTTTTCTAGATGCAAAGGAAATAACATGACCCTGTTACATCAATATACAATCCAAACCAACACCAGAAGCATTAAAAATATGGTAAATCTCTCAACCTCAACTGAAATCTTGACTCACACTTCTCGGACCATCAAAAAGAAACCTCCTTCTTAGTCAATCTAGTCATAGGTGTTGAAAATAGCAGCAAAACCCTCGACGAATCATCCATAATAATTGCTCAAACCAATGAAGCTACAAACCTTAGTCAGAGATGTAGGTCTAGCCCAATCACAAATTGCCTCACTCTTAGGTGGGTCTATCATAATACCATCCTTAGATAGTATATGCCCAAGGAATGTCACCATTCTATCCAAAACTCACACATAGAGAACTTGGTGAAATAAACATGATTTCTCAAGGTCTGGAGTACAATCCTCAAATGTTGTGCATACTTTTCTTTACTCCTCCAATACACAAGGATGTCATCGATGAATATAATTACAAAGAAACCCAAATAAGGTCTGAACAGTCGATTCATCAAATCCAAAAATGTAGTTAGGTCATTAGTCAAGACAAATGACATCACCGAGAACTCATAATGACCATAACGGGTCCTAAAAGATATCTTTAAGATATTCTCATCCCAAATACTCAATAGATGATGACCGAATCTTATATCAATTTTAGAAAACACTGTTGCACCTTGAAGTTGGTCAAACAAATTATTAATGTTAGGAATAGGATAACGGTTCTTCACTATCACCTTATTAATCTGCCAATAATAAATACACATGCGCATAGAGCCATCTTTCTTCTCCATAAACAACACACGGGCTCCCTAAGGAGACACACTCAGTCTAATAAAACCCTTACCAAGAAGATCCTAGAGCTGAGAATTCAGCTCTTTAAGATTGGCAAGAGCCATACAGTAAGGTGCCATAAAACTTAGTTTGGTGTCAGGCTCGAGATCAATAGAAAACTCAATCTTATGGATAGGGGAAATACCAAGTAGGTTGATAGAAAACACATCAAGAAATTGAAAAACAATAGGAATAGACTTAAGGGATGAACTCTCCACCTTGTATCACAAATATAAGAGAGATAAGACTCGCAACCCTAGAAATGAGCTTCCTAGCACTAACATAACAAATGATCTATATCAGCTCACAGATAACCATTCCTTGTCACATAATTGAGGATATACTAGGCATGGCTAAGGTAATGATCTTTGAAAAACAATCCATGGCTGCATCGTAGTGGGATAACCAATACATTCCTAAAATCACAATAAAATCTAGAATATCTAGAATAATTAGATCAGCATATGTATCAACTTGGCTAACAGTCACAAAACATAATATGAAAACTTGATCCACTACTAAAAAATCACCCACGAGAGTAGATACACGTAATGGAAAACATAATAAATCCTAAGATAACTCTATCAATGAAGCATAATAAGCAGATGTATAAGGATAAGTGAATCCCAAATCAGCTAAAGAAAGGGTCGACTAACAGCATACCATAATTATACGTGTAATAACAATATCTAAGGACTTAGCCTTGGGTATAGAAAGTACTACATACAACTGACCACGCCATCCACCTGGATGGGCTCTTGACTGACTTCCTATCTTTCCATCCTGAGAACTTTCTTGAGTACCTTGCAAACCACCCCTACAACTTTGAAAACCATCTCAAGAAGGGGAAAGAACTGCTCTAATAGGGGAAACACTATGAGCTAAAGAAATAATCCCCCCACTACTAGGGAACTCATAAGAATAATGACCAAAAGATCCATAATGATAACATGCTCCCTGAGCTGAACTAGAACCAACAGATCTGGTCGACCTGGGTTAACCACCATTACTAGAATATCCAAAAGACGAATCCCTTAAAGACTGATCACTAGCCTGACTAGGGTGATCATTACCACTAAATTGACCTCCATCAATGATTTAAAGAGATGCCTAAACTAGTCGACTAAGCTAACTCTGAGGTTTATAGGATGGATGTGGAGACACCCATGATCTAAACTACTAACTTTAAATTGGGAACTACTATGGCTCCGACTAAAACTTTCATAATATCTAGGACTCTTATCATTGTCCTTTGAGGCCTCATGATAGACTCCTCCATCAACCTAGCATGATCTGAAACCTCAATAAAAGACCTAGCTGTAGTAACTAAACCCAGAGTAGACATACAAAAAGGAAGCCTCAATCCTCTAACAAAGCAACAAACTCTATCATACTCAGTATCCAGAATAGAAGTTGAATGTGTAACCAACTCGTGAAAATTAGCCTCATACTCCAAGACTCTAATGGATCCCTACTCCAACCTAGAGAACTAATCTTTTAAACAATCTCTAAGGCTGTGAGACATATACTTCTCCAAGAATATCTTAGAGAACTGAGTCCATGATAAGGGAAAAGATCCAACTGGCTTAGAATCCATAAAACCTCTCCACCTATGTTGGGTAGCCAAATCCAATTGAAATATGGTGTATTCTACATCACGAGTCTCAACAAGGCCCAAATTAAGGAGCTTATCCTCACAAGCTACCAGAAACTCATATGTATTCTTACCTTAAACCCTAGAAAACCTAGGAAGAGCCAATCTTAAGAATCTACCAAGCATAGTTTTCTCCTCAACAGACATACCAGGCTAAGCAACATCTGCATGAGCAACTACTGATTGAGCAACCATTAGTGTTGGAGAGATCTCAACTCTTGGAGTTGCAATAATAGGTTATGCCCCCTCCTTAGTACCACTCTAATCTATAGACTGTGCATCATCAGATGGTGCATCACAAACTATAACAAAAAGCTTAACTAAGGCATCTCTAAGTACTGAAAAAGAAATAAATCCTGGTGGAGCCTATGCTGGTCCCTGGCCCAATGCTAGATGGGGTAGAAAAATCTCTGGCTCAGGAGCGGTAATAGGATCTAGTAGAGGACCCCTATCCTGGACCTTAGTCTAGGATAAATCTTTTAGTTGTCCATGACCTATGGGTTATGTATGAATCGCAGAAGGATCCCTAGGCTTGGTCTTAGGACCCTCATCACATGTACCAATTACACGTGCTTGTCCATCTATGAAAAAGAGAAATGAAAGGATTGTTCTATAAACTAACTCAGACTCTTAGCTCAATATGAGTGAAAGAAGTGAAGAACTTCAAAGCATGTCCCATAGCCTCCCAAAGATATAAAATGGACATCATCATTTCAATCCACAAGACTCATCTATAAACTTTTCCTTATGCCAATAATACTGGTGTAACTTCCAATATATCACGACCTGATTTATAAGTCACAATGGTACCCACTAAATCCCAATAGTAGGTAAGACAAACCATAACTTGGAGCTAAATGCAATGGGTTAACTTGGTGAAAAATACCCAACGTATGCAAAAATAAACAACACAACCTATAATAAGCATGGTGTTTGAAATAAATAAAGATAGTCAACACAAGATACTATCCCATGACCTGGTTGAGCTAGTACAAGATCATCTAGAAATATAAATACAACTTAAGTATCTATAACAGTTAATACATCTCTCAAAACATAAGATTTTATATAGAAAGACAGAAGGATATGGGTGACTCAAACTCAAAGAGCTCACCCTAACTCCAAATATCAACACAGCATGAACAGGAATCGATAATGGTAACTAGGACTCAAATCTACACTAAAAAGTCATAAAAATGTAGTATGAGTATAAAAATAATGGGTACTCAGTAGGCATCATTGGCTAATTGAGCTAAATCATAATATAAGTATGATAGAATACAAAATAACATAACAAAGTCAAAGTAAGGAAATAAACCTGAATCCACTCTAATATTGTTATGCACATATAGGTAACTAAACTAAAATAATAGCATTACATAACATAAAGTAACCATCCACACAAACATAATGACAAAATTGGCGCCTATACACTAATTAATGCGGAAAGTAAATAACTCATCACAAACACCTATACACCTAGAAAGTACACTCAAAAATTGAATGTCCAACCATCATCATTTCTCAGCTCTCATAATACAATTGGAATTAGGCCCACAATAAACATCGATTACTATATTCATCACTTGGCAACTAATCAACACTTACCAAATAATCTAGCATATAGTAACTAATACTTATATATAGGATAACAATCATTTGTCAACTAATCATTATACATTGACTAACCATTTATTTATCGACCAAATATAATACCACTAGGGTCCATTTATATCATACCATATTATAACCATTTCCTCATTTTGATATAGCTAGATTAACAATCTCATACCTCAATGTCATCATTCCATAATAAGTGTATCATCATAGCATAATATGCATATCCAAACTCAAACCAGTAAATATAATCAATAGTCGGACTTGAACTGGTAAATATATCATCAATAGCCAAACTTGAACCAGTAAATAATCATTAATAGAAAGACTTGAATCGGTAATTATATTATCAATAGCCAAATGTGAACCAGTAAATATGTCATCAATAGCCGGTCTTGAAATGGTAAAAATATATATCAATATCATATACATTTTTTGGACTCAATCTTGTAATTATAAATATATCAACATAATTCATAGTATCATCAATAGCATAAGTAATAACATAACCAATAGGCATCAACCCTTATATAAACTAACATAGCCATCAAGTGTCAAAGTTTCTCAATATTACCATAATAAGCATTTCCAAGAATCTAACAAGTGTGTAAGGGTCTAAACAATCTAACATGAACCTTAGCCTAAAGTGGGTCAAGGACCCACTTCTAATCACTAAAGTTCTATTTTAGGAAAATTCTACCTGAACTTAAGGTATCTAATTCCACTTTTAGATGTCAAAGAAGCCTTAATTAGTACTAAGATAGGAAATTCACCTAAAACATGAGCAACTAGGTCAATTATACAAAAATGATCCAACTAACCCAAAGCATTATGATTCATCATACCAATACCTAAAACGATCCTGAATCTAACACAATATCATAAAAATACTATGAACTAGCTCAATCTAACAAGGGAGAAAACCTAGCCTACCTCGACACAGAAGAAAGCTTAATGATTTGCTAAACCACCACTTTTTGCTTTCGAGAAGCCTCCTTAAGATGCCAAGCTATCACAATCACATTCTACTAATCAATACAAGAATAATGATGCCCATATTTTTCATTAAGCTTCGGGTCCAAAATCACCAAAAATCCCATGTTGGTCCCAGTTAGGGTAAATCACATTTTCAAAACCATCCCTGCATTCTTACATGCTCAAGGAATCATTACTCTTAAAAATTGGTTAAATCCAATCTAAATTGGGGCTAAAATCAAGCCATCAAAATTTTGGGCTTTGAGCAAGAAATCAATAAATACATAATGAAAATTATAAATTCATGCCTTAAATTGGACGACAATTTAATAAAACAAGTGTTAATCAAGCTTTCCTATCACCCCAAGCTTTAATACCTAATAATCTCACTATTTAGGGTTTATGCTCTCAAGAAATGGGTGGAAATGGCTAAAATCATGACACAAGGGGGTCTATTTGTGCCCAGTCAAGGCATTTGGGTGTCACTATCCCAACTTAAGGCTATATGATCTTGGTATCTCTCTTCTTCTATACGAGTCACGATTACAACCACCACTGCGTGATCATGGAATCTAGGCTTTCATGAACGAGTCGTGATCATGATGAATATTATTACTATTGTGGTACACCAGATTTTTTCAAAGTACAAATAGACTTGACCAGGTGCTCGGGATACATTTGGAATTTTATATATGCAAATGAACTATGTAACCACACCAAAATTGACATTTCATACTCAATGAAATAATTGTATATTCCATCTAAGGTTATTTCAACCAAATATAGGTCCTACACTCATATTTTATTTTCTTAACTTTTTGACTTATAGGTCAAAATAATCCTGGTTGCCTTGGGATCCAAACAAAAGGTTTGCCTAGCCTAAAATTAATATACTAAAGCTGCTAGCATAGTCAAAATTTTCATACGAGGTGTTTTTACTGATTCTTTTGCTCGGTGGTCATTTGGAATGAGCAAAAACTTCAAAATAGGGAATTGGCTCTATAAACCAAATAAACTGCTTGATAACCTAATTGTCAATTCCAATCAGTCATAAATGACTTAAGGAAACTATAAAGAAGTTTCAATGGTGAAAATAAGTAAACATATTGAAATTGACATCTTGGGTCATTACAAGTACTTAGAAACATAGCCATTCCCTATAAAACATCTAACAAAGGAAGGCTAATGTGAAGTTTTTTGAATATGTCAAAGAACTTATTAAAATAAGGATCCACTTTGGCTTTTTAAACTTATGAAAAAATAGTCATGGTATTCTCTCTGGTGGTTGCTTAACTGACTTTTCTTTTGGGTAATCAGACTTCCCCAAGTTTTCATCTTCTTTGGTTGCCACTTTTTTCTCATCTAGTTGACGTGATATCAACTATACCTGGACCGCATGATTTTTCTTCAGAGGTCTATCAATCAAGTCTCTACCACTCCTCAATGTTATTGCCATCAATTGCTTGGGATTTTATATATCACTAGGAGAACCCCCTTGAGTTCTTGTGTTTTATGCCTGAGCTAACTGACCCAACTGTGTCTCTAAATTTTTTGGGCTAGTTGTTGATTTTTTATTTTAGCATCTATTTGTTCTTGATTGGGCAGGATCTTCTTCAAAGTATGTTCTATATTGCCATCCTATATATTATTCTTATTACCCTACTGGTGAAATTACTGAAGTTGAGCCTTATTATTTCCCTTTGAGTAAGTGGACTGACTCTGATGATTGTGGATGTAGTCATTACCATAGTTTCATTTGTGGATGTTGTCATTACCATAGTTTCATTTTTCTTTTGTGAATTGCCCATAAAATTAACTGACTCTAAATTTGCTCCATATAATTGTGTGGAGTCACCACTACCTCCATGAAGTTCACACCATATCTAAACCTATTGAACTATATTAACATTGGTTTGAGGTTGATTCATACTATAATGACCCTTCCAGTCATATTTTTATATTTTCACTTATCTTCATCATTAGGGAAACGCTATAGATGTCCTAATTCATTCATGACTTCCTGGGACTAATAGTTTGGTTACAGCAATTTGTTTGGTTTTTAAAACCAATTTCCTATTTAGAAGTCTTTGCTAGTTCCAAATGGCCACTGGGCAAAAACTTTAGTAAGACAATCATGGATGCAAATTCGAACTATGCCAGTAGATCTGGAATTCTATTTTAGGCTAGGCACACCTTTAGTTTGGGTCCTAATACGCCCGAGCGATTTTCAACCTATTGGTCAAAAAGTGGAAAATTAGAAGATATGATTGTGGGGCCCACAATTGGAATAAATAACCTTGTATGAAAAATCTAACAACACCAACACATCTAGAACACCAAATTTAATGGGGTTACATAATTCATTTGCAAGAATTTGAGTTTGGATGAGCTTTGATGGTCAATAACTAGTACTGGTGCTTGTACGATCGGACAAGGACCTATTGTGATCGCTATAGTGTGATTACGATCCCTAGGACTGCGATAGTGATACCTCTATACCTAAAGGAATTATAAATTGACCCTAATGTCACAATTTTAGCCATTTCCTACTCATTCTTGAGACCCAAAAACCCTAAATGTGTGTGGTAACTAAAAATTGGGTGGTAACTTAGGAGCTTGCTAAACATCTATTATAGTAGTTATCATCCAATTTAAGGTAAGATTCCATCAAATTCTTGGTGAATTTGCTTAGTTTTGACCCAAAACCGTAATATAGATTTGGGCCTGATTTAAGCACAAAGTTTTCTTGGTTTTCACCCATTTTTAAGGGTTATGATTCCTTGTTCATGTATGAAAATTGGGTTGACCTCAAAAACATTATTTCCATAAGTGGGGCACAATTAGGGTTTTGTTATCTTTGGACCCAAAGCACAATGGTACAATATGGGTATCATTATTCTTGTATTGATTAGTAGATTATGATTTTTGATATTATGATAGCATTTTGTGATTTTCTAGTGAAGATAAACATCGATGAATGATGTATGGATTTACAATTCATCTTTGAGGTAGGCTTTTTTTTATCATGCATGTTATATATTTCATGTGAATATGAATGTTAGGGTTGATTATGGGTAGAATGACTTAGTATTGAATATTGAAGTTGGGGGTTAGATAAGGGTTTTAACACGTAAGTTGAAATGCTTATCACCTTTTTTGGATCCTATTGCCTTCTCCCTAAATTGGACAAAATTGTAGCATGGATATGATATAATTCTAGGTTTAGGATTTGGTTTATGTGTTAGAATTATGTTCAATGTGAATAACCTTAGTTGGCCTAGTCTACTGATCTTGAAATCATAATTTTTGTAGAATTGACATAAATGCCCTTGTTTCTAGATGAAGTTCCTATCTTAGGATTGGTTGTGGATTACTTGACATCTAGAAGTTGAACAAGATATCGTAGCCTAGTTTGGGGTATAAGTTGCATAAATATGGAAATTGAGTATTATAAGTGGTATCGTCCGGTCCACCTTAGGCTAAGACTTATGTTAGCCTTTGTGAACTTATTTATACATGTTAGGCATAGTTGAGACTAGTTAACCTTAGTGTAAGGTTACTTGATGGTCTGACAAATAGTGATGGTATTTTCCCCTGGATAATGATTGATGGATTTTGGCCATGATATTTCTTACATAAATGATATTAGGCCTTTAGAGATGCTAATTCCTCTTAGATGCGATATTGTGCCTTTAGAGAATCTGATTCCTCTAGATATGATATTTGGCCATTAGAGATGTTATTCCTCTTAGATATGATATTAGGCCATTAGAGATTCTATTTTCTCTTAGATGTGATTTTGGTCCTTTAGATATATTCTTCTTCTTAGATATGATAATTGACTTATAGAGATAATATTTCTCATAATCATAATACTTGACCTATAGATTCGAGATGCCTCATGGATGTGAATGCCTCATAGTTATGAGATATGCTTATTGATGCATTATTCCTCTTAGAAGTAAGATGTCTCCTATATATGAGATAATTAATGATATGCTTCATAGCTTATAGAGATGATATGCCTCTTGAATACACTATGGTCTATAATTATAAGATGATTTATATATACATGATTATTGGCATGAGATCCGGATATATATGTGGGCCTAAGGTCATGATTGATGTTATAATTATTTTAGACATATTATTGATCCAAAGGTTGTGTTATGATATTGGTTGGATATTCGAGAAGTGTTTACCCTTATATGGGATATTATTGTAGTTTATGAAAATATGTGTGTGTATATATATATATGCACATCTCTCTAATATAGGATGGAGGAAGATGCAGTATGAATTTTATGGTTTCATTGATTTGTATACTAGTGATGCCATGCATAGATTTGGTATATTCATGATCATTATATCTGTAAATGATATGATTCAAGTTAAACTATGATCTTATGACTTTTCTTCCTAAATATAAGATTAAAACACACTTTTCATCTTCAAAACAGATTCTTTACAATAATAACTACCTAACTAAATTGTTAATTTAGGTACCTAAAATAGGCTAATAATGATGTTTTAAAGAATTTACCAAGACCAATTTTGGTCCTTGAATTGACACTATTATTTACTTTGATCGTGAGATATTCTGACCCTTTCTATACTTTTATAATTATTTAGTCCCAAAGTTCACTTTTGACAATGGACTTGTGGATTTACACTATTTTAGCCATGGCTTGAGTCCATGAACCTATTATATATACATTGATGGTTCGGATAATATACTTATATATACCCGGCAAGGTCGGAGGATATTATGATGATGATATTAATACCCGGCAAGGCCGAGGATATTATGATGACGATATTAATACCCGAAAAGGCCAGAGGATGTTAAGATAATGACATTGATACCCAACAAGATAGACGATGATTATATTAATGTGACTATGTGTACATCTATCGGTTTAAGTACGGCTAGCCCTATATATATATACACACCCAGTAAAGTCGGAGGTTAATTATGATGATGATGGTTGTGATGATGATAGATATGAGAGTGATGATTATGATGATGGTATTTTTATATTGTGGATTCTGTTGTATTCATACTTGCATGTGCATCACTTATCACCAGTATGAACCTATGTATATCAGCACATATGGAAGGGTTGCATACATATGGGTGATGACTATGCCTTGTGTTGTTATTTGCTGATTGAACCTTCTGAGCCTAGGTCTGTGGGGGTACGCATTGGCTCGGCTAGTTATTTGGTTTTCCAGAATAATCTTTTACTCACGGTCTTCTTAAGAGTGTTATTATCATTGTTATGTTTAGCTTATGAAAGATTGTTCATTTATTCGATATCGAGATTTGAGGTATGATCCTAGCCTCTTCTATCTTATAATTTTATTATTATGCATGATTAATTCATGATGTGTCATATGGATTAGCACCCTGAGCATTTTATTACTAAATCCAAATAGGATTATAATGGAGTCTTAAAATGAAGATATGGCGATTTAGGTTGTTTCTTTAGATGACCTTACATCTATATATATAGATGTACATCATGGTATATGTAGCTAGGTGATGTTGGGTGTATTTATGCATTCTAGTGTCACTATTCTAGCCTTTTTAGTCTTGTTTTGAGGATGATTCGTGTGATATATGGGTTTATAATGAGATAAATGTGTATAAAAATTTTAAATCGTGTGTTTATAATTTTCAAAGTGAATTCCAAACAATTTTGTACTTAATTATGACATTTAGAGTTCAACCCCAAAAACTAGTGTTGACTGGACATGAATAATTGACTGTACATGAACAGATCTTACTGAATTCTGTTGACTGGCGGAATGTTACTGATATCTGACAACTGACTAAGATCATAAGGTATTCCGGAGTCACATGACTGACTGAAGTCTATGGAATCATAGCTTGAGTTCGGATATCTGAAAAATGACATGGATCTAGGCACACAGCTATAGTTTTTGGGTACAAGTACCCCCAGGACTCGATGGAAGGAAACTAACACACATGACTGACTTGATCATAAGAGTAGAGTCCATAATTTATAATATCATAAGTAGGGATCTCATACTATGCATGGTTATCAACAATGTATTGCATGGAAAGGATTTCATATCACATAGAAGTACTTGCACAATATTAATATCATGTTCGTTGCATAATCATATTGGCAACACATA